>NC_050068.2:273870340-274182104 GCF_009764565.3 Dermochelys coriacea | reverse complement strand
CATGCTCCAGCTAGAGGAGCCAGTTAAAAGGAGATCAGACAACCAGGAAAGGGGTTGGTGGACAAGCTTCAGAAGAGAAGAATCTTTCCTGGAAAGCCGGACAGATAGTAGAGCCTGAGAGGGGACCTCAGAGTATGTAAGGCCCCAGGCAGTGCCTTTGCTAACTATCCCCCACTTTGAGACCCATCGAGTCTTTCAGGGCCTTACTCATTTGGACAGTGATGAGCTGCCAAAATCTTAACAACCAGTTCCCTCCTCACCCCACAAGGGAGTTGTGGCCCACCCCCACCCCCTGGGACTCCTGCCCCATCCAACCCCCCGCGTTCCTTGACGCCCCCCCCCAGGGACCCCTGCCCCTTCCATCCTCCTCCCCTGTCCCCTGACTGCCCCCAGAACTGGGCAGGAGGGTCTCGTGGGCCACCGTAGTGGGTGCCCACCCTGCCCCTAAGAGCCAGAGGGACCTGCTAGGGGGCGAGGTGGGGAGTCCCGGCGGTGCTTACCTGGGGCAGCTCCCAGGAAGCATCCGGCAGGTTCCTCTGGTTCCTGGGGCGGGGTAGCGTAGCTAGTGGGGGAGCAGGGGGAGCGGCTGCTCCCTCCACTGATCACATCAAAAGTGGTGCTTTAGATGCCGACTCTGTGAGTGCTCAAGCCTCGGAGCACTGACAGGGAAAATTTGGTGGGTGCAGAGCACCTACCGGCAGCTCCCCTCCCTGCGCCCGGCCCCAGCTCACCTCTGCTCAGCCTCCGCCACCCTGGGCCTGAGTGCAAAGCCGCTGCTTGCTTCTCAGCCCTTCCAGGCTTCTCGCACGAACAGCTGATTTGCGGGAAACCTGGGAGGGGGGTGGGGGGGAGAAGCAGAGCGGGGCAGCTCGTTCAGAGGAGGCGGAGCCGGAGCGGAGGTAAGCTGGGGCCGGGTGCAGGGCGGGGCGGGGAGCTGCCGGTTAGTGCTCTGCACCCACCAAATTTTCCCCGTGGGTGCTCCAGCCCCAGAGAACCCACGGAGTCGGCGCCTATGGCACCACTTTTGGCCAGTTATTAAATTTAGAAGACCTTTTAGAACCGGTTGTCCTGCGAGGGACAACCAGTTCTAAGGGACAACCGGTTCTAAAAGGGCTTCTAAATTTAACAATGGGTTCCAGCGAACCGGTGCGAAATGGCTCCAGCTCACCACTGCCTTTGGACCTTTTTGCTTGACACTATTGACTGTTTGGACTCTAAGGGCCAGGCCCCAAACTGAAAGGGCATGTTGATAGGATGTAGCCTGAGTCAGCAAACTTAGACTCTGTATGGGGAGGAACCTGCTACTGGTACCTCTCAGTGGGCTCTGGACTGAGACCTTGTGGAAAGGGGGGGCCTGGGTTCCTCTACTATGCCTCAGTTAAGGGGAAAGTCCCAGATGCAGAGGAGGGAAGCCCCAAGTACTCTATGCCTGAGGTCAGGAGCCAGGCACTGCTACTATCCCTTTCCCCCCTGACCAAAAGAGACATGGGATTGGAGGTCAAGTGAACTAACCCCTAGGCCACCTGGCCCTCTGAGTACCCTATCACAGGGAGACTTGGAGCATGATTATACTATTATCTTTCCTAGTCCTCATTTAGGATTCCCCACCTTAGGTACTGTAGTATCCTATGCTGTAATAACCTGTTCTTTTATTTTGCTATATGTGCTCATGCAGCTACTGGGAAAGACCAACAAAATTTGACTTGGGGTTTCATCATTATGCTGGAAACATCTACCTTTATACCTCTTTTTTGATTAATTGTTTCTCAGCTAATGAATTGTCTAGATAATATTTTTAACTGGATGAGAGACAACTGGGTAAATGCAGACCTAGACAAAATTGAGGTGTTCATGGGTGGAAACATTGAGAATCGTTTGAAGGGGAAGAATGGGGATTGGTCCTGCTTTGAGCAGGGGTTTGGACTAGATGATCTCCTGAGGTCTCTTCCAACTCTGATATTCTATGATTCTATGAACTGAGAAGTTTGTCCCTGGTTTGCACATACTTTTTATTTTGCAAGTAGGGCCATTAATGAGACAGGTTTACAACCTGTGAGAGGGTGGTACTCATGGCTCTCATAGCACAGGTCCATACCTGAGGTCATTGGGCTGAGAGAGGCTGTTACAGCATCACTGACTTATTTGGAAAAATCTTATGTACAGGTCTCAAATGCAACCTGTCTTTAAAATAAGTTCTCTTTAATATATAACTATCTTTAGTGCATCAAAATTGTGCTTTCTTTTGTTTATTGAAAAAATGACTGTACTTCTATAATATTGAGATCTACTTCAACAATAATGCAATGTAGAAACAAAACAATTTTACTTTCACTTACTGTCACAATCTGGTCTGGCCCACTTTTTGAACAAACATCAGTTTGCTCTGATAAGACCCAATGGTTGAATCTAGGGTGACCAGATAGCAAGTGTGAAAAATGAGGATGGGGGTGAGGGTAAATAGGCACCTATATAAGATAAAGCCCCAAATATCGGGTCTATCCCTATAAAATGGAACAGATTGTGTAGGGAGGTTGTGGAAGGAGGTGAGGTTAAACAGAAGGGGATTGAATTCAGGAGTTTGTTGTTTTACATAAATCTGTTACTTTTCAGTGCCTAGTTATCATTGGTGCAGGACTGGATACTGCCTGTCCAGTGTGTCAGGAAGTGTAATTTTATGGGGGAGGGAAGGAAAGGTAAAGGGGAAGGAAATGTTTGACAGGTTGTTTACAGAAAAGAGTGTTTGAGGGTGATCAAATCTTTAGAATGTTAAAAGAAGACTCAGTGAAAATGGATTAGCTGTCAGAGTGCACAAGGCACATGATAAATGCAATTGTACATGTGGATATCACTGCCACTTGTGTTGCATTATATATCAGAGAATATATAGCTTGAATAAACCATTTCAAACTAAAGGTCCAAGCCTGAAAATCCTATGTGAGTTGATTTGGGCAAAGATAGCTGGTGAATCCTGGTGTCTCGACCCAGGTGCTGATTCAGATATTTTTGTGCAATTTGTGGCTTGGTTAATTTTTATTGTATTTTATGGGATTGCTGCTGCTGCTTCTCTGGTTTATATTAGTGGTGTTTTTAATTCATTATCAAGGCTGCAAGGAATGGAAGGTGGGACATCTCTTGTGGTCTTACACATGTAAATAAATAGCTAAATTATGGGGGTGGGGGAGAAGAGATCCCCCTATATCCTCTTCAGCCCAATCCAGCCTCCTTTTACATGACAGAATTGAACTTTGTCCTAAATTACTGTAACACATAGTGGTCTTTTAAAAATGCATAATTAGATTCTGTGATTTGAATAGTTTCTGTCCCTCAGAATGATTTCTGATTCACATTATATTTAAAAGAATATATGCAATAAAGTTTATATTAAGTTTTCTGCAATACACTCTGTATTGCATGCATAGGGACAAATCCTGAAAAAATTGTTATAAATGGGAATAGTGGGAGTATAATGCTTAATTCCACAGACATTGCCACTTACTTGTGGCATGACTTTGAACACAGCTTTTATGTGACTGTTTCCTCCCTTGTAAAATAAAGTTAATAGTCCTTGTCCATTTTATACATTGGTTTGAGATCCTCAGGCGCTATATAAGTGCTAAGTATTATTTTTGTTATACATAATTATGCAGGACCAACCAGACATATGCATTCTGTAATGTATGTCACATACACATTATCACATCCTCAATTTTGATTTCACTGAAAATAACTAATTCTGTTTTTACTTTCTACTAAATACAGTATTCAGATTAAATATGTACATGATTTAATAATCCCAGCTAAAAAGACTAAACCGAACCAGCAAAATAAAGGTCAGGCCACAAAACCTCCAGGCCAGACTCATAAATTATAATAAAGACTAATCAGTAAAACTCCAGACAGAAACATCTATTGTTGAGGATTGGTTATAATTTATGAGTTTGAACTGGAGGATTTGTGTTGCCTGACAGTGTTGCAAGTGATATGATCTAACATTTACTGAGCATAATTCAAATTCTGGTGTGTGGTGCGGGGGGGGGGGGGGGGGGGGCGGATGGGGGGCTTGTTGGACAATTTATATGCATTATTCCTCTCTCTTTTTTTCTCTCTCATCTTCCATTCCTTTCTAACATCCTTTTGCTGAACACATGGGAAAGAAGTATAAGCACTGGAAAAGGTATTTTTTTTCTATATGTGGTTTCTGTAGTTTTGTGCTGTACAGTGCTACTCCTGATAGGATTAAAACACATTAGTGTGAGTGACCTTTACTTTGGTAGCACTGTTTGGCTGTGTTTAAAGTTTGACTGCAGTCAGGGGAAAAGCAATTTCTGCTCCTTCTCAGAGTGCTTTACAGAGTGGATTGGTTTAAATCAGCTATTTAAATCACTGTTTTTAATCCTGGTTTAAATCAGTAAGCAGGAAACCTTGATTCAAATTGTCAGTTTTGATAATGTTTTGTATTTGTACTTTTTAGTTACTTTCCTAAAGAAAAATTGATTTTCATTCATGAGTAACCAATAAAACATGTTAGTAACTAAATACAGCCTTTACATTATGTTTGCTTCTTTTAGCTAATATGGGATGGAGGATACAATACATTTATACACATAGATTTAAGCAGTTCTGTAGCTTTGCTTACATTTATTCAGATTCTTAATTTTTACTTATGTTAGCAAATGGTGAATGATGTGTAACCCTTCGGCCAGATGGAGCCGACAGCAACCAGGGCCAGGTTCAATATCTAGGGGTTCCTTTTCAAAAATACAACACAGAACCAGCTCAAGCCCTCACCCAGTGACCTTGGAAAATTATACACCATCCCTGGGTGCCTATGAGAGGCAATACTTCTCCACTCACAAATACATAATCTGAGTGTAGAAAAGAAACTTTTAAGGAAAGGAGGGAAGTCACCCAACATTAATTAGAGAAAATGCCACAAGCAGGATTCATAATCATAAAACTGTGAGCAGGACACCCACCCCAAAGTGTGAGGCAGTGCCTTCTGTCTCATGTTCTTGAATTCTACAACCAACAGTTCCTTTTCTGTGCCCCTCTCTGCTCCCTCACCATACCCCACTCAGAGTGGTTGTCCTTGGTCTGTGAGGAGCTGGGATTCAGAGGTGCATCTGTGTGAGTTTTCCTCCCACCCGGAGAAGAAGGCACCTTGCTTGAGCACTTTTTCTGTCTGTCTATCCCACCAGCCATGGTTCCTCTCCACTGACCCCCCCGCTAGCCGCAGTTCCTCTCTGCTGGCTGCCTTGCCAGCTGCTCATTTTGCTCACCACCTCGCTGGTCACTCGTTCGCCAGCCGACTGTCAGTCACTTTCTTCTGCCACCTGCCTCTCTGCTGTGACCTCTGCACATCAATCTCTTAGTGATTTTCAGCTCTTTGTAGACTGGACAGAAACACTGCCCTACCACAAGTAATTTCAGCTCTCATTTGAACACTTTAACATAACAAAAGGCTCCTAATGAAGCCTATTTATCTGTCTTTGAACAGTGGGGAGGAACAGGTTAAACCAGACTGGAGACCCTTGGGGAGAGTCCATACCTCCTGGGGCACCTGCCCTGCTCTGCCCCACACTTTCACAGGGATCTGGCATTCGAGCCCCTGGCTTAGCAAGTTCCTTTCAGCTGTGGGTGACCCCCCATTGGGACAAGGTCAGCACAGTTCTGCTTCTCTTTAGTCATACAATGAAGATAACAACATTTCATTCCCCCTGCATTCAATAATAATATGATTTGTAACCCAACACCAGCCAAAGTTGATCACTTGAAGCTACGTAATTCCTGTCTGCTAGATACCTATGAAGAGTAGGTGTGTTCATGTAAATACAGTTTGCTCCTGAAGTCTCTCCCCTCCCGAACTAGCTGTCGGGGATAGTTCATTCAGACACTGCTTACAGATGCATTTCTTACTAAATGATGTTTATGTCAAGTGCTGTTTGGATTAAAAGTCAATTAAATAAACAAAACCAGCATTTTAATTTTATTAATAAACTGGCCCTAAAAGTGCTAGATACTTAATAAAAAGTTTATCAAAACATATTACATTTAAAACTAACCCATTTATTAAACAAATGAAGCATTTTCTTTGGTTAATGAATTGAACTTATTATTTCTGGTCACCATGTCCATCAAAACTGTAGAATTAGTAGATCTGATCCTCACACTTAATTTTTGTTCACAGGTTAGAAGTAGGAAACAAACTTTCCTGCTTTTTCAACTACCGGTTGGTTTCTTAACTATGAATGTACCAGTTATTATATTGAACTATGGTAGAACCTCCGAGTTACAAACACCTTGGGAATGGAGGTTGTTTGTAACTTTGAAATGTTCGTAACTCTGAACAAAATTGTATAGTTCCGTCAAAAGTTTACAACTGAACATTGACTTAGTACAACTTTGAAACTTAACTAAGAAAAATGCTGCTTTCCCTTTATTTGTTTAGTAGTTTACATATAGCACAGTACTATTCTGTATTTGCGTTTTTTCCCTCCTCTGTTGCTTCTGCCTGATTGTGTACTTCCGGTTTCGGTTCCAAATGATGTGTGTGGTTGACTGGTCAGTTCGTAACTCTGGTGTTCATAACTCTGAGGTTCTACTGTAGCTGAATAAACTGAAATGAAGAAAATAGTCTTTCTGTACCTTCAGAAGAGGCTATTGCTGTCAAAAGCTGGTTAAGCACTTCAAACTCTGGTTGCAGGTGCTTAGCCAGTGACTTCCAGCAGTTCAGTTGTTTGACTTTCTTTAAAACTTACAAAAATATATTAATCAGTATATGATTGCTGCATTTAAATGACTTTAATAGATTATAATACATTTCGGTCATACTATAGGTTGTCACTTTCAAACTGAATTTTAAATGGATTTAGTTTGAAAAAGTGAACCTATATTAAATTAAAACAAATTTTATTTTAAACAAAAATAACCAAACACATTTTTTAAAAAATCATTGATTTTTATCCCACCCCGGTGCTTTAACATTATCAGGAGTGATAATGAAACAGTGAGGTGAAAGCACATCCAGAGAGCACTTGATCTACTAGTCAGAGAACCAGGGAGGTAGATAAGCTAGGCCACAAGCCAAGCTGACATGCTGCAAGCATTAGGCTTCAGATACTGATGGGGGGAGGAGGGGATGATTGGCACAGTTGTGGCTTTCAGTTGCTGGGATCAGGTTGGTTGATAGGGTTGAAACTTGGAGATGGACAAATCATCAGAAAAAATATATTTCTAAGACCAGTGCTTGGTTTCAGGACCAGTAAACTTCTCGATTTGTACAGGTTGGCCAAATTATTTGTTTGCTATTAAGTTTAATTAAACTGGAGCTTCAGTGTATGAGTGTCACCTAATTTACTGCAATATTTTTGTATTGAATGTTAATGATGTCAGTTTTCAGTAGTTTTACAACACTTAATCTTTGTCCCTTGGCAATGGTTCCAACTCACAGCAAAATGAGATATTGTTGAATCCACGCAGCTCATCTTACCAGTATTTTTTTTTCATATCCAAGTAAAACTATAGCACTCCAATACAGTCAACTTATTTCTGTAATTTTTCTAAGTCTTTTTGATTTTAAAATTTCTGACGACTCTAGCTGCTGGCTCACTGTAGACCTCACTGCAGTGAGCAAACAATTGTGGATAAAAAGGGAATACTCTTAAATTTATTATATCTAGTGATTCTATGTGGGCACAACAAACCCAAACAAACAGCTTAAATGATCTCAACCTAATAAATGGCCTCAGAATCAGCAGTGTTCAACTTTAGAAGACCTCTGGGGAGCTCACTACAAAAAGAGCAACCATCCAGTTTGTATGTAGCATCTTCCACAGCCTCACAGATGCACAGTGGACTGTCCTGGATGCCCCAGGCATTGCTGGCCTTGGTACAGCCCACCACACCACACCTGAATCTGTTAAACTGGATTCAGAGGTGGCATGGGATCCCAAAGCCAGGGAGCTGTTCATCCAACCTGATGATGATGCAGGAGTTCCTGGTAGTGGCAGAGGCTCTTCCCATTCTCTCTGCCATAGTGGTCTGATAGTATCAGCTGGATGCACACTGTCCAGTTAAGATTTCTGCTGCACAGTCACTGGTGGAATGCATTCTGTGTATTTCTGAGCAGAGGCAATTGTTGTACCTTAAAGATTTGTTTGTTGGCCGCATTCTGATTCTGGATGTTAGGTGGAGTAATATTGGCTAGGACTGGTAACTACAAGTTCTGATGGCTTCAATGTACCTGTGATTCTCATGGTATGATTAAGCTGTGTCTACTAGTCCAATGTGGGCAGAGTTTAACCTAACTGGGGCACTGTATTTGCCACTGAGTATCAGAAAGAGTCCTAAACTACTCAGTGTTGGCTCACTGGCTCCCCAGGAGGATTCGAACAGTTTGTTCAGGAGACAGTTTCAGTTCTTGATCTCTTGGGATACTTTAACGAGATAGTATTTGTATGTGAGGATGCAATCTAGATATACTGGCTTTGAATCATGTGCTAGCCCACTGACCATTCAAAAAGACATTATTCTCAAGTTGGCTCTGAGCATGATGTAAGTGTAAGCATGTTGATATGATCTTTGATGCACTTGGTTTCAGTCTGTCTTTTTTGAAATAGTCACATAAGGCATTGGTATCATTATTCTGGTTCTCTTCAGCCTTTTGAAAGTCAGTCCATTGAGGTCAAGCAGCTATCACATGAACCACTTGTGGATGGTGTTCATTAAGTCATTGATGAATATATGAAATAAAATTGGTGCCAGAACCGAGTCTTGTGGGAGTCTGTTTTTCTGGAATCTCTAGGTGCTGGTTTTTTGCCACTTGAAAATGTATACCTCAGAGCAGCAGTTCAGTTGCCACGACAACCCATTTAAGAAAAACTCTTGACATCTTATACAGCGTGCCAATATTCCAGATGTTGTCAGAGGCTGCTGAAGAGTCAAAAATGACAGCTCCAATTTTCTTCTTTTGAAATCCATTCTCAGTGTATGTAGTGTTAACATTTGATCACAGATGCTTCAGTTTGGTTGGAAACCTGCCTGCATATCACTCAAAAGTTGTTCTGTCATGGGTGTAGATCTTTGTAGGATCATCTGCTCCCGGAGTTTGTAGCTATAACTCAGGAGTGATATTCAGTGATAGCTGGCTGCTAAAGAGTGGTCTTTACCTTACAAAACTATTAAATGATATTGAAAGCAAAAAAGAAAGATTAAATAGACCAGGATGGATTTGATTTAAATTAAATTGATTTAAATCATGATTTAAATCACTAGCCAGGAAGACTCGATTTAATCATAGATTTCTACATAAAAGTGCATTCTTTTTGGTTGTTATAACCTTAATACATATTCTTCACAACTCAGAGATAGATGTAGGTTTTATGTTTAGAAGGTACACACTAGACATTTTTAAAGTGATTTATTTTGAAAATGTTTCAGATTAGTTTAACAAGTATATCAGAAAATGAATGATTGTTTGGTTATTTCTTTCACCAAAGGTAATTGAAGCAGATATTTATGAAGTCATTGGGAGATGAACTATCTCCAATTCAACAGGTTAATCATTAATATTTGGAGGATTTTCTTGCCATGCTGTATTAGGAGGAGAACATCACCAGATACACATTTAAATTGTTTTATTTAACTAAAACAACAATGTTTTTTTCATCAACAGCGAACATATAATATTTTAACAATATGAATTTTTGAATTTAGTTAAATATTCAAGTTTTTTTAAAAAACAGATTTGTTTTTGTTAAAATTGTTTTTAACTAAAATAGTTAAATGAAATATTAAAAGAAATTAAATCGACTATGTCAGCCAGGTCAATATGTGAAACTTAAAATATTGGCTTCTGCAGCTAACTCAGTGGTCTTCACCTTCATTTTTCTGTTTATTCATAATTTGGAAAAGAAAAACAAGCTTTCCTGCTTTTTCAGGTCCCAAACAATTTCTCAATTTTGAATGAATTGGTCCAAAGGAAGAAAATATTCTTTCTACACTGGCAGAAGAAGCTACTGCTGTTAAAAGTGAGATTATCACTTCAACAGTCTCTGAATCCAAGTGCTTAAGTGACTTCCACCACTTTCTTTAAAACATCATCAACAAACATATATTTCTTGAATGGTTCACCCTTAGCTCTGAAAGAAAAGGAGTACTTGTGGCACCTTAGAGACTAACAAATTTATTAGAGCATAAGCTTTCGTGATCTACAGCTCACTTCATCGGATGCATTAGCTCTGAAGTTTATTATAGTTGGCATTATGGAGGGCTGATTGCTGGATGTCCATTTCATAGCCAACTCCTCGTCTTCAGCAGTTAAGGTTTGATCCTGGTACCAGGTATTGAGAATATTTGCAAGAAATGAGCTGGAGATAGTGCTTGTCCCATTTGTTTTTTTTTAATGCTTGTAATTTAACTCTGTCATTGCATAGTTCTCTCTTTAAGATCTCACCCAGTTCCTTCCAAATTTCAACAGTGTCAGCAATAAAACAGCTATTTAGAATCATAGAATCATAGGATATCAGGGTTGGAAAGGACCTCAGCAGGTCATCTAGTCCAACCTCCTGCTCCCCGCATTTTGTTCAAGACTACAGAAATAGGCTTCAGGGTACTCAGCATGTGTTCAACATTTCTCTTAAGCCCAATGTTGAGAACTTTGGCTGTGACAGTGTCATGTATTTTTTCACAATTTTGTTCACAAACTGTCATTAGATTAGGCCAGTTCCTGATACAGTGCTCAAACAGTTAACTACTGAGTTCCATCGCACCTTTTGTGGGAGGGTTAGCTTGGTTCCTCCCACTTTTGTCAGAACAGCTGCTGTAAAGTGGTTGTTACAGAAGTATTTTGCAATTTCAACATTAGCCTTTATTTCTGGAACACTAAAGTCTTTTGCTAGGAGATGCATCAAATGAGCACCGCAGCTGTACGTTATTAGCTTGGGACTCTCTTCTAAATAATTCTCATTTTGGATACATTTGCATCATTGCCTGTGACCAAGCTGTGTACTAGACATTTGAATTTTTTTTCACAGTTTGTTATAGCTTTTACTGCTACTTCTTGTAAATATTCTGCTGTGTGTGCATTTTCTGATGTATCAATTGTTTCTGTAAGGAAGACATTCCCTCCTTCTTTTGTCACACAAGGACATACAACAGGATCATTGTGGACATTGCTCCACCTATCAAGACTCAGATTAACAATTTTACCCTCTAGATCTTTTGCACACTGCTCAATTTCTCTTTCATACACTTTATCCAGCAATTTGCCTGCGACATCTGCTCTGTTGGGTAGACTGTATCCTGGTCTTAATGACTGAACCATGTTAATGAAGTGTGGGTTCTCAATCATATGGAAAGGAGAGTTTGTTGCTTAAACAAACTGGGCAATTTTTTCATCAGGTACCTTTTTTTGTTATCTGCTGGTTCTTATCACAAACTTAACTATGGTTGTTTTTGGATGATGGAGATTTTTTTTTCTTTTTGCTACAGGTGATCTACTGTGGCTATGTGACATACATGATTTGACAGAAACACTATCATTGGCAGATAACTCTGAAACTATACAAAATGACGGTGATCTTGAAGGTGGATAGTCTTCAGAATCCTGTATGTTGAGGATGGATTCTCCTAAACTGTTGCGAATTATACCTGATCGGTCACGCATGGTTCAAGTTTTTAGGCTGAGACACCAAAAACCAGGTCCAGATCTGCAGAGTTTCCAGTCTGTGTTTAATGTATTACGCTCGAGCGTGGTGCCCCCCCGCTAGTCAGGAGGGGACCCCGTATACAGTTTATGCAAAGCTTATATAATATCTGACATCGCATGCTGCCCTCGTGCATTGGCACCCTTAACCAATGAATTCCATCCTCACCCCATCCTCAGCCACTCTCTGGTGAGTGCTTTCTTGTGTTCTGAGAATGTCAACAACTTTATCATTAAAACGGAACATGCAGTTACACAACGTGCCTCGCATACCACAAAGACAGGAAGGACAACAGTTTCAAGGCCCGAAACGATTCCCCAAATCTGCTGCGGTCTGTGCTGAACAGTTTCAAGGCCCGAAACGATTCCCCAAATGTGCTGCGGTCTGTGCTGCACAGACAGTGGCTGGCGCCAAAAGGTGCCAGCTCTGCACATATTAGCTTTTCCCTCAACAGTCCTCCCTTTTTTTTTTGTACGTCAGTTAACACTATATAGGAGCTGAGTAACCACGATGAAGGACTAATAACTGCGAATAACACATTTTACAACATTGAAGGCATACAAATAACACGGCAAAGAAAACAGCAATCAATATGAACATGTACAGAGCACGTCTTCCCCAGACCCCGAGATCCGGCATCCATGATGTGAGCCAATTCCATACTTCCTGCAATTCAGTACAGGTATTATCAAGACTGATATGATGAAATAAAGTCGCCTGTTGCTTGAGGATATGGATATCGGTCTCTACCCTATGGTGTTGATTTATAAAAACACAACAGCTGGAGTTAACTAAAGCGCATACCCCACTCTGATTAGCGAGGAGGTAATCTAATGCTAAGCGATTTTGCAGGGTTGTTTGAGATAATTGTGTGACTTCAGTTTGGAGGGCAGATAAAGCATCTGCAGTGGCATTGGCCATCATCTGCTCTAAGGCAGCAGAAATATTAACTATAGCTTTTTCTAGCTCACTTACTCCTAACCATGGCAGAAACCAGCGCGCAAAGGAATGAAAACCCGTGGGCCGCTCGATAAGGGAATTAAAAGGGATACTTCGCCGATCCCTCCATACTATATTGCGAATTTCTTTTCATGTTAGACTCTGATAAACTGTTACAGCAGGGATTATTGCTCCTAGGGTGCAGGTACCATACCATCCTACTGGAAGAACTTTATAGGCTGTGTGGTTACACAACCAATACCACCCTGATCCTTCAGGGATGGGCCAAGGGGCCCTTGAATAATTTGAAACGGTTGCCATCCCCGAACTAATTTTGATAGTACGATTGCACCCCATAAAAGTTCCTACAAAATTCCCATTTTCAGGATTCCAATTTCTTCTAACACAGATTGCATAATTGCCCTGGGCCACCATGTCAATAGACCATGTTTGAATAGTGATATTCCAATGAAAGGTAGTATTAGCCCATAATGTAGACAACCGCGTTTCATTAGTAGGGATAGGGACCCCCACCAATGGAATTCCCTGACTAATGTATATGGGGGTATGGATACATATCCAACTTGTGTTTGATTTATATTCTGCGTAATAGCCCGAGTCAAATTCAAAAAACTATTACCTGCCCACCCTTGTACTGGACTTGGGAGTAGGGGGAAAAGCCCCCGGGCCAACCATACCAATAATAACATCCGCCCCGGTACCATACAAAAACCCCTATTCCCTATATACAAGTCCAAAAGAGAAATACAAGAAGTCCTGGTGGGCTGTGAAGATTCCAGTAATTGGAGGGTTCGGTCCACGGGTTGGTTGTAATATTCATCCGTGGAATGGCTCGTACGCTGGATCACTCGGGTCCTGGGGAGGCGCTGTCGCTGCTTTAACATAGTTGTGGTGGATCCACGAGCTCTTTCCTGCAACCTTGAAAGCAGAATAAGTACATAACAGAACTTGATACGGCCCCTCCCACCTAGGTTCCAAGGGGTCTGTGCGGGGAATCCTTTTTACCATAACCCAATCCCCTGGCTTAAATGAGTGAATTTGCAATCCCAACGGTGCAGTTTGACACAATTGAGCTTTAAATTGATTATCAATCAGCTCCTTTTGTAACCTAGCAACATATTTGGCCAGAGTTTCGTCACCATCCAAGAGACTAGCATGTGCTGGAACGTAGGTTCCTGGAATTAAAGCGGGTCTACCAAATAACACCTCAAATGGGGACAGGCCCAGGGGCATGCGCGGTGTCCGCCTTATATGCCATAAGACGATTGGCAGGATTTCCGGCCATTTAAGTTCAGTTTCCTTACAGAACTTTGCTATCATTGTCTTTACTGTTCGGTTCATGCGTTCCACCTGACCAGCAGACTGAGGGTGATACGGAGTATGTAATTGTCGAGTGATTCCCAAACATTTATACAGTTCCTCCAAAATTTTCGCAGTAAAGTGCGAGCCTCGATCTGTATCTATAACTTCAGGAACACCAAACCTAGGTACAATATCCTTCATTAGAAACTTAACTACAGACCTCGCATCTGCTTTCCTCGTCGGTACCGCTTCAGGCCACCCAGATAGCTGGTCCACTATAATGAGAAGGTGATGGAATCCTGAACACTTGGGCATGTCTGCATAATCCATTTGCAGACGCTGAAACGGAAAATTCGCCCAAGGTCTCCCCCCCCCGCGAACTGGCATCAGACCGAGTCATAGCAGAGAATGCCAAACAAGTTGAACAGGATCCAAGAATACGCTTCACCGCAGGATAAATGTGTGGTGCCGCCCAGGATTGGAGTATGGCAGCCACTGTGCCTTGAATACCAGCATGGCCCAGGGAATGAAAATAATGAGCAGCTGCCAGTAAATAACGACGGGGAAGAATAGGTTTGCCCCCGATTCGCCAAATTTTGTCCGCGCCCTCCACACCCTCCCAACGTTTCCACTCGCCCAATTCTTCCAAGGATACATCAGTGTACATTAATGTCCAATCCGCAGGTGGGAAAGACCCATCCAAGGGGAGGGTAACCGACACAGAAAGAGGTTGTAGAGCTGCCACTTTTGCGGCTGAATCAGCTAACGCGTTACCTTGAGAAACAGCACTATCGGAGTGCTTGTGTGCATAGCAATGTACCACTGCCACCTGGCGTGGAACTAAAATAGCTTCTAGCAACGCGGCAATCAAGGGGCCATTAGCTATTTTTGCACCTGATGAAGTTAGAAATCCACGCTGTTTCCAAAGCTGGCCTGTAGCATGACAAACTCCGAAAGCATATCTCGAGTCTGTGTAAATGGTAGCAGTTTTTCCCGCGGACAATAAGCAAACTCTCATGAGCGCGTACAACTCTGCACCCTGGGCACTAAATGATGGTGGAGCGGCTTCTATAACATCGCACAAAAGGAGCGGCTTCTATAACATCGGTCTGGGAAGTCACTGAATACCCCGAAACCCGATAGCCATCTAAATAATATGAGGACCCATCTGTGAAGAGAAGCAGATCGGACTCCATTAAAGGAGAATCTGTTAGATCCGGGCGGGGCTTACCATTCTGGGTGACGACGTCCATACACACATGATGAGGGGTGCCATCCTCTGGGAGGGGTAACAAAGTCGCTGGATTAAGAGTGTTGCAGCGGCGTAGAGTGATGTTATCAGCGGCCAACAAAATTAGTTCATATTTATGAGCTCGTTGTGGAGACAACGCCTGGGTAGAATGCTGTTTTAAAAGAATTTCAACCTCGTGGGGGACCCAAACAGTCAGGGGATGTCCCAGAACTATGGGTCGCGAACGCTCAACCATGATTGCCGCTGCGGCAATCGACCGCACACAGGAAACAGAGCCCCGGACAACAGGATCCAGCTGTACTGAATAATAAGCTATGGGGCGTGGGCGGTCTCCAAGATATTGTAGGAGGACTCCACTAGCCACCCCCTGTTGTTCATGACTAAAAAGAAAAAATGGTTTAC
Organism: Dermochelys coriacea; assembly: GCF_009764565.3. Lineage (NCBI taxonomy): Eukaryota > Metazoa > Chordata > Testudines > Dermochelyidae > Dermochelys > Dermochelys coriacea. The sequence continues at coordinate 274,166,483 of NC_050068.2, read as the reverse complement.
CGTAGTCCGGGAATCCCAAGGCGGGTGCCGTAACCAAAGCCTTTTTAACCGCAGTAAAGGCAGTCTCCCTCTCCATAGTCCAGGAAATCGGGTCGAGGGTTGATGACGTGGTAGCTTGGACCAGGGGTTTTACCAGTTCTCCAAACCCCACGATCCAAGGTCGACAAAAGCCGGCAGCCCCTAAGAAAGCCCGTAACTGTCTTTTTGTTGTCGGGCGCGGGTAATCCTGGATTGCCCGCACTCTATCGGGAGATAATAAACGCTCCCCAGGCCGAATTACAAAACCCAGATAAATTACCTGATTTAGGCACAGCTGTAACTTGGATGGGGATGCACGATGACCTTTATTCGCTAATGCAGTAAGTAAAACGACAGAATCAGTTAAACATGTGCTATAGTCCAAAGAGGCAATCAACAAATCATCTACATACTGAACCAAAACCGAAGAACCGGGCAAAACAATGTCCTTCAAATCTGCTGTGAGAATGCGAGAAAAGATAGTAGGGGATCCAGAGAATCCCTGGGGGAGCCGCGTCCATGTTAATTGCTGACCTTTCCAAGTAAAGGCAAATAGATATTGGGAATCCGGGTGCAAAGGGATACTAAAAAACGCGGCACACAAATCGACTACAGTAAAACAAGTGGCCAAGTGAGGAATTAATGTCAAAATAGAACTCGGGTCAGGAACAACTGGATGCGGGGCTATAACGTAGTCATTAATAGCGCGTAAATCCTGAACAAACCGATAAACCGGGTGCCCGTCAGTTCCTGGTTTAGGTTTTCTTACCGGAAGGACGGGCGTATTACAAGGTGAACTACAAGTAACCAGAATTCCTTGTGCCAAGTAGCTGTCAATAACACGTGAGATACTCTCCTCCGCTTCCCTTGGCAAGGGATACTGCTTCACGGAAGGGGGCGGCCCATCTTTAGTTGTTAGACTCACCGGAACCGCAGATTTAAGGAGACCCACATCAGTGGAATTTGTACTCCATAAAAAATGGGGAACACTAGACAATTCAAAGGATACACTGGGAACAGACGTAGTCAATGTCATAAGAGAGGCAACTGTCGAATCTGGAACAATCAGACGAAGCCCCTCAGGGACACAATATATATGTGCTCCTAATTTGCCCAGCACATCTCGTCCCAGAAGGTTTGCTGGGCCCTCCGGCATTATAACAAACCTATGGGATAGCTTTAGAGAACCAAGCTTAATGGGGATAGGGTAAGATAACCGAGCCGGGCAGGGGTTTCCTTCTATACCTTGCACCCACACCTTAGTATTAGACACGGGCCCTGGCACAAACGTTATAGTGGAAAGGGTGGCTCCTGTATCTACCAAGAAAGGCACTAAACGTTCCCCAATTTGCAGGTAAATTTGTGACTGCATTCCCAGGTCCCACTCCAACTCTCCCAAAGTTCCCAAAATCTCTGCCTCCAGTCACTGGGGGTCAATTTGATTCAAAGGGTTGGTGGGAGGATACCCTTGAGAAGTCTGGGAAAAACCGGACAGGCCATTGTGCACTGGCTCCTGCCAAGGGGCCCCCTTTGGGCGGAGGGGACATTCCCTTTTCCAGTGTCCTGGGTGTTTGCAGTAGTTACAAGTGCCAAATTTCGTATTTACCCAATTTCCTCTTGGCTCTGTTCGTCCCCGCCCCCTGCCTCTCGCCCCGCCATGCTCCCGCCAATTCTGACTCCCAACTGGGACCTGCAACGCGGCTGCCAACATACTTGCTTCTTCCTTCTTTTGTTTACGCTTTTCCTTAGCTTTCTCCTCGTCCCTACCATTAAACATGAAAGTGGCCAAGCGGACTACTTCCTGGAGAGGTTTCCCTGGCCAATCAGGCACATGTTTAGAGAAATATTTTCTAATGTCTGGGGCTGCTTGATCGACATAAAAGGAAACCATCATTGGACGGTTTGTCTCTGCTTCTGGGTCGACGCCGCCGCCGTATATGCGGACTCGTATCGACAAGCAGGCTAGGAAGGCAGAGGGATGCTCAGTGACCTCCTGCTGACATTCACGAATTTTAGACCAATTAGCTGACTTACTACCTGCTTTACGCACCGCCTCTAAGAGACCGTCCCTGCCTGCTTTAAGGAGGTCCATTTGGGCAGAAACATTAGGGTTCCAACCAGGATCAACAAGGGGCCAGGCAGTACGGACATTATCCTCTCCTGCCCAGCGCCTATTGGCATCCAAGATGGAATACTTCTCATCGGGAGTAAAAAGTGTGTCCAAAATTACCTGAACATCCCCCCAGGCAGGATTAAAAGCAGTAAACACAGATCGAATCTTAGAGACTAACAAATTTATTAGAGCATAAGCTTTCGTGAGCTACAGCTCACTTCATCGGATGCATTTGGTGGAAAAAACAGAGGAGAGATTTATATACACACACACAGAGAACATGAAACAATGGGTTTATCATACACACTGTAAGGAGAGTGATCACTTAAGATAAGCCATCACCAACAGCAGGGGGGGGAAGGAGGAAAACCTTTCATGGTGACAAGCAGGTAGGCTAATTCCAGCAGTTAACAAGAATATCAGAGGAACAGTGGGGGGTGGGGTGGGAGGGAGAAATACCATGGCGAAATAGTTTTACTTTGTGTAATGACTCATCCATTCCCAGTCTCTATTCAAGCCTAAGTTAATTGTATCCAGTTTGCAAATTAATTCCAATTCAGCAGTCTCTCGTTGGAGTCTGTTTTTGAAGCTTTTTTGTTGAAGTATAGCCACTCTTAGGTCTGTGATCGAGTGACCAGAGAGATTGAAGTGTTCTCCAACTGGTTTTTGAATGCTATAATTCTTGACGTCTGATTTGTGTCCATTCATTCTTTTACGTAGAGACTGTCCAGTTTGGCCAATGTACATGGCAGAGGGGCATTGCTGGCACATGATGGCATATATCACATTGGTAGATGCGCAGGTGAACGAGCCTCTGATAGTGTGGCTGATGTGATTAGGCCCTATGATGGTATCCCCTGAATAGATATGTGGACAGAGTTGGCAACGGGCTTTGTTGCAAGGATAGGTTCCTGGGTTAGTGGTTCTGTTGTGTGGTGTGTGGTTGCTGGTGAGTATTTGCTTCAGATTGGGGGGCTGTCTGTAAGCAAGGACTGGTCTGTCTCCCAAGATCTGAGAGAGCGATGGCTCATCCTTCAGGATAGGTTGTAGATCCTTGATGGTGCGTTGGAGAGGTTTTAGTTGGGGGCTGAAGGTGATGGCTAGTGGCGTTCTGTTGTTTTCTTTGTTGGGCCTGTCCTGTAGTAGGTGACTTCTGGGTACTCTTCTGGCTCTGTCAATCTGTTTCTTCACTTCAGCAGGTGGGTATTGTAGTTGTAGGAATGCATGATAGAGATCTTGTAGGTGTTTGTCTCTGTCTGAGGGGTTGGAGCAAATGCGGTTATATCGTAGCGCTTGGCTGTAGACAATGGATCGAGTGGTATGATCTGGATGAAAGCTAGAGGCATGTAGGTAGGAATAGCGGTCAGTAGGTTTCCGATATAGGGTGGTGTTTATGTGACCATCGCTTATTAGCACCGTAGTGTCCAGGAAGTGGATCTCTTGTGTGGACTGGTCCAGGCTGAAGTTGATGGTGGGATGGAAATTGTTGAAATCATGGTGGAATTCCTCAAGAGCTTCTTTTCCATGGGTCCAGATGATGAAGATGTCATCAATGTAGCGCAAGTAGAGTAGGGGCATTAGGGGACGAGAGCTGAGGAAGCGTTGTTCTAAGTCAGCCATAAAAATGTTGGCATACTGTGGGGCCATGCGGGTACCCATCGCAGTGCCGCTGATTTGAAGGTATACATTGTCACCAAATGTGAAATAGTTATGGGTCAACAGATTGACAGAGCCAGAAGAGTACCCAGAAGTCACCTACTACAGGACAGGCCCAACAAAGAAAACAACAGAACGCCACTAGCCATCACCTTCAGCCCCCAACTAAAACCTCTCCAACGCATCATCAAGGATCTACAACCTATCCTGAAGGACGACCCATCACTCTCACAGATCTTGGGAGACAGACCAGTCCTTGCTTACAGACAGCCCCCCAATCTGAAGCAAATACTCACCAGCAACCACACACCACACAACAGAACCACTAACCCAGGAACCTATCCTTGCAACAAAGCCCGTTGCCAACTCTGTCCACATATCTATTCAGGGGATACCATCATAGGGCCTAATCACATCAGCCACACTATCAGAGGCTCGTTCACCTGCGCATCTACCAATGTGATATATGCCATCATGTGCCAGCAATGCCCCTCTGCCATGTACATTGGCCAAACTGGACAGTCTCTACGTAAAAGAATGAATGGACACAAATCAGACGTCAAGAATTATAGCATTCAAAAATCAGTTGGAGAACACTTCAATCTCTCTGGTCACTCGATCACAGACCTAAGAGTGGCTATTCTTCAACAAAAAAGCTTCAAAAACAGACTCCAACGAGAGACTGCTGAATTGGAATTAATTTGCAAACTGGATACAATTAACTTAGGCTTGAATAGAGACTGGGAATGGATGAGTCATTACACAAAGTAAAACTATTTCCCCATGGTATTTCTCCCTCCCACCCCACCCCCCACTGTTCCTCTGATATTCTTGTTAACTGCTGGAATTAGCCTACCTGCTTGTCACCATGAAAGGTTTTCCTCCTTCCCCCCCCTGCTGTTGGTGATGGCTTATCTTAAGTGATCACTCTCCTTACAGTGTGTATGATAAACCCATTGTTTCATGTTCTCTGTGTGTGTGTATATAAATCTCTCCTCTGTTTTTTCCACCAAATGCATCCGATGAAGTGAGCTGTAGCTCACGAAAGCTTATGCTCTAATAAATTTGTTAGTCTCTAAGGTGCCACAAGTACTCCTTTTCTTTTTGCGAATACAGACTAACACGGCTGCTACTCTGAAACCACAGATCGAATCGTTTGTAATACTTGTTCCGGATCATCACGCAGGCAAGGCATCTGCTGTTGCCATGTTATCAAGTTGCCTGGGCCAAAGGGGCGGTGCACATACGGGAAAACAACTTGTTCACCTCCGTCCACCGTATGGGAGACAAGAGGTTGCTGAATAAGAGGGGCTTGCAAAGCAATCGGTGGATCCAGAACGGGTCCACATAAACAGGGAGGCTGCGACCGGGAGGATTGCGGGCATGAATCAGAAGGCTGAGAATAAGCTGGAGGAAAGGGAGAGGAAGTAGGCAGAGGATAGGGTGGGGCCGAAGACCCCTGGGACAGATAAGAAAAAGAAGTAAGAGGACGTCCTTTCGCACGCGCATAAGCCCAATTGTCCCATACATACCAGTAATCCATCTAGGCTGGAGCCTTATCTTCCAGCCTCTTTCTCAACGCAGTCAATATTTCCCCTGCAAATGACCCGTCAGGTGGCCATTGCATAGATACCTGAGGAAGGGCCTGAATTACTGGCCATTCTACTTTACATAAAACAATAGTTTTCTTCTTCTTTAAACCATGGGTGCCTGAAATATTCTTCCAATTCTCTAGAATTTCCGCCAAAGGGGTCCCCTTCTTGATACTCTGCCCAGAGCCCATAATTGGGCAACCGAGGGGACACCTAATGTGCCACCTTATCGTCCGAGCGACTGTTCGTGTTTCCCCCCGTCGGAATTCTCCAAGGTAAATTCACCTTTTGCCGGCTAGAGCTGTCCGCGAGGAGGAACGCGACCTCAGTACGCCTTTTGTGACGAACCTAAAGTCCCATCTGGGGTGCCAAAACTGTTGCGAATTATACCTGATCGGTCACGCATGGTTCAAGTTTTTAGGCTGAGACACCAAAAACCAGGTCCAGATCTGCAGAGTTTCCAGTCTGTGTTTAATGTATTACGCTCGAGCATGGTGCCCCTCCGCTAGTCGGGGACCCCGTATACAGTTTATGCAAATCTTATATACCATCTGAGATCGCGTGCTGCCCTCGTGCATCGGCACCCTTAACCAATGAATTCCATCCTCACCCCATCCTCAGCCACTCTCTGGTGAGTGCTTTCTCGTGTTCTGAGAATGTCAACAACTTTATCATTAAAATGGAACATGCAGTTACACAACGTGCCTCGCATACCACAAAGACAGGAAGGACAACAATTTCAAGGCCTGAAACGATTCCCCAAATGTGCTGCGGTCTGTGCTGCACAGACAGTGGCTGGCGCCAAAAGGTGCCAGCTCTGCACATATTAGCTTTTCCCTCAACAAAACAGAGTAAGTCAATGCAGTTATTTAATTATTATTACCATACTGCTCATTTAGTATTACTCATTGCATTCACTGACACTCAGTACTACTTTAAAGGTGAAATTGTAAAAGGAAGATCTGCCAATTTAGCTATTTATATTTTAGCACAACTGCATCTAAAATGATAGTACCATAGAGTAACAACTATATTTTTTGCTCAAACATGAGAATTCAAGAATAGTCCAGAAGGAAGACAGGCAGTCCTTAAGAAAGAAGTATGAAATAAAAATGTTTATCAACCTGAAAATCCTGCATGTTCAGACATGTTCCTTTCATCATCTTCAATGCAGCTTCCTCCTGAGAAGGAACACTTCTCATGATGTTGTTTCATTCGGACAACCAGGCCTTGCATTTCTTTGTTGCACTGTTTGCATTTTGCATGCATCCCTGTCTGACCCAGAGGTAGAAGAACTTCATTAAAATATTTCCAAACTGGGTCTCTTTTATGGCCTGCTGCCATTATAGGTTTTCCCTTCCAGTGAGAGAATGGTATGGTAGATCTCAAATCAATGAAGGCTATACTCAGAAAGACCTCAAGACTTCTGGAATATGCTGCTCAAACAGTTTCACTTTTGTTTCTACTGCCTGTCCCTCCCTTCTCACATTTATCTCCAGACTTCTTCTCCTTGTCCAGATCTATTCCATCCCCAACAATCTTCTATTCATTAAACTTTTTGAAACTTTGCACTTTAAGAGAGAGGTAAAGGATTGACTCTGGGTACACAATAAATTTGCAAAGGGACAATAGGGCTGAGGTCAGTTATTTCTCACCTCTCTATATTTATTTATTTATATATTTAAAAACATATTTGCTGTTAACAAGCTTATCATCTCTGGAGACACAAATCCACTGTTTGAGACCTGCAAAACTAAGCATCTCTGATGATATCTTCTAGACTGAGCCCTGAGTCCCTTTGGGTAGATAGACAGATTAACCTAAATAATCTATACAGAAGCCCCTGGAACCCCATAAGACTGGTCCCTAATCCGTGAACTATTGGAACTCATTTACAAAACTTTTTGTAAACATTACATGAATATATTGTCTCATACTATAGAATTAGAATTTATAACCTCTATTCCATGATTTTTGAGCTGCAATGTATCTTAATTAAAGCTATCTTTAGATGTTTTTTTTTCCTCAAAAACCATTTTATCAAAAAAAAATCCAATTTAAATTTAGAAAATGTTTTTTTTTTAATCATTGATTTTTATCCACCCTGAAATGGACTAATGCCTGATCTTGCAAAAGTTGAAACTTTCTGCAGATGCCTGAGTCACTGGGTTCCTTTCCAAGGGTGTTCCCAGGCTAGGCCCTTGCACTCACCTAGACATCTGCTCTGTGATGTCCAGGTGTTCCACCAGGCCGGTGCAGTCAAAAGAGGGTGAACAGTCTGCTCCTTGGGGGTTGTCAGCAAACAGAGAAAGAAATTAACACAAGTGAATTGTCCCAAGGGTGAGGTAAAGCTCTTTTTTCAGAGTGCTCGTGTGCAGCTGTGGCCCCAACTATGCTCACAGGCTAATATGTCAACTTGATGAGGAGCTTCAAATGTTTTTTAAGTTAAAAAAGACAGTGGTCACTCAGGGTATATACTTCTGGTTTTCCCATTTAATTCAGCCTAGATGTTGCATATTTGATCTTTCAAATCTACACAAGATACATACAGCCTGACCCTGCAAGGTCTTTAGCATCATCAACTCTCAGTAAAGTCAATGGGAGTTGAAGATACTCAGCACCTCAAAGTTTGGCCCATTAATATCAGTGGAAGTTAAGGGAGTTCAGTGCTTTTTAGGAATTTCCTCATAGAGCATCAGGAATGACAGTGAGGGAACAAGACTCATTACTTTCAGAGGTTTGCCAGTTTCTAATTCAAAGAACAAAACCACTCCAAACATGGCTTGTCTAGAATTTCAGTTTAAAAGTAGTACATGTCAGAACACCAATAGAGAATGACCTCAGGGAACAAGCAGGTAGATTGTTAGGCCTAATTCTGCAAGAGTGCGAACTTTGAAACAAGATTGTCATAATAATCTGAGAATTTGGGGTTTCTGGTGGGAGCTGAGAGGGGGAAACCCCTGGAATTCATACCCTGGTTTCTTGCAGGGATTCTGGACTTTCCAGAGGATTATGCCTTTGTAGAATTGTAGATTATGCCTGTAGGTGTGCCCCTGGGGATAAACCAAGAGCTAGTATTGTCAATTTCCTGAAATGTATTGTTAGTGAGCTAGTTATGCAGAAAGCTAGCAAGAGGAGAGAACTGTGGTGGGCATGGATTTCCCTACACCCCCCCATGGGTGTGTTTACTCCCCCTGAATTTCCCCAGTCCCCTCCCCCCCAGTTTTGTGCACTAGTTACATGCAGTGTTGCCAATTTAGTGATTGTTTGGAAATTTGAATTGAAATTGAAACATTAATACACACTTTAAAAGCATATAAAGTGTATCATAAAATACAGGTATCTGAAAAAGTATAATAGATTTTAAAAGTTTGAACATAGACTAGCTTCCTTATACAGCTGTTGTTTTTATGACCATGTCAGTGCATTCATTTCGGTAATGTTGGCCAACCTAATAATTTCAAATTATGATTTGTAAGCAAAGTTTAAATGAGCTGTCCCTGACAGCCATGATGGGTTGGGGGGAAAGCCTTCAGGACCAGATTGTATTTACATCCACACCTAATCTACTGAGGTATCCAGCAAATAGCGCTGTGTTGCCTAAGTGGTAGATTTTGGCTGGGGTTGGCTTACAAATCACTTGAATGCGGGGGGTAATGAAATGTTGTTATTCTTACTGTATGAGTAAAGGGCAGTAGAACTGTACTTAGTCTGTGCTGATTGAGGGCATCAAGAGAGAGGGTGAGGACAGGTGTTTTGCTTGATGGTCTGCCTGAGTCACAAATACTATTTGACCTGCCCCACTCCACTGTGTAACAACAAAACTGATTAGGCTCCATAGATAGTCTTTTGTTCGGTTAAGTGACCACTACAGCTGAAATCAGGTCTAAGTGCTTAGACCTGCTGTGGGACAGTGTTTCTGTGAACGAGACAGCCCAGCCTGCACTAGCAGCGAGGTTTCCCCACTGAGAGCTCTGCTGAAATTACTGAGAGCTGGGTGGAACCTCAAGAAACCAACTCGCAGAGGTCACAGTGGCAGGTGGCAGCAGAAGGTGATGGCGCAGGGCCGTTGGCAAGAGAGCGATGGAGTGAACGGTCGCACAACAAACAACAGTGGCCAGAGTGAACAGTGAGCAGCTAGAGGAACGAGCAGGTGCCTTCTTACTCCCCACCCAGGAGGAGAACTTATGTGAAAACATCTCTGAACTCTGAGTCTCCACTGACCAAGGACAACACCGGTGAGTGTTAATGAGGCTGTTACACAACACAGTTCATGCGACAAACATGGTTGTGGCATCATCCTTTCTATTTAGGCAAGAGGTGCCACACACTACAAACTGGAGGCTAATGTTAAGTGTATTGTCACTTGTTCATCCTGAAGTTGAACACTGGTTCCGAACAAGACGAGAAAATGCTCACTATCACTGCAAGAAACTCAACTGACTGGCTAGATGCATGTGGTGCAACAGTGAAAGACTCAACAGTTGAAAAAGTGAAGAACTCTCCCCGCATTCAGAAAATTTGCATACATGGCTGATGAATACACCAATGCAAATGGTCATCAAGTATTAAGCCATTGTGTACATTATCTTGATGTCAGTGGTAGGCCAGTACATGTGTTTCTAGATGTTCAAGTTATAGAAGACAGATTGGCTGCATCTGTGACAACCCACATCTTTGAAGAGTTAAATGCTTGTCAATTGGACCCCAAACAGATAGTTGCTTGTGCATTTGATGGAGCTGCAAACTTCTCTGGAAGACATGGTGGAGCACAAGTTTTCCTCAGAGAAAAGTGTAACCTTAGTCTCTCCTATACACACTGCAGAGGCCATCTACTCCAATTAGTGCTAATACAAGCTGCAGACTCTTCAAAAGACATTTAAAAAGCTATAAATGTAATGTCTTCCTTATATTCTTTTTTCAGCAAGAGTCCAAAAAGACTGAATATCTTGGAAAATATAGAAGATACACTGGGACTGAAGTTCAAAGTAGTCCAACCTGGGAAAACCCTCTGACTTTCTCATGAGCGATCCTTGGCTGTTGTCTTAAAATTACTCCAGCCATTATTACTGGCTTTGGAAAGTATCTACCAAGATGGGTTTCAGAGTAGCAGCTGTGTTAGTCTGTATCCGCAAAAAAAAAAAAAAAGGAGTACTTGTTACAGCTACAACTCACTTCATCGGATGCATTCAAAAGCTTATGCTCAAATACATTTGTTAGTCTCTACGGTGCCACAAGTACTCCTTTTCTTTTAACCAAGATGGGATGGATCTAAGTAGTGAGGCTGGTGGATTACTTGCTACTACATTCAGAAAAGACTATTGCCATTCTCTGTCTTGTAAGTCTACTGTTGAAACCACTTGGGTCATTAAGCAATACCATCCAGGCATCTGCTACAACAGTAGTAGATCTTTGTCCAGCAATAGAAGCTACATTTGGATCAATCAGAGAGCTAATCATTGAAAAAGTACTGGAAGAAGCAAAGACCTCAGTCCAGAAGTTGACTAATGAAGGCATTTATATTGAATCCTTAAGTGAAGAGGACAAGAAGTGTTTGTTAAGACAACTGAAAAAGTACACAGACTTGATTCTTAAAAATCTACAACAGCGACTTCTAGATTCTACTCAACCTCTATGTAGCTTTTACAGATGCCTGTCTTATAAAACACCAACAGTTGAGTCGAGTGAGGCACTACCAGTAATGGGACTGCCATGTGCTCAGGACAGAATAGAGAATTTGAACACAGAGTGGAATATCATACGACGAATAAATGAAGATTTGACTTCAACTTCTTTTTTGTCATCACTAGTGGCTCAACCCAATCTTCAGGCTATGTTTCCTGGGCTGAAAGAAGTTGGAATTCATCTCTTGCTACTCCCAGTCACAACAGCTACAGTTGAGCGTTCTTTTTCATCATTGAATAGAATTTTTTGTTTTGAAAGAAGTTGCCTTCTGCCTGATCATGTGAACAAACTAATGAGCATATCAATTAAAGGAATGGAAGTACCAGACACACGAGAAGCCACCGAAGATGAATGCATTGCATTCAAGAAGTTCATTAACAGAGTTGTGCAAAATTATAACAAGAAACCAAGAAGGATGTAGATGTAATACTTCATAGAAGGCTTGAGTAGCCAACTTTCATTTGTGGTGATTTTAAAATCTAATAAAATGGTAATGAATCATTTTTCTTTTTTTGCTATGGTGCCATACAGCCCACCTTCACCCTTATGGTCTCACCCCTCATCGGCCTGACCCCCCCCTTTGTAAACTTGAACACCCCCCCTAATTTCAATTCCTGGGGAAAACACTGTGGGGTGCTTTGAATGCTAAGATCATGATTTTTCAGACTCTCACTAGAGATGTTGAGTGTAGGATTGCCTTTAATAATTCAAGAAATATGGCAAAAAGGAGTTTTCAACCATGTCTCATGTAAAGCACTGAGAGGAGACCATGATTGGTAAAAGTCTCAAAAGGTAGAAAACTTGTTTGATGGGCTCCAACAAGATTAGCTGCCTCCTCTCACTACATGCTTGTGTTTAAAACAAACTACATTTGTGATCTCTAATGAACTCCTAACAAATTTAACTATCTGGAACTAATGGCCTGTGGATTCAATTTCGCTCCCTATTTCCTTTTTTCTGTTGGGCTCCTAGAATTCTAAATGTCCAATGTGCTCTAATTTGCAAACCCATGGGGGGGAAGTACTGCAATTTACCTTAGCAAAGAGAGAGCACAGCGGATCAACATCTGGCCAAGATTGCATCCTGTTCTTTTCTAGCTCTCTTCAGGGATAATCCATTAGATGCCATAATCCAATTCAAGACATCTTGCCCTTTGAGTACTCTTCAGTGGCTAAAACACCCTGTTTAAATTATATTGGCTCGCTACTTAAGGAGGAGGATTTGAGATTCTTGATCTTCAGCTGCTTCATCGTCAGGAAACCCAGCTCCATCACTGTAAAATCCAACACAGATTATGCCAGAATTTCCCAGTAGCTAGACTTAGTACTACCAGGGTCCTGGAGTAAGGTTTTTTAAATGAACATAATGGATTATTAGTGTCTGATCTTTCTTCATTGGTGCTATAGCAACAGACCCATTCCCTGGCCAATACAGAGGGTTGCAGTGAAACTCTGGTGTGGTCACATTGGTTGAACGAACAGATTCTTTGGGTATACTTATTTCCTGACAGTGCTGTTTGAAATGGTTTGATCAACTAGTCATAATGTAGAGTGCATTCAATGATTTTCTGTGCATACAGCTGAATTGTCTGTCTTCTATGCTCTGCATGGTATTTAAACTTGACCACTTTTCCCTCTATTGCCCACCTCTCCTTCCTTCCTTCCTCCATTGAGTTGCTTACAAGCCAGTGTTGATAAGATGTCAGATGTTAACAAAATATGTATGAGGTATACACTGGACTCAAAGAACTGCAAGTATATCCATTGAATCTTTTTTAATAAGTGTTATAGTTTGGTCTTTGGGGATTGCGTATATGGCCTGGTCCATGTATCTGCTGAACCTCTCTGTTAAAGGATATCCTGCAGATATTGTTGTTTCAATCCTTGCCTACCTGGCTAAGGATTTGTTGTGCTTGATACTATGATGTATATCAGTGGGCTGGCCCAGGCAAAATATTAGATTGTCAACCTTCAAGTACCCTGGTTGTTGGACTAATACTTGAACATTACAACTGAATCTTGGGGTTATTTTCCTCTCAAGGATGCTGTGGAGGGGAAGGACTGTTGAAGGTTATCTTTCCATTGTACTCATAACTTTTTAACTGTATAAAATACCCTTGTGCACAATGTGTTCTAGTGCTAAATAGTCAATTATTCTGACAATTAAGTGTGTCTTCTAGACTGAGAATGGACTAAATAGTCCATTTAAGAGAGGGGTAAAAATCTACTTGATGCTTAAAAGAGATCTGATTGAATTGGTCATGCTCCCAGCAGAGACACATTTGATAGAGACTGAGGTTGCTAAACTGCAAAGAGACTAGGTTGAGCTACAGCCCCTAGCTGATAAAACTCCAAGGATACTGATACTAGGACAGATAAAATGATAGATCTACTATTTAAGACTGAACTGAAAATTCAGCAATTGTTTTAGCTATTACCTATACTCCCTAATTGTGACAAACCTGATACTTTCCATGTCTGTCTTGCTGATCTGAATGATGTGGGAGATTGCACCTTTGTTATTGCTGTTGATTTCAGTGAAGTAGTGGATCCAGTTCTGGACCAATCAGCCTACATTTCCCTCTCTCCCACAGTAGGAATTCCAGAATTGTCATGTGATCCAGATTTGAGTCTGCATGAAATTTGGATGCTGTGTGATCCCACAGCCAGCAATTATTCTTTCTTTTCTACAGTATAGTCCGGGTGGTCTCATCTAGGTTACTTTATAGTAACCCATGATTTATTTGGATTACAGCATTGGAACAACTGTGGCGAGATCATGCACATGTACTTATTTCTTTGGCCCTCATTGGGCATACTCCTCTTACCTGTATTAAGTTGTTAAATACCTCTTTATTCTCTGATCCTGCATTTTTAGCATACCTACAAAAAGGAACTTGAAAGTTTTGAGACTAATGCTCCAACTATTCCCCATTTCTCAGTTCTCCTTCAAGGAGTGTTCCTGTGGGTGCTCCACTTCAGGTGAGTGTGTGCCCTGGTGCCTTTAATCGGAGAATTTCAGCAGCAGTGCTCATCTGGGTCGCACATGCGCTCTCCCCATCTCAAGCCGTTGTCAGTGCCTATCTAGCACTACACCGATCACCTACCGGCAGGAAAGGCAGCGCTTGAAGCCTGGTGAACTGGCCATGGTTCAAACTGTAGCGAGACTGCCATAAGGGTGAACACACACTATTCTAAATGGTAATCAAATGTGGGTAAAGAACGGGGAAAAATTAAGAGAAGAAAGAAAGAAACAGAGAGAAAGGATTAACTAAATCTAACTAGAGTACTAAATAGGCTATTCTAACACTAAAGCTAACTATCAAGTGTAACGCTGCAGGGAGCTCCATCTCAGGCTGAGGACAGTTGAGAAGGAACAGAGAAGGGTCTGATCCTATCTTTGACGGACACTCCCAGTGTGTCCGGTGCCTTGGTGAGACACACGTCCCACAAAATTTCTCTCACTACCACAACTTAAAGGCCTGTGCCAGGAAAGTCAGAGATCTGAAACTCAGACTTCTTCTAATGGAGAAGTCATTGCTCTTGGCATCTGACCGCAGACAGCCATCTTCCTCTGGACACTGGTCTCTGATGACCCCTTCTGAAAAACAGACTTTACCCTCCTCACAGAGGAAGGCTCCATCCTCTAAAAAAGCAGAAAGGAAATGGGCGTCACCTTCTCCTCTGAAAGAGCCACCAAAAAAGAATGTCTCCAGCTCATTCTATGTCCTTGGTACTGACTGTGCCGCACTAAGTACATACAAGGCACCGGGATCCTCCGGTACCATGCATACTGAGAAAGCTAATGACCCCAAACAGGCAGGCTTCCCTTTGGCTCTCAACTCCAAGCTTATCTCCACCACGGTACTGACGGAGCCACCTAAACATGTGGCACTGATGCATTCTCCACAGGCTATGGCAACACCTTCAGCTCCCATAGCTGAGAGTGCTCAGATGTTAGCACCAATGCCTACAATTAGAACAGCACCATCAGCACTGATCACCTCCAGTTCCTTCACCACAAAGACTTACTTGTCTCATCAACACCAGACTCACCACTCTTCGGCACCAGTGTTACTCCAATATGCACAGTACCATGTGAATCCACCTTGTCTCTGTCCCCTCCATTTCCAGCAAGGATGAAGATGATGACAAGGAGGGTGCTTACTCACCACTCCACTCCTCTCCCATCCAAACTAGTTGGACATTAGGTCCACCTGTACAGCCCAAATATCACCACAGGGCTGACAACCAGACGTGGTATGGGCAACTATGGATGCCACCACCTATGCTATTCCCTACTGGGACCCCTGGAGGGCATACAAGAGACAATACCCAGGCCCCTGAGCTCCTACAGAGAGAGGAATAGATCTCCCCCACTACCCTCAGTGGCTGTCCCATCAAAGCCCCCTGAGGAGAGTTTTGAAGAACAGAAAGAGACCCTGGTACAAGAAACTACCCCAGCAAACAGCATTTCCTCTTCTTCCCCAGATGAGGCCATAATGCCTCCACCACCCACAATTGCAAATGATTTCAAACACTTCCAGGAGCTGTTCAAAAGAATTGCTGATTCCTAGAGGAGGTTCCAGAGTCCCAGCATAAATTACTAGACATTCTGCAAATCTGCAAACATCATCTTCATCAAAGATGGCACTTCTAGTAAATAAACCACTTATGGAACTGGCTAAAAACATATGGCAGACCCTGGCAACAATCCCACTTACTTACAAGAGAGCAGATAAAAAATATTACATCTCCTCAAAGGGGATGGACTTTTTATTTTCTTACCCTGCACCAAACTTATTAGTGGTTGACACCATCAGTGAACGGGGCAGACAACACCACTCCAGATCCACCCCTATCCACCCCCCTATGACAAAGAGTGGAAATGGTTAGCTCTCTTTGGCTGCAAGGCCTATTCATCGGACGCTCTTCAATTTCTGATTCCCATTTATGATGCACTGATAGTGAAATATGACTATATAAATTATTGTAAACTGTCAGACTTTATTGAACACATACCAGAGGACAAAAGAGAACAATTCAAAGAGATCATCGCGGGGATCATCTCCTAGCTGGAACTGCCTTACAGGCATCTCTAGATGCGGCAGACATGGCGGAATGTTCCCCGGCTACAGCCATAGTTAAGTGTCGGGCTTCGTGGCTTCACCTGTCCAGCTCCCCAATAGAGGTACAATCGACTGTGGAGGATCTCCCCTTTGACTGTCAGAAGTTGTTTGCTGTCAAGACCAACAGGTCCCTTCACACCTGGAAGGCCTCTAGGGCGACCCTTCACTCCCTTGTGATGTTTATACCTGCACAGACAAAAAAACCCAGAATACTCTTCGACTCAGTGTGCAAGATCTGTTCCATATGCCCAATAACAGAGACAATATGATACACAAAGTACAGACAGAGACCTCCAAGGCATCAACCACTTTCGGCTCAATCATTGGCATCCCAGCAACCCTCTGCAAAACAACAATTTTGAGGGTTTCATCAAGGACCCGAGAGACCTCCCCCGTTCCTCAATGCTGACACCATTACTGATCATCTCCCATTTTGGACATCATCTGACCCTTTTCTAGTAAGCGTGGAAGACCATCACCATGGACAAATGGGTTCTTTGATACCGTTCACCTCCATCCTCCCTCCCCGTCCCTCTTCAGAGACCCCTCTCACGAGCACCTTCTATAGCAAGAATTAAACCACTTCCACGTTTGGGTGCTTTGGAACCTGTACCATCACAACACAGAGGGAAGGGTTTTTATTCTCACTGCTTCTGAACCCAGAAAAAGTATGGAGGATGGAGACCTATTCTCAACCTCAGGAAACTCAATAAATTCATAAGGGTCCAGTGGTTCAGGATGGTCACATTAGCAACAAAAATACTAGCACTGGAACAGGGAGGACCGGTTCTAGGCCCTCGACCTTCAAGATACCTATTTCCATGTAACCATACATCCTGCTCACACTAGCTTCCTCAGATTTATTCTGGGGACAGAACATTTTGTTTTTTTGATAGCACTGCAGATGTTCTCCAATATTTTTGCAGTAGGGGCAACGTACCTCCACAAGCAGGGGGTAATAATATTTCCCTATCCAGACGATTATCTACTAAAGGCCCCCACCCAGGAAGATGCCCTGGATATTACTCACAGGCCAATCTCCATATTTTCATGGGTGGGACTGCAAATAAATGTACAAAAATGAACGCTGACACCCATATGAAACTGGACTTCAATGGGGCCCAGCTTGATGCCCTGGAGTCCAAATCATCACTACCACCAAATTAATCACCGTAGTCAATCTGATCTCAACAGTACTGAACAGCTCACAGATATTGGCAAGGACCTGTCTGCAACTATTAGATCATATAGCGGCAACCACATTCATGGTATGACATGAACATGACATGGTATGACATGGTATGACAAGGCTTCACATGTGCTGCATTCAGGCTGGCATGGTGTTCCTTGCCTCTGTTTGCCAAAAGCTGGGAAAGGGCAACAGTGGATGGATCACTTGATGCTTATCTGTTCTGTTCATTCCCTATGAAGCACCTGCCTTTGGCCACTGTCAGAAGACAGGATACTAGGCTAGATGTACCTTTAGTCTGACCCAGCATGGCTGTTCTTGTGTTCTAAGTCATCTTGGTAACCCCCACATGGCCCAGGCTAACTTGGTACTCGTACCTGTTGAGGATGGTGGTATGTACACTGTGCATTCTTCCCCTTCTGCCAAACCTTCTGTCATAGGATGCCAGACAGGTTTAACACCCAAACCTAGAGAGGCTTCACCTGAGAGCATGGCTCCTCCATGGTTTCATCATGACAAAATGACCTGCTCGGAAGGTGCGAAAGATGTTAAACAGCAGAAGGACAACCACACATAATGCTTACTTGCTGTGACAGGGTCAGGCCAGATGGCTACAGGAGAGTGATAGAAGGCAG
This sequence comes from Dermochelys coriacea, assembly GCF_009764565.3. Classification (NCBI taxonomy): domain Eukaryota; kingdom Metazoa; phylum Chordata; order Testudines; family Dermochelyidae; genus Dermochelys; species Dermochelys coriacea. The sequence goes on along the minus strand of NC_050068.2, from coordinate 274,148,467 downwards.
ATATATTAGACTCAGATTAAGGAGGTCCCTTTTCCCTGGGTAAAGTAATGAGCGGTTCCAGAACAATCAGGTACTTGCTGGAACCAATTAAGGCAGGGAGGCTAATTAGGACACCTGGAACCAATTAAGAAGCTGCTAGAATCAATTAAGACAGGCAGGCTAATCAGTGCCCCTGGTTTAAAAAGGACCTCACTTCAGTCAGTGAGGGGCGTGCAAGGAGTGGGAAGTGAGAGTGTGTGCTGCTGGAGGACTGAGGAGTACAAATGCTATCTGGCATCAGGAGGAAGGTCCTGTGGTGAGGATAAAGAAAATGTTGTGAGGAGGCCGTGGGAAAGTAGCCCAGGGAGTTGTAGCTGTCACACAGTTGTTACAGGAAACTCTGTAGACAGCTTTGATCCACAGGGCCCTGGGCTGGAACCCGGAGTAGTGGGCGGGCCCAGGTTCCCCCCATCCCACCCTCTCATTGGGTACAAGAGGAGCTGACCTGGACTGTGGGTCGCACCAGAGGGGAAGGTTCCTGCCGTATCCTGTGACCCACTAGGTGGATCAGCAGAGACTGCAGGGATTGTTCTCCTCTCTTTTCCCCATGCTGGCCAGTGATGAGGTTAGCTGAGTGAACAGCAGGTTTGAGCCACTAGCCAAAGTGGCCAAACTGAGGGCTACTGTTAATCTCTGAGGCGAGCAAATCCGCCAATAAGCACAGGACACACCAAAGCAGAGGAGGAACTTTGTCACATTGCATAAATGGAAGAGATTCACCATATGGTGTTAGAACAAACAAGCCAGGGCCATTACCGCCTACTTACCAATAATATTAGAATACATTTTGGAGTTGAAGAAATCTAGCCTATCACTTAGCTCAATCAGAGTCCACCAAACAGCTATTACCACTTTTCATCACAAGGTGGATGGAGTATCTATATTTGCCCATCATGAAACACTTTCTTAAGAGTATCAGAAACATCTATCCCAAAATACGAGTCCCTTAGCCTGGGACTTGAACCTGGTACTACACTGTTTTACTGGGCCTCCATTTGAACTATTAGCAACATGCTCTCTGATATATCTCTCAGTGAAGGTGGCCTTCCTAGTCACTATCATGTCTGCCTGCCGAATGGGAAAGCTAGAGGCCCTTATGGCACATCTACCATATACCATCTTTTTCAAGAACAAGGTCACCCTAAGACCTCATCCTAAATTTTTATCCAAAATACCTTCTTCTTTCCACTTGAACCAACCAATCCCCCTTCTCTTGTTCTTCCCTAAACCTCATGGGAGAAAATGGGACTCAATACTACATGCTCTAGACATCAGACATACACTAGTGTTCTACCTTGAAAGAACTAAACCTTTCAGGAAGTCACCAAGGCTCTTATTTCAACCTCTGAATGATTTAATGGTTCTGCTATATCCAAACAGACTATCTAAATGGATTTCTGGGTGCATCAATCTTTGTTACCATCAGAAGGATCTACAACCCCCAGCAGGGATTTGAACCCACTCCACCAGACCCTTGTAAGCTTCAATAGCCTTTCTAAACAATGTATCGATCATGGACATATGTAAAGTTGCTACCTGGGCATCGGCACACATGTTCACAGAACACAAGCAATTGTCTGGGGCTCAAGATTGGACACATTGTTAGGACAAACAGTATTATCATCAGTTATTCATGCAACCTCCAAAGCCTCTTCCATCCACTGAGGGGCACTGATCTAGTCACCTAAAGCAGAGTGCCCACAGGAACACTCCTCAAAGAAGAGAAGGATACCCACCCTGTGTAGTAACTGAGATTCTTAAAGATGGATGTCCTTGTGGGTGCTCCACTACCCATCCTCCTCCCTTCTACTTTGGAGTTCAGTCTACAGACTCTTTCATAGAGAAGGAACTGAGGTGGGTCTCATCATGCAGTGCAAGATCCGAGGAGAGTGCATGTGCAACCCATACGAGCACTGCTGCTGAAATTCTCCGATCAAAGGTGCAAGGATGCACATTCACTTGAAGTGGAGCACCCACAGGGACACCCATCACAAAGAACCTCAGTTACTGTATGGCGTGAGTAACTTTCTCTTCTGTGGGATACTACCATTCATGGATGTATTATTGCATATCTTCATTTTTTAAAGATTCCTTAGCAGCAGAAATCAAAGCTCTTGAGTATCTTCCCCAGAGGAACTGCAGACCTTTACTCCTTAAAATACAAGGTCAACAAGCATCACATGGAGAGGGCAAAATTTCCCCTATTTTGCTTAAAGAAGGATTATTGGGAATTGTGTGAAAAGTCAGCAAACTGTTGACTTATAGATTGAAGCAAAAAGTTAATCAAAATAAAATTGCTGCTATTTTGGTAGCAATAACAAAGTACATACAACACAACTGTTACCCGTCTAAAGGTTTCACTATGGTAGGGTGTTCTCAGGAATTCCCTGAGGGAAGGGCATCTCCATCTGATAAGTGATTGACACAAAAGCAGTTCAAACACACAATGCCTTTTATTAACACAAGAATCCTTATTGCAGTAAGCTAGAAGCAAATCGCCATTATATACAGTCAGAGGTGATGCTGAATGGGCAGCATGACCATTCCACTTCCAATGGCCAATCGTCCATGGGTCATCTTGGGAGAATGATTTTTGATCAGCCAGAGTTTTGATCCCAGTCCTTATCCTATTGACAGGTTTCAGAGTAGCAGCCGTGTTAGTCTGTATTCGCAAAAAGAAAAGGAGTACTTGTGGCACCTTAGAGACTAACACATTTATTAGAGCATAAGCTTTCGTGAGCTACAGCTCACTTCATCGGATGCATTTGGTGGAAAAAAAAAACACCAAATGCATCCGATGAAGTGAGCTGTAGCTCACGAAAGCTTATGCTCTAATAAATTTGTTAGTCTCTGAGGTGCCACAAGTACTCCTTTTCCTTATCCTATTGGTTTACTATCTTCCTTAAGGCTGTTTTTATTGTGCTTATAAGCCTTTACTTTTCCTATCTGTATTTTCTGTACCCTTTTTGTTTCTACCCGAAATTGAAGCAAAGAGCTAAATGGGACTTCATTCTCTGTCTCATTAAATCCTGATTATTAGTACTGATCAATGAATAGGTGGCACCTGTGTCTATTAGAATATTTTGACCAAACACCCCTCATTCAAAAACCACATACACTGTGGGTCTCCCACAAGTATCTTGTGTTCAATGTGCTACCAAGCCAGCGAGGTTTTGTGCTGACACAGGGGAGACTGGGAGCACTCGCACATACCCCTCTTGAGAGGAGGAAATAGGTTCCCTGCATGGTTTTGCCAATTTCTCTATAGCTTGGGAATCCTCCTCTGTACTTTATTCCTACCACCCTCCCCATCTTGTCTTGTCTCAATAGCTTCCTGAGGACCATTATCAGAGAAGGTTACCACCAATACCTTCTCAGGCTTTTTTATCTTGAGGGTGGAAATGCATCTTTTTGTATCTCATAAACAGACTCTGGTCTTTCCCCTAGATGCTGTTTTTCTCTGTGAAACCAAATTACAAGATCTTCATTTGGAAATAAAAACTTCAACACTTCCTGTAGTGGGGTGGTCACCCACTCTGGCCTCAAAAGGCTTAAAATAGCCCAGGAGAGGGCTGTGGCTGGGAGCAAGCAGTTCCTGGGCTGATTGGGGGAAGCAGGCTCAGCTGTGGCCATGCCCCAATCAGGGCTTAGCTGGCCCTTATAAGAGGGCAGTGAGCCAGGAGCAGAGTGTCTCTCTCTTTGCCTTTAGAGGGAGAATGGCCTCGCTGCTGGGGAGCATACCTGGGTACCTAAGGTGAAGCAGGGTTGGGGAAGGCCAGAGGAGCTGGGAGGCTCCAGACTGGAAAAGCCTCAGGCTACAGGCCTGGCAGATGGCCTAAGATAGGTACTCAGGTTGCAGAGGGCAGCCTATGGGTAGGCAGTGGCAGCAGGTCCAAACTCCCCTTGCCTGGGATGATTGGCTTATATACTGCAGTCTGCCCCAGTGAATGGGGGCTAGATGGTGATTGGGTAGTAGCCATATACTGAGGCGAGGTGGGGAGAGTGGGTGTGGGTTCCCTGCGGAGGGGAGACCCAGATACTGTGGAGATACTGCCAGGGGGTAGCACCCTGGGTAAAAGGGGCACCAGGGTCTGGGAGGGACACGGGGGCAAGCGGGACACCGGCCTGCAGAGGGCGCTCCAGAGGTTGGAAGAGCTAATTCCCTGAGAGACCAGCAGGAGGCACCACAGGGGTGAGTCCTACACCGCTACGCTTCCCTTTCTGCGTTATTAATGTTGTCTCAATAGGGAGTCCAGAAAATTTCTGAACCCATGCACTCTCTGTCCCTGTTATCCCAGGCATACTAGATGTCTTAGTCACTGTACTGTTATTTAAGGGACCCATAGATTTACCCAGTTTGTTTTGGAATGTAGAGTCTTTCCTCCTGTCCACTGTGATTACCCTGCACAACTGTGTTAGGTGACAGTGATGGTTATTGGTTTCAGAGTAGCAGCCGTGTTAGTCTGTATTCGCAAAAAGAAAAGGAGTACTTGTGGCACCTTAGAGACTAACAAATGTATTAGAGCATAAGCTTTTGTGAGCTACAGCATCCGATGAAGTGAGCTGTAGCTCATGAAAGCTTATGCTCTAATAAATTTGTTAGTCTCTAAGGTGCCACAAGTACTCCTTTTCTTTTAGTGATGGTTATTATTATTGCAATTTTGCCATGACGCTCTAAGAAGGCCTTTCTATAAGGTCTCTGGGGGAGCAACTCGGGGCTATCCCTCTCATAGTACAAATCAGGAAAATCAGCATCCCAGTTTCTCTCCTCTGACCCTCTTATTGCTGCTATCACCCCTTTTCTTGCATCTGATGAAGTGAGCTGTAGCTCATGAAAGCTTATGCTCAAATAAATTCGTTAGTCTCTAAGGTGCCACAAGTACTCCTTTTCAATTCACTTAGCAGAGCACATATCTTGCGCTGACAGGCCTCGTGGATGACTTTATTTTTTCCCCCTACATCTCTGAACACAGCTCTCACTGCAGCTTGCCCACCTAACACTTTATTTTTCTACTCTGCCTCTTCCAGCCTCAACTTGCTTTGTTTATCTGTGCATCACTTGCCTCTTTCTGCATGACTACAATTTGAGCTGACTGTGGCAAGGCAGTGGTTCTCAGAGTGTCAGCCTCTACTGTCAAGTTAATCAACTCCTTTTCTTTCATTTACTTTTCCTTTTCTGATTTCTTTTCTCTTACTAATTTTTCCACTTCTAATTCCTGTATCTGCATCCTCAGGCTCTCCACTATTTCATCTAGGATCACAACTACCATTAGCGAGCCCTGTAGAGCAGCTCGTTCTTTTCACCTTCTTTTGTGAGGCTCCTGAAAAGATCCCCATTTTCTCAGACTTCACCCACTGATCCCATTGGTTACACAATTATCTATATGCTGCACCAAGTCCAACAAAGGTATCAGGATTCCAAGGACTCATTCCAATTTTTAAAACAAACTCCTCTAACCCTTCTCCCAGCATCATTTCCCAAGTGTCACCACTACTTAACTCTCCCTTTTGTGTTATCCTTCCTTATTTCATCCACTGAGCCAGGTAATACACATAAGGTGGTGACCCTAGTTCCTATTCTTCCACCTACTGCTGGATTCTGGTAGTATCAATCATACTCTTCTTTTCAATCGCTCTTGGCTGGTCTACCAAATCTGTTACCCTTCCAAGGGCTTCACTACCCTCCTAGTGAAATAGTGTTTCCTAATATCCAACCTAGACCTCCACTCCAACTTGAGACCATTGCTCCTTGTTCTGTTATCTGCCACCACTGAGAACAGCCAAGCTCCATCCTCTTTGGAACCCCCCTTCAGGTAGTTGAAGGCTGCTATCAAATCCCCTCTCACTCTTCTCTTCTGCAGACTAAATAAGCCCAGTTCCCTCAGCCTCTCCTCATAAGTCATGTGCCCCAGCCCCCGAATCATTTTTGTTGCTTTCCGATGGACCACTTTATAGTCCATTCATCCAATCCATACCTTTTAAACTTGCTGGCAAGAATACTGTGGGAGACTGTATCAAAAGCTTTCATAAATCAAGATGTATCACATCCACCACTTTCCCCATATCCACAGAGCCCATTATCTCATCATAGAAGGCAATCAGGTTGGTCAGGCATGACTTGCCCTTGTGAATCCATGTTGACTGTTCCTGATCACCTTCCTCTTCTCCAAGTGCTTCAAAATGGATTCCTTGATTTTGCCAGGGAATGAAGTGAGGCTGACCGGCCTGTAGTTCCCCAGGGTCTCTTTCTTCCCTTTTTAAAATATGGGCACTATATTTGCCTTTTTCCAATCATCCGGGACCTCCCCTGATCGCCACAAATTTTCAAAGATAATGGCCAATGGCTCTGCAATCACATCAGCCACCTCCCTCAGCACCCTTGGATGCATTAGAGCTGGACCCATGTATTTGTGCACATCCAGCTTTTCTAAATAGCCCTTAACCTGTTCTTTCACCACTGAGGGCTGCTCATCTCCTCTCCGTACTGTTGCCTAGTGCAGCAGTGTGGAAGCTGACCTTGTCTGTGAAGACCGAGGCAAAAAAAGCATTGAGTACTTCAGCTTTTTCCACATCATTTGTCACTGTGTTGCCTCTCCCATTCATTAAGGGTCCCATGCTTTCCCTGACCTTCTTGTTGCTAACATACCTGTAGAAACCCTTCTTGTTACCCTTCACATCCCTTGCTAGCTGCAACTCTAATTGTACCTTGTCCTTCCTGATTACACCCTTGCATGCCCTAGCAATATTTTTATACTCCTCCTAAGTCATCTGTCCAAATTTCCACTTCTTGTAAGCTTCCTTTTTGAGTTTAAGCTCACCGAAGACTTCACTATTAAGCCAAGCTGTTCGCCTACCATATTTGCTATTATTTCTGCACTTCGGGATGGTTTGTTCCTGCTCCCTCAATAAGGCTTCTTTAAAATACAGCCAGCTCTCCTGGACTCCTTGTCCCCTCATATTAGCTTCCCAGGGGATCCTGCCCATCAGTTCCCTAAAGGAGTCTAGGGGTATGTCTAGACTACAAAATTAGGTCAATTTTATAGAAGTCAATTTTTAGAAATCGATTTTATACAGTCGATTGCATATTTCCACACTAAGCGCATTAAATTGGTGGAGTGCGTCCTCACTACCATGACTAGCATTTACTTATGGAGTGGTGCACCGTCGGTAGCTATCTCACAGTTCCTGCAGTCTCAGCCGCCCATTGGAATTCTGGGTTAAGCTCCCAATGCCTGATGGGGCAAAAACATTGTCGTGGGTGGTTTTGGGTACATTTCATTAGTCACCCATCCCTCTATGAAAGCAACGACAGACAATCGTTTCACACCTTTTTTCTGTGCGGACGCCATACCACGGCAAGCATGGAGCCTGCTCAGCTCAGCTCACCATCACTGCTGCTGTCCTGGGTGCTGCTGTCAGCAGATGGTGCAGGACAACTGCTAACCGTCATCATCCACCACTTCCACTGCAACTCTGCTCTTCTGCTCTTGTAAATGAGCTCAGTCTCAATAGCAAATTTCTCCATGTTGTCGTCATCCACCACTTCCACTGCAACTCTGCTCTCCTGATGCCATGAATCCACCTCGCAGGTCCTCTTGTCGTTCAGTATAAATATCTATTCTTATGACATCCATCGTCATCCACCGCTTCCGCTGCCACTCTGATCTCCTGCAGATGTCATACCACGGCAAGCATGGAGCCTGCTCAGCTCACCGTTGCTGTTGTGAGCATTGTAAGGGGGAGACGTTTATGGTGGAATAGGAGATTGAGGCAAATCGCCTGGTGTCTGATTTTGAGCAGCCAGACACCAGGGCGATTAGAAGAGCACAGCAAGGTGTGCTGCTCATCGGAGAGGCTTTGAAAACCAGTTTCCTGACTGACCAGGCTTTGGTGTGACCATTGTGCGTATTTCTCCTTGATGCAAACCCACCCCCTTTGTTGATTTTAATTTCCTGTAAGCCAACCACCTCCCCCTCCCCTCAAAATAAAGTAACTATTGTTTTGAAACCATGCCTTTTTCTTTTTCTTTTTCTTTTCTTAAAGGAGATAACTGACCAGGTAGCCTGGGTAGGGTGGGGTGGGGTGCGGGAGGAGGGAAGACAAGGCCACATTGCTTATTGTAGCCACACTACAAAATCAAACTGTTTGACAGCCTTCTGTTGCTTGAGCCATCCTCTGGAGTGGAGTGGCTGGGTGCCCGGAGCCTCCCCCCACCTGCGTTCTTGGGCGTCTGGGTGAGGAGGATATGGAACTTGGGGCGGAGGTCACGCAGTTGTACAATGGATGCAGCAGGGATATGTGCTCTTGTTGGCTTTCCTGCAGCTGCACCACATGCTTCATCATGTCCGTTTGCTCCCCCATTCGCCTTAGCATCACCTCCTGCTTCTGCTCTTCACGCTCCTGCCTCTGCTTTTTGCGCTCAATGCTTTCCTAGCCTCTAACACTGAATGTCTCCATGCATTCAGCTGTGCCCTATCGGTGCGGGAGGACTGCATGAGTTCGGAAAACATGTCATTGCGAGGGCGTTGTTTTCACCTTCTAATCTGCGATAACCTCAGGAACAGAGATGATAGGGGGAGCCTAGAAACATTTGCACCTCTGGTGAGATAAAAAGGGAGAGTAAAATTTAAGATGGCTCATCCTTGAGAACAAAAGGGAGACACTTTCACAGTGAATCAAGCAAGTCACAGCAGACTGCACGTGTGCTTTAGGTATAAGGTCATATTTTGTCTTTTATATTGAGCACCTGCTGGTATGGTGACACATCACACACGGCTGGGCAACAGAATTCGGTTTCCATGCAGCCAGGGTAAGGAAAAGGGTATGTGGGGTTGGCTTCTTACACATAACATAGGAATGGTTTCAAACTGCAGTGCCATCCTTTCCCATAGCAAGCAATGGGTTGGGTTTCACATTTAAAAGGAGGGGCTGCGGTTTTCGGATGCAACACACACCTCTCTCCACCTCACCGCTTGGCTATTCTCCGGGATGATCCCTTTTAGCCAAGCGCAAACAGCCCAGCATGAATGGGGTACAGAAAAGGGCTACTAGGACGATCCAAGGAATGGAAATCCTGTCTTATGAAAGGAGACTCAAGGAGCTTTGCTTGTTTAGCCTAACCAAAAGAAGGCTGAGGGGAGATATGATTGCTCTCTATAAATATACCAGAGGGATAAATACCAGGGAGGGAGAGGAATTATTTAAACTCAGTACCAATGTAGACACAAGAACAAATGGATATAAACTGGCCATCAGGAAGTTTAGACTTGAAATTAGATGAAGGTTTCTAACCATCAGAGGAGTGAAGTTCTAGAACAGCCTTCCAAGGGAAGCAGTAGGGGCAAAAGCCTTGTCTGGCTTCAAGATTAAACTTGATAAGTTTATGGAGGAGATGGTATGATGGGATAACATGATTTTGGCAATTAATTGATCTTTAACTATTCATGCTAATTGGGCCAATGGCCTGCGATGGGTTGTTAGATGGGGTGGGATCTGAGTTACTACATTCAGAATTCTTTCCTGAGTATCAGACTGGTGAATCTTACCCACATCCTCAGGGTTCAGCTGATGGCCATATTTGGGGTCAGGAAGGAATTTTCCTCCAGGGCAGATTGGAAGAGTGTCTGGGGGTTTTTCGCCTTCCTCTAAAGTATGGGGCATGGGTCACTTGCTGGAGGAATCTCTGCACCTTGGAGTCTTTAAACCATGATTTGAGGACTTCAATAGCTCAGACGTACGTGAGAGGTTTATTGCAGGAGTGGGTGGGTGAGATTCTGTGGCCTGCATTGTGCAGGAGGTCAGACTAGATGATCATAATGGTCCCTTCTGATCTTAATGTCTGAGAGTCTATGGGGTCCTTTTACTGTTCCCTTACAAAAATTCCCCTATTTCAACCAGGTGACCATGAATTATATCACTCTCTTGAGGCTAACACAGAAAGATATAGAGCAGTCCAGAGCAGTCACAATGGAGCACTCTGGGATAGCTCCCGAAGGCCAATACCGTCTATTTGCGTCCACGCTATCCGAAATTCGACCCAGCAAGGTTGATTTTAGTGCTACTCCCCTCGCTGGGAGGAGTACGGAAGTTGATTTTAAGAACCCTTTAAGTTGACGGAATGGGGTTGGTTGTGTGGACGCATTCATTTTAAAATCTACCTAATGCAGCTAAATTCGACCTAACCCCGTAATGTAGACCAGGCCTAGGTCTGATTTTCTGAAGTCCAGGGTCCATATTTTGCTACTCTCCTTTCTTCCTTTTGTGAGGATCCTGAACTCACCCTCTCATGGTCACTGCTGCCTAGGTTAGCACCCACTTCTACTTCCCTACCAATTCTTCCCTGATTGTGAGCAGCAGGTCAAGAGGAGCACGGCCCTTAGTCGGTTGCTCCAGCACTTGTACCAGGAAGTTGTCCCCAACTCTCTCCAAAAACTTCCTGGATTGTTTGTGTATTCTGTGCATTGCTGTATTGCTCTCCCAGCAGATGTCAGGGTGATTTGAAGTCCCCCATTAGTACAAGGGCCTGTGATCTGGAAACTTCAGTTAGTTTTCCGAAGAAAGCCTCTCCTACCTCATCCTTCTGATCTGGTGGTCTATAGCATACGCCCACCACGACATCACCCTTGTTGCTCTCGCTTCTAAACTTAACCCAAAGACTCTCAACAGGCTTTTCTCCAGTTTCAAACTGGAGCTCTTGTTATACCAATAAAATAAAAAGCAGCAGGATCTTATGAAAGGGGAAAAGGCAAAATACCACATTTATTGTGAATACAGAAAGAATCATAGTAAGCAGTTAGTTATAGCTATAACATTCCATTCAGTCTCATATTTATTCACGCATTCATTCATACACACACACACACACACACACACAGGTTCTGCAAGGTTGTTATCATAGTTACCAGCCTTAGAGTTGCTCATGCCAAGCCTCTGGCCAGGTGGCCTGGACATGAGGAGGGAGCATGGCCTTGTCAGATGCTCATCTGACGCTCCTGGAAGTTGATTTGCAGAATCAGACCCCAAAGTTCTCACTTTCTAGAATCCATTTTTATAGGAATTTCTTCCTATGCCAGTCTATGAGAATTGCTTCATCATGCTGTTGCTGAATCAATCGGCAGATGGCACATTCCTGATGGCTCCATGCTTCCAGATGTTATCTTGTTCTTTGGTTCTCCCATTCTTGAGGCTGTTGGGTGGATTCCAGTCTGCCCTCCGGGGGTCCTCTGGTTATTTCCACTTGAAGCCTTCTTCAGTCGATGGACACTGGATTCGTAGGCTGGCACCTCTGTGATCATTCATTTATTATCCGTACCAAGCATCCATCCACATACATCCTCTATCTCTATTTTAATCACAATTGTTAACAAAGGGAGATGAATACAACAAAGGGGCGGGGAGTCTCTGGATGCTACAGAGTATTGCTTTGAGTCTCTCTCTCTGTGTGAGTAGTTGTTGTTACAAAGAATTGCTTTGAGAACAGACTCTGTCTTAAAATGTACTAACTCAATTAGCAGCTTGCAACTTTCACACACAGAGGGAGAGAAATAGTTCCAAAAACCAAGAGACCTCTTAGTTTAAATTCCAGGATATTACTAATTATGGGGAATCAAATGCATTTGTGATTTTAATACAGAACTTCTTTAATATGAGCCAACACTCTGAGCAATCATACTGCTCTTACGTACAATGCAACTCCTCCACCTTTCCTACCGTACCTGTCCTTCCTGAACAGTTTTTACCCATCCATGACAGTGCTCCAGTCATGTGAACTGCCCCACCAAGTTTCTGTTATTCCAATCACATCATAGTTCCTTGATGTACTAGGGCTTCTAATTCTTCCTGCTTGTTTCCCAGGCTTCTTGTGTTCATGTACATGCACCTAAGATAACTAGCCTATTGCCCTACTTTCTCAGTACGAATCAGGAGGCTTCCTATCTTGTACCCTCCTCCTGGTGGTCCACCTGGTATCTCAGTCCCCCACTTACCTCTGGGTTAGGTCACCATCCCTCAGCGAACCTAGTTTAAAGCCCTCCTCACTAGGTTAGCAAGCCTGCATGTGAAGATGTACTTCCCACTCTTCGTTAGGCAGATCCCACCTCTTCCTAGCAATCCTTCTTCCCAGAACAACATCCCATGGTCAAAGAATCCAAAGCCCTCTCTCCAACACCACCTGCGTAACCATGGATTCACCTCCACAATTTGACAGTCCCTACCTGGGCCTTTTCCTTCAACAGGGAGGATGGATGAGAACATGACTTGCGCCTCAAACTCCTTTATCCTTCTTCCCAGAGCCATGTAGTCTGCAGTTATCTGCTCAGGGTCATTCTTGACAGTATCATTGGTGCCCACGTGGAGAAATAGGAAGGGGTCGTAGTCTGAGGTCTTGATCAATCTCGGCAAGCACTCTGCTACATCCTGGATTCTAGCTCCAGGCAAGCAGCACACTTCTCAAGTTCCCCCGGTCTTGTTGGCAGATGGATGACTCCATCCCCCTTAGGATGGAGTCCCCGACCACCACCACTCATCTCTTCCTCTTGGGAGTGGTGGTCATGGAACCCCCATCCCTAGGACAATGCATTCCGTTCCTTCTGGCTGATGGGGTCTCCTTCTGATACCTTCCCTCAGAGGGCTCTTCCAAGTCCTGCTCCACAGTAGTACCTCCACAGTTGTCATCCTTTTATGTGAACTAGCACGATAGAGGCTGAGGTACATATTCTGCCAGTGAGTGACAGATATTTTCTGATAGCAGAAGAATGTCGAAAGTCAGGAACCCTGTATTTTGTTCCAGGTTCTGGAGGGAAGTGTGTGTTGGTGGACAAACTCATCTAACCATATACCTATTATATGAGGGAAACCCTCTATGGAGGCTTTTTAGGTTCTGCTGCTGCAGAAAGGGGGATGGTGAGGTCAAGCAGACAGGTAGCCTATGGCAGAATATGAAATGGAGCAGGTTTACTTTACCACCTCCTTCAGAAGCAGGAACTGGTCCAAATGGCCACTCCCAATGGCCTGAGGGGTAACCTGGGGATAGTGGGACACTGGACACTCTTCCATCAGAAGAAGGCACCAAGAGTGGAGAATTCCATAATTTGTTTGGGGAGAAAGACCTCTGTGAAAACTGGAGATCCCAGGCAAAATGGGGCAAAAGAAACCTGAAGTGAGACAAGTTTTGCCAAAGAGTTTGAACTTGGAAAAATGTTTGACATTTCTCTTCCATAGTTAAACTTGAAAACAAATGATTTTGCCTATTTTCAGGTATTGTTATGATAATGTCACACAGGCTTATTCAGAGGGCTGTGGTCCCTCTCTGAATGTGTATACTCCAGGAAACTTGAAGTTTCTTCCCACACAATGTTGGAAATAATTCAAAATCAAATGCTACAATTGCAAATGTGAATTGTACCTCATTCCAGTTCCATGTAAGATTAATAATTAGATTGCTCAGATATTGGACATGAAAGAAATTGCCACTTCTATGATGAAAGAATGACATATTTTCCTGGTTTTTGTTTTGTTTGAAGAGTCTTTATAAAGAGCAGTATATGTCATCCAATATATTAAGTCATCTGCTAGGTTTAAAAAAAAAAGTAGTTAAAAGGAGGAAATACAGATTAATCTACTTTCCTTTATGAAGTAATATGAATTTGGATTATTCATTTTAAAAGGACAAATTCCTTTGAAGAACACTTCCCTGTGGTTTTCAACTATTGCATGCTATACTGTGATGACTAATGTCTTTCTTTTCACTGTAATTCTAAACAAAAAACAAAGGAATTGCCATACCAGATCTGTGTTATGTCTAATGCAGTATGCTGTCTCTGACAGTGCCAATACCAGATGCTTCAGGGGAAGGTGCAAGAAACCCCATAGTGGACAATAATGGAATAACTTGCTCATAGGTAAGTTTCTTCCTAATCCTTATCATTAGTGGTGAGTTGGGCCCTAACGCATCAGGATTTGTATGCCTTCTAAATATATATAATATAATATGGATGTCTTCATTATGCACATAATGTCCATTTTAAATTCTACTAAGTTCTTGCCTCTGATATATTATGGCAATAAATTCCACAGGTTAATTATGTATTTTGTAAAACAGTATTACCTTTAATTAATTTAAATTTGTCTTTCAATTTCATTGGCCCTCTTGTTCTTGTATTTCTTCTTTCATCCCAAAGCATCTTTGCAGATGCAGAGAGCAGTACAGTGTCACCATTCATTCACGTCCATGGCTTGTTCTTCCATTAAGCCCAGCCTCATCCTACTCTGGAATATGACGTCCCATAATCTATTCAGTGGTCGTCCTTGAGGCTAGACTGTCCTTGGTTGTGTTTGCATTTTCTTTGGCATCCAATCATCTGTTTTGTCTTCTACAGCGTCCCCACCATCAGAATATTTTCAATTGCAGTCAATACTGTATCCTGATATCACATCCTATTCTCCTTCTAACTTCATTAGTCTTAAAAACATTCCACTTTACACCTGCTACCCTTTGAAGAACTTTCATCTCTACTGCTTCCAGCCTTCTGATGTCTGTTTCATTTAATGCAGCTTCTTCCAGACCATAGAGGAATTCTGTTAGTAGACTGGCTTTGATACATTTTCACTTTGGTACCAAACATAATTTTTATCCATCCATAATTTTGTCAGTTTCTGTGCAGCGCTTGTGGTTAAGGTACATCTCCTTGTAACCTCTGCCTCGATGGAACCATCAGCACTGCTCGAGCTTCCTACATACACGTGAAGATTCTGTGACTTCATTGCTCCAGCATTTTAACACATTATCTATAGTCCCTTTTCCAGAATGCGACTGCTTTGTCTTCTTAGTGTTTTATTGTAAGTCCAAGAAGACAACACCAATTTTCCAAGGTAGCAAAACTCTCATGCTGTCTGGAGTGGTTCATGACCATAAACCACAGGGCAAACTGTCAAGATGCAGGGCAGAGACCCCAAACTGGTTATATGTTCTATAATTAGATTTCACCAACCCAGTAACAAGTGTTATCTCTGAAAGCACTATAACAGTCTAATCACAGACAGTCCTCCTGGGCATTCCAGTCAATTTACCACCCAGGCAAGTTGCACCTAGTGATAGTTTGGTTTCTACACACCAAAGACCACAAAATATTCAGGTTGCTCCCAGTCCCAAGAGACCAGGCACATCCCCCAGATTGATTTGCCCCACCTGACAAGTTCACAGTTTCAGAACAAACATTTGTACAGTTAAACTTTATACAGGTATAGAGCAAAAATTTAAATATTACCTTATAGCGTGTGATAAAGATAGTATAAGTGAGATGAATGCATGCAGCAACTTACAAGCACTTCAAAGTCTAAACATGTTGTTATAAATTCAATACCCATCTTACCCATACTAATACACAGGTGAAACAGGACTGATTTTCAGCAATGAATTTGTCAGTGGTCATCTGAGGCTGGAAGCCTTGGCAAGAGTTGGTATCTGGTTTGCCAGTGTCACAAAGAGTATCTTCATTAATTTTAAATGTGAATGCCAGTTGCACAATGTCATCTGCATAAGCTAAGGAGCTTAACTCTAGATAATCCAGTGTCATGGCCTCCAACTCTAACATTCTTAATGTCTAGTTTAAGAACTTGGAAGCAACAGTGATTCCATGCCCCTTTGTCTTGCACCAAACTTTGATTTGAGCCAGTTGGTCAGTTTTTCCACAAATTCTTACAGCACTACATCAGTCTTCATACATAGCTTTTATAATTGCAATTATCTGGAACGCCATATGATTTTGCAAAAAGAAAAGGAGTATTTGTGGCACCTTAGAAACTAACAAATTTATTTGAGCACAAGCTTTCATGAGCTACAGCTCACTTCATCGGATGCATGCCGAATCAAAGTTGATGAAACCATATAGTGAGGTGGAGTGACCTCCCTCCGGACTTGAGATCGAGGGACCGCTATCCTCCCCCCTGGTGGGCAGAGCCAGACCCACTTTGCCTCCCTCACCAGAAGTACCGGGGTCAAACAGAAAGTATAAATGGAGTACCCTGCAATTCAGTTGGGTGCGAGCCACAAAAGGAGACAGATCTCTCCAGTCTGCTGCCAACCACTGCGGCCAAACCACGCTGCACAGCACCCTGCCCCCCGGAGGAGACTGACCCTGGAGAGAAGTTGCCGGGACTGCCATTCTGTAAGCTGGCATGGCCATCCCTCCACTTCCGCCTCTGAGGGAGGCCACGCCTCCTCTGTTTGGTCTGCTAGAGTCTTTTCCAAGCAAAGAAAGCAAGGGGAGAATTAGGGGATCTCAAGGGGCCCTGGCCTTCAAGAAGGGCAGGGCTCTGGCCTGCAGCCAGGCAGAGTGGTAGCAGTTTATTTACCCAGCTGTTAAGCAGGGCTCTGTTAGGGATTGGCTCCAAGCACAGTCTATGGGGTTCAAGCGGTGGGTGAGCGCCGAGCACCATCACTGGGACTCTGGTAGGGATGCCTGAGGAGCTCAAGCCTCGTGGCCTAAGGAAAGGGAGTACTGCCACCCCAGGGGTGTGGTGGCAGGGGGCATGTGGACCCACCCAACTCCACTATGTTCCAGCCCAAGGCCCTAACAGTGGAAGAGTGGTCTTCCACTGGGTCAGCAACAAACTGACCGTGTTTCTGGCTCCCCTGGGCTACCTCTTGTTCTCCCCCTCAGGTGTACCTGCATCCAGGGGTCATCCTCAGTCTCCCCAGGATATTCTGCCAAGGATAGTGGTAGCAGTTCCTCAGTGTCGGGAATGGCAAAGCTCTCTAGAAGCTCAAGCTGGTCTTCAGGGTGGAAGCAGTTCTCCCTGGCTTCCCACTCCAGCAGTGGGGAAGGAGCGTTTGTCTCCTTTGGCAGCTCCCCCTGTTCTGAGCTGCTAGGCCAGCCTTTTATACTTCCCCTTCCTGTCCTGCCGCTCTGCTTCCAGCGTGCGGGGTGTGGCCCTCCTGGCACCTTATGGCATCTCCTCCACTTCTGCCTCTGAGGGAGGCACATCTCCTTGCTACACATCTGCAGTATACACTGATGAGAAAGAGGACCCTTGGACTATGAAACCACCCCCGCTCCAGACTGTGGAAGGAAGTAGCCCAGGGAAACCAGACTTTAGTCCGGTTATGTTGCTAGAGCAGAGGTCAGTGTGTTGCAGCTAGATTCCCCACTGACCCAGTGGCAGAACACTCCACCAAAGTTAGGGCCCAGGGCTTGGACCTGGTGGAGTTGGATGGGCCTGAGTCTTCCTAGCCACCCAGCTGCCAGCTTCACTCCTGGGGTGGCAGCCTATGCACTCCTAGGTCAGAAGGCCTGTGCTTGGCTCGTGGCTTTCCCCCATCAGGAGATGGTTAGCCCTAGACTGTGTGTTTGCTGGCTGCCTCAGTCAGGAGGCTTAGGCTAAAGACTGCTCACTGCTCTGCCCCGCCTGCGGGGGCTAGAGCACCATACTGTTACTGGTTGTTTGCCTCTGCTGGGGTGGCTACAGAGCTATAGATTGCTTACTGCTTGGCCCTGTCAGTTGGACCTGAGCCCAAATGCTGTTACCTGACACAGTGAGGCGAAGTGGCCTCCCTCGCCATTTCAGAGCAACGGACCACTACATTTGGTGGAGAATGCAGGCATCATTCCTCCCCTGAGACAAGGGGACAAGCCTAAGACAGCATTAGATCGAATCCCTTTCCCTCGCCCCCAGTCTGGGAAGGATGGAGGTCAAGAAATTGATCAGATGGCTCACCGAGGGACAGCAGCAGCAGCAGCAGGCTGCACAGCTCCTGCAGCAGCAACAACTACTGGAACAGTTAGAGAATCAGCAACAGCAACTGATTCGAGAGCTGGGGGCCCAACACCACGAACAGCAAAAACAGTGCTTGCAGCAGCTTGCCACACTTGTGCTGACACCAGGGGGCTCCAACCCCAGGAAAGTAGGGACCCCATCTGACCCCATGTGGTCAGGGCAGAAATGGGCCCTGAGGACGACCTAGAGATCTTCTTATTACCTTTTGAGAGGGTTGACTCGGGTGCTAAGTGACCGCTGGAGCAGTGGGCCACTTTATTGGCACCATATTAGACGGGCCTGGCCCATGCTGCTTAACGGACTCCTGGCAGGGGAGGCCCAAGACTACAAGTGGTTGAATGCCACAATACTCGACATGCTCAAGATCATACTAGAGACATTCTGGTGGCAACTCCAGGAGAAGAGCTATCTGCCTGGGGCCTGGCCAAGGGCTGTAGCCTGGCAGCTGAAGAATATGTGCTCGCTATGGCTACAGCCCGAATGGTGTACTGGCGCTGAATTCAATGAACAAAGTCATCCTCGAGCAGTTCATACATGTCCTCCCAGCATGAGGAAGAACCTGAGTCCTTCACCACTGGCCAGCGACCCTGAGTGCAGCTTTGGCCCTCATGGAGAATTTTTTGGCCGTGGAGAGTGCTGTTGGACTCAGAGCTTGGCCTGTGGCCCTGATGACTGTCAACCCCAGGGAATAGATGACCCGGAGCCAAAGGAACAAATCCCAGGCTGGCTCAAGAGCCCTGATGGACAAGATGCTGTCAATCCTTGACATCCACTCTGTGCAGTGCAGGGAATACCTGAGGACCTAGACATGGTGGGGAAGCCCTAGATTGCAGGCGAGCTAATGCCCTTGCCCAACTCTACAGACCAGCGAAGGCACCCCAAAATTGTTTCACCTTTGTTTCACCTGTGGCTAATTCAGGCACCTTTGACACAAGTGTCCCATGATGGACTGCAGTTTTGGCTGGGTCTGCGCTGGGGAAGCTCAGGCCCATAAGCAGCCCTCGGGTAAGTTGATAGTCCCCCTTGACATGGATAGAGTCTGAGTTTCTGCCCTCATTGACTCTGGATGTGGACAGACTCTTGTCTGCCTCATCTGTCCCTTGGACCCACTGCTGGGAGACATGCAGCTGCAGTGCATCCACAGGGATGTGAAGCCTTACCCCAAGGCTTGGGACACCATGATGGTGAAAAGGGAGATGCAGACATGACAGTAGGTCTGGCACCGAGGTTAGCATACCCTGTCATCTTGGGCCGTGACTGGAAGGGATTTGTGGAGGTCTTGCATGTTGTGAACCTGGGGTCCCAGCAGCATGAAGTAGCCTTCAATGGGGAGCCCTTTGAGGAAGTGGATGAGGTACCCGAGAACCCCAACCCAAATGGCCAAGGAAACAGAGACCTGAACAAAGAGGTCACCTCCAGGCAATCCACTCGGGAAAAGGCCCCATGTTTGGGGGACTATTTCTGCCGGGACCAAAGGAAGGATCCCATGCTCAGTCAGGAGGCCTATGAATAGCTGGCTCACATCAGTGGGACTGTGACGGAGCCCCATCGGGCAACGATGTACCCCCACTTTGAGTTGACTGTTGACAATCTTTACTGGATTGATCCAGACTCTTGGACATACGACACCCAAGCTCAACTTGTAGTACCCCGATGCCACCGATGTGTAGTCATGCAACTTGCTCACATGTTCCAGTGGCCAGCCACCTGGGCCATGAAAAAACACTAGCACGAGTCTTGGCCTGGTTCTTCTGGCCTGGGGTGCACCAGGAGGTGAAAGATTTCTGTGACTCCTGTCCCAAATGCCAGCTTGCAGACCCACAGGGAGTGCGGAGGGTCCCCCTCATTCCGATGCCAGTGATTGGCACCCCATTTGAGAGAATCACCATGGACCTCATGGGGTCCCTCCAGAAGAGCATCAAGGGATTCAAATACATCCTGGTGGTTCTAGATTATGCCACCCAGATTCCAGAAGCGGTCCC
Organism: Dermochelys coriacea; assembly: GCF_009764565.3. Classification (NCBI taxonomy): domain Eukaryota; kingdom Metazoa; phylum Chordata; order Testudines; family Dermochelyidae; genus Dermochelys; species Dermochelys coriacea. The sequence goes on along the minus strand of NC_050068.2, from coordinate 274,128,674 downwards.
TCTCCAAAGCCTCACTGCCCGAACCATTGCTGCAGAGTTCTTGAAAATCTTTGCCTGAATAGGCTTTCCCTCGGGAACTCCTGATGTATCAGGGTACAGACTTTGTTTAAGCTCCTTCGACAGGTCTGTGGCCTGCTGGGAATAAAAAAGTTGCAGACATCCATGTACCATCCACAGTCAGATGGGCTCATGGAGCATTTTAATTGGACACTTAAGGAGAGGCTGTGGAAGTTCCCTCTGAAAGAACTCCGCCAGTGGGACCAACTTATCCCACCCCTCTTGCTAGCCATCCAAGAGGTTCCCCAGTGGTCGACCAAGTTCTCCCCATTTGAGTTGTTATATGGCTGGCAGCCAAGGGGGCTGTGTGACGCTCTGTACCTCCATCTTACACAGCCATGTTCATCATTATAAAATGATTGTGTGGTATCCAATGCAAAGTTTGTCATGTGTCTTCGGAAGGCTCATAATGCACTGAGAATGGTAGTTATAGTGATGTTATAGTAATGTTGCAGTAATTTTATAGTAAGGTTATAGGTTATAATTTCATGTGTATATAGTTAGGAGGCTGAAATTGTATCCTCGTGGCTTAAAGCAAGCCCATGAAAAACTCTCCAAGAACAGGGAGGCAGTTCACACCTCGTAAGGGCATGGATGAGACAAACCTAGCCCAGTCTCACAGGAACAGTGGACACTAGCTTAGGCAGCAACAAAAGAATCTGTTAGACCAGGGATCGGCAACCTTTGGCACACGGCCCATCATGGCAATCCTCTGGTGGGCCGGGACAGTTTGTTTACCTGCAAAGTCCGCAGGTTTGGCCAATCTCAGTTCCCACTGGCTGCGGTTCACCATTCCAGGCCAATGGGGGCTGTGGGAAGTAGCAGCCAGCACATCCCTCGGCCTGTGCCACTTCCCGCAGCCCCCATTGGCCTGGAACGGTGAACCGTGGCTAGTGGGAGCTGCGAGGGAGTCACTCCCTTCCTTTGGATAGTTTGGGTCTGTGATGAGGTAATGCTCACCTGACTCTAAAGGGGGAGAGGGGCAGCAAAGCCAGGAGGAAAGAAAGGACATGATGAAAGGGAGAGACATTTTGCCATGCGCTGTCTCTCTTCCATCTACATATACCAACACCACCACCACCAAGCGAATGAAACGCTGATCAAAGGTGTTAAGATCAGCTTAGAATATGTTTTTGCTTTTATTTCATTTGACCAAATCTGACTTGTTATGCTTTGACTTAAATCTATCTTTTATAGTTAGAATAAACAAACAGATTTATTATCTGAAGCAGTGCATTTGGTTTGCAGTGTGTCAGAGGCTCCCCTTGGGATAACAGAGCCAGAGCCATGACCCCAGCACCCTGACCTATTGGACTCCGAAGGGCCGCAGCTGGGGGATACCCTGATGGAGGAGCAACAGAGACAAGTCAGAAGCCTGCCGAAGGCATTCCCTAAAACCTTTACAGCCCAGACATGGTAGACTATGCTTGTCCAACATAGAATATTGACGAACCCAGGAGAAGTGCAAGAGACCACCAGGCTATTGCCATGCCAAACGCACAAAGTTGTCCAAAAGGAGGTCCAGACCATGTTGGAACTAGGCGTCATCAAAAAGTCCCAAAGTGAGTGGCTCAGCCCCATTATTCTGGTCTCGAAGTCTGATGGGTCCCTTAGGCTCTACATCAATTTTTGGAGAGTCAACACCATCTCTAAATTTGATACGTACCTGATGCCATGGATCAATTAGCTGCTAGACCGACTCGGTGATGTCCATTACATCAGCACCCTGGATCTCACCAAAGGGTACTGGCAAATCTCCATGGAACCAAGCTCAGGGAGAAGACTGTGTTTTGCCACCCCGACCAGGTTGCACCAATTCACCCAGATGCCTTTCAGTGTCCATGGTGCCCCGGCCACCTTCCAGTGGTTGATGGAATGGGTCCTGCAACCCCATTATGCTTATGCTGCTGTCTATCTCGATGAAGTAGTAATTTATAGCAGCCACTGGGAAGACCACTTCAACCAGGTTGTCGCCATCCTTAGAGCCTTACATACCACTGGGCTGACTGCCAACCCCAAGAAGTGTAAGATATTAGTGGCAGGAAACCACCTATCCGAGATACACCCTGGGTTGGGGCCAAGAACAGCCCCTGGTAGGAAAGGTCCATGCTGTGCAGGCCTACTTAACAGGTGCAGCAAATTCTGGGGCTAGTGGGATATTACCACTGTTTCACCCCAATTTTGTCTCAATCACAGCATCACTGACAGAGCTCCTGAAAAAGGACAGCCCCCGATGCATGCGTTGGACAGCCGAGTGTGGACAGACCTTCCAGACCCTCAAAAACCAGCTGTGCCGAAAGCTGGTGCTGTTCAGCCCAGACTTCAATCAGGAGTTCCTTTTACAGATGGATGCTTTGGAAGTGGGGCTTGGAGTCGTCCTCTCCCAGGAGGTTAACGGTGAAGAGCACACCATATTATATATCAGCTGCAAGTTGTTCCCCCAGGAGCAGAACTACTCAGTTATCGAGAAGGAAGCTTTCACGGTCAAGTGTGCTGTGGACGCCTTGAGATACCACCTCCTGGGACCCCCTTTCATGCTGTGACTGACCATGGCCCTCTGACGTGGCTGAAGACAGTTAAGGAAATGAACCCCTGACTGATGCATTGGTACTTTGCCCTGCAGCTCTATGGTTTCACAGTGCATCATCAGGCTGGTAGGGACCACAATAATGCTGATTTCTTCTCTCGGCTGGGAGAAGGGGACTTTACCATCTCTGGTTCCCTGGAGACAGACTTGTGGGGGAGAGGTGCAGTGAGGCAGTGCCCTTCCTCTGGACTTGAGAGTGAGGGACCACTCCCCTCCCTCTGGTGGGTGGAGACAGACCTGACCCACTCCTCTCGCTGCAAGTACTGGGGTGGGACAGGAAATATAAAGGGAGGGCCTTGCAACTCAGTTGGGTGGGAGCCACAGAAGTAGACAGACCTCTCCAGTCTGCTGCTGACTGCCGCAGCCAAGCCCTCACTGCACAGCACCCTGTCTCCAGAGGAGACCGAACCTGGAGAGGAGTTCTTGGGACTGCCGTCTGCAGTATAACCTGAGGAGATAGAGGACCCTTGGACTATGGAACCCCCCTCCTTCTAGACTGTGGTAGGAAATAGCCCAGGGAAACCAGACTTTAGTCCAGATATGTTGCTAGAGCAGAGGTCAGTGTGTTGCAGCTAGATTCCCCACTGACCCAGTGGCAGAACACTCCACCAAAGTTAGGGTCCAGGGCTTGGACCTGGTGGAATCGGGTGGGCCCGGGTTCCTCTACCCCCCTGGGGTGCCAGCCAATGCATCCCTAGGCCAGAAGGCTTGTGGTTGGCTTGTGGCTTGCTCCCATCAGGAGACAGTGAGCTCTAGACTGTGTTTGCTAGCTGCCTTAGCCAGGAGGCTTAGGCTAAAGCCTGCTCTGCCCCACCCAAAGGGCCAGAACTGTAGACTTTTAGTTACTGCCAGCCCCAGCTAGGAGGCTGTGGGCTAAAGACTACTTACTGTTCTGACGCACCTGAGGGGGCTACAGCACCAGACTGTTACTGGTTGTTTGCCTCTGCTAGGTGGCTACAGAGCTATAGACTGCTTAGTGCTTGGCCCCATCAGCGGGCCCTGAGCCTGAATGCTGTTACCTGACACAGCAAGGCGGAGTGGCTTCGCTCCTCACCTTGAGAGTGAGGGACCACTACAAACCATAATGTTGATGAAAACTGCAAACATCTTTAGTCCCCATTCTCACTTTTTGTGAATCACCTCTTGGAGCATGAATGTTTGATTAATGCAACTTTGGCCTGAAGTTGCACAGTTCCTCACCTACTACTTTCTCTAAAAGTGGCCTTAATCTGTTGTTTACTTTCATCATGATTTTTCCCAGCACTGAGCTTATACCTCTATAATTATTCAGAGATTGGCAGGCTCTCCTTTCTTCAAGACTGATATAACTATTTTCTTTAGCCAGTCTGGTATCTACTCTTGCTCCCATAGCTTCTTGTATATTTTTTTCTAATGCTCTGACAGTGCTTGTCCTGCTGTCTTTTAGCAGCTCAGCTGCTATATTGTGTATTTCTGTAGCTTTCCCATTTTTTAAGTGCATCTCTGCTCTTTGTTTCTTCTGATGGTGATTCAGTGCTGACATCCATTTTACTTTTAAAACTGCTCTGTTTATCTAGCGTGTCCAAAGTGCTTGCACCTGGATGAACTTCAGGGCTTAGCACTTTGTCAAAATGCCGCTTCCATGTTTCTAGCATCTCTTTGGTATTTGTCAGTTCACCAAAAGCCATTTTTACCGCTTGCGTAATTGGCCTGATTTTTTGTTCATACTTTTTGTATATCTTTTCTTGATGCCTCTTCTAGTTGTCGAGCCTCTTCTTTCCAAAACATTTGTATGTCCAATCTTTGAGATTTTTTTCTTCACCACTTTGTATAATGTGTTTATTTTTCTGCTTTCCCAGTAACATTTAGTCTTAGTTTGTTTACACTTTTCCTGTAACATTCTTGTTTCATTGCTTGTTCTTGTTTACTTATGCCTTACAAAGCACAGTTGAGGAAGCTATTGGATCACTTCCTTGAATATTTCCCATCTGGTTTGGAGTGATATTTATTCATGGTCACAAATTAATGGCCTGAAACACCTTCTAAACATCACTCTGTTTGCCTCTCTGACAGAGCAGTCCTTTACCTTATCAGGGTCAAATGTTGCTTCAGTAGCACTCATTCTTTTTCTTGGATTTTAAACTTTCCCATTAGTAGTTCATGATCACTAGTGCATTTGGAACTTCTATAGACTATAAAAGCCAGCAGTGACTGTCTTTTGATTAATGTAGTCAATCTGGGTTTTAGTCTGACCCTCTAGTGAGTTCCATGTAACCTTGTGAATGTTTTTTGTGAGGAAACCAAGAACCGCTAATAATCAGATTGTGCATCTCACTAATTCTTAACCTTTCCCCATTATTGTATGCCATCCTGATGCCATGTGGTCCAACACAAATCATTTGCTTACTGTGTCTGCTACTGTGTTGCTGCTAGCAGGCTGGCTCACAGGACAACTGAAACAGTTGCTGGTAAAAAGCACTTTATTTCCCTTCCCACAGCCATATATATACAGCACTTGTTTATTCCTTTTCTGTTGTTTATCACCCAATGTTCTCCTCATTCTTATCTTTGGGTTCCATTATCTTGTGGTGGTAAAGACTCTCAGGTGCTGCTTATATCATTAGTCCTCAGTCCAGCCAAAATCTTCTGGCCTTGTCCTTCAACTTGTTACCCGCAGCCCCGCCTCTTGTACTGTTCTTTTCCATTACTTGGTACACATTTCTAAAACATCTGATACTCAGCATTTCCCACACTACTGATCTTTGCATTTGTATCTCCCATGATCACAATCATATCATGATCAGGAATCTAATCTACAATTCTATCCTGATGCTTTGATAAAAATCTCTTTCTGTTGGTGCACAACAGCAGATCAATTATCCATATATAATAGGAAGTAGTAAATCTTGCTCTTACAATCTACTCAGAGACCAGTTTCCAGCCTGTTCGCTGAAGTAATTGTTCTCTAGTCCGCAATTGGTGTAACAACCCCATCTCTGTGCTTCTCTTGCCCACTTGAATGTCTGAAGTAAAGGAAAGTATAATTTTCAACCGTCAGCTGTCCTGTGTGCTTCCAGTGATCCTTCAGTGGTGCTGCGAACTAAGCCAGATCCTTAACAGTTTAAAATCCATTTCCTCTGTGCTTGTTTGAACAATGACAAGTCTCAGATATAGGATGTCTTGGTTCAGCAATTCCCTCGGATCTTTGCCTTATTTCAAGCCATTGAGTGGGTGGAAGAATACTGGAAATAGGAGTATGCTCTTGGGACTACATCCTATTTTTGAATCAAAAACATTATGAGATGGGAAAATATTATAGGCCAGATTTTTAAATGGTCCTCATCTCAGCCTGCTTTTTGTTCACTATCTTGAACCTACAATTGATTGCAAGTACAAATGAGAGGATTAAAAAAACTAGCTACCTGACTAGTGGTCACAATCAGAGATCTAAACCTAATCATGTGACTGTGAGCACAAAATTTGAGGTCTGCTTTAAAATTTGTCCCTATATGTATTTTTGCAGAAATTAAACAAACAATGAGGGCCTGATCCAAAGCCCTCTGAAGTCAATCGGAGTACGTAGTCTTAAGACTCATAAAATACCAAAGTAGTAGTAGATGCAGTTACAAAACAAGTAAAACACAGATTATCCCTTTGTACACTTCTTAAACAAATACAACTAAAACAGCATTTTAATAAGCTTCCCTACTAAGCTAATTCCTATTTCACATTGTTTACAGCCTTTAGAATAGTAATGGTGCCAGTTTGGCCAGACAGCAAGTCTGCCATAGAAATATTTTCAAAAAAAAAATTATATTACCTTTGTCAATAAATTCTCTTCAGACTGTAGCTTCAGGTAACATTTCTGAGTGTGCTGTTAGACTTTATTGCCCCCATGAATAATATTAAATTAAACATACAGTGGGAATGATTTAATTCTTAAAGTCTTCAGTAAACTTTCAACGAAGTGTTATGCCATCTTGTTTTTGAACATGCAGATGTTTTGGGGTTTTGTTTTTATTAACTGTAGAGAAAACAAAACCACACACAAAAAATTAAGCATTAACAGAACATTCAAATAGTTTAGGCTGCATATTGGATTCTGCTATATGGTACAATAATGATTTGATGGGAGAATGCCTGTGTATTCTGTTCCCCTTTCCTTTCTTTTTAAAAAGTCTGTTTTATCAATAGGAAACTTTTTTAAGTTAGTCGCTGCATCTGGGGGTGCCACGGTAAGCAAGGGACCAGATTCTGATTTTGGTCATCCAGGGGCAAATCCTGATTAATTTAATTTTAGTCAATTGAGATATTCTTGAGTTTCACAAATGTGAACAGTCAGAATCCAGCCCATTGTTTAGCTTTCCGTCTGCTGAGTCTATAAACTATGTAACATGTATGTTGTTTCAAGAGCCCTGCTGATGTTAGCAGATAGTTCTGGAACACAGGTAAAAATCACTGAGTATGATAAAATTAGCTGTTATATCTGTTGCTAGTAACAGTGCTATGGAGTTGATTTTTAAACAAAAAAGCTGTTAATCTGCCCTCCATTCAAAGCACAAAGGAAAAATGCATGGTAATTAGAAAGAGACAAAAGATAACATTCACCAAGGTGTGGTAGGCCTCATTAACCCCTGCTATCCTCTTGGTGAGGAAAAAGAATAAGCAGGGGTGGGCTGTTCTAGGAGGCTCCACTCTGTTTCCAAATAGGCTGAAGGTATGGACGTGAGTGGGAACAGGTTTATGCATAATTGCAGGTGCTAGCTGCCCTTATATTTAGGTTGCCTAACACTTTGCTCTTTTTCAGGTGGAAAGCATGGGTGGTGGGTGGAACCCCCCTTCAGCAAGGCTAGCCCCTGGCTCTGTCCTTTCTGCCCAGGCCCTTCCCCTCCTCCCATGGCTGGAGCCATGCGCCCCTCCCCACACCTGGAGGAGCCCTGAGTGCTTCCCCCCACTCAGCCGGAGGAGCCCCAGGCTAGCTGGAGGCCCAAGCACCTCCCCGCCCCCCCCCATAGAATCATAGAATCATAGAATATCAGGGTTGGAAGGGACCCCAGAAGGTCATCTAGTCCAACCCCCTGCTCAAAGCAGGACCAAGTCCCAGTTAAATCATCCTAGCCAGGGCTTTGTCAAGCCTGACCTTAAAAACCTCTAAGGAAGGAGATTCTACCACCTCCCTAGGTAACGCATTCCAGTGTTTCACCACCCTCTTAGTGAAAAAGTTTTTCCTAATATCCAATCTAAACCTCCCCCATTGCAACTTGAGACCATTACTCCTCGTTCTGTCATCTGCTACCATTGAGAACAGTCTAGAGCCATCCTCTTTGAAACCCCCTTTCAGGTAGTTGAAAGCAGCTATCAAATCCCCCCTCATTCTTCTCTTCTGCAGACTAAACAATCCCAGCTCCCTCAGCCTCTCCTCATAAGTCATGTGCTCTAGACCCCTAATCATTTTTGTTGCCCTTCGCTGTACTCTTTCCAATTTATCCACATCCTTCTTGTAGTGTGGGGCCCAAAACTGGACACAGTACTCCAGATGAGGCCTCACCAGTGTCGAATAGAGGGGAACGATCACGTCCCTCGATCTGCTCGCTATGCCGCTACTTATACATCCCAAAATGCCATTGGCCTTCTTGGCAACAAGGGCACACTGCTGACTCATATCCAGCTTCTCGTCCACTGTCACCCCTAGGTCCTTTTCCGCAGAACTGCTGCCGAGCCATTCGGTCCCTAGTCTGTAGCGGTGCATTGGATTCTTCCATCCTAAGTGCAGGACCCTGCACTTATCCTTATGAACCTCATTAGATTTCTTTTGGCCCAATCTTCCAATTTGTCTAGGTCCTTCTGTATCCTATCCCTCCCCTCCAGCGTATCTACCACTCCTCCCAGTTTAGTATCATCCGCAAATTTGCTGAGAGTGCAATCCACACCATCCTCCAGATCATTTATGAAGATATTGAACAAAACGGGCCCCAGGACCGACCCCTGGGGCACTCCACTTGACACCGGCTGCCAACTAGACATGGAGCCATTGATCACTACCCGTTGAGCCCGACAATCTAGCCAGCTTTCTACCCACCTTATAGTGCATTCATCCAGCCCATACTTCCTAGCTTGCTGACAAGAATGCTGTGGGAGACCGTGTCAAAAGCTTTGCTAAAGTCAAGAAACAATACATCCACTGCTTTCCCTTCATCCACAGAACCAGTAATCTCATCATAAAAGGCGATTAGATTAGTCAGGCATGACCTTCCCTTGGTGAATCCATGCTGACTGTTCCTGATCACTTTCCTCTCCTCTAAGTGCTTCAGGATTGATTCTTTGAGGACCTGCTCCATGATTTTTCCAGGGACTGAGGTGAGGCTGACCGGCCTGTAGTTCCCAGGATCCTCCTTCTTCCCTTTTTTAAAGATGGGCACTACATTAGCCTTTTTCCAGTCATCCGGGACTTCCCCCGTTCGCCACGAGTTTTCAAAGATAATGGCCAAGGGCTCTGCAATCACAGCCGCCAATTCCCTCAGCACTCTCGGATGCAATTCGTCCGGCCCCATGGACTTGTGCACGTCCAGCTTTTCTAAATAGTCCCTAACCACCTCTATCTCTACAGAGGGCTGGCCATCTCTTCCCCATTTTGTGATGCCCAGCACAGCAGTCTGGGAGCTGACCTTGTTAGTGAAAACAGAGGCAAAAAAAGCATTGAGTACATTAGCTTTTTCCACATCCTCTGTCACTAGCTTGCCTCCCTCATTCAGTAAGGGGCCCACACTTTCCTTGGCTTTCTTCTTGTTGCCAACATACCTGAAGAAACCCTTCTTGTTACTCTTGACATCTCTTGCTAGCTGCAGCTCCAGGTGCGATTTGGCCCTCCTGATATCTTTCCTACATGCCCGAGCAATATTTTTATACTCTTCCCTGGTCATATGTCCAACCTTCCACTTCTTGTAAGCTTCTTTTTTATGTTTAAGATCCGCTAGGATTTCACCATTAAGCCAAGCTGGTCGCCTGCCATATTTACTATTCTTTCGACTCATCGGGATGGTTTGTCCCTGTAACCTCAACAGGGATTCCTTGAAATACAGCCAGCTCTCCTGGACTCCCTTCCCTTTCATGTTAGTCCCCCAGGGGATCCTGGCCATCTGTTCCCTGAGGGAGTCAAAGTCTGCTTTCCTGAAGTCCAGGGTCCGTATCCTGCTGCTTACCTTTCTTCCCTGCGTCAGGATCCTGAACTCAACCAACTCATGGTCACTGCCTCCCAGATTCCCATCCACTTTTGCTTCCCCCACTAATTCTACCCGGTTTGTGAGCAGCAGGTCAAGAAAAGCGCTCCCCCTAGTTGGCTCCCCTAGCACTTGCACCAGGAAATTGTCCCCTACGCTTTCCAAAAACTTCCTGGATTGTCTATGCACCGCTGTATTGCTCTCCCAGCAGATATCAGGAAAATTAAAGTCACCCATGAGAATCAGGGCATGCGATCTAGTAGCTTCCGTGAGTTGCCGGAAGAAAGCCTCATCCACCTCCCCAGAGGTGCCCCAGGTCAGCCGCAGCTGTTTCTCCCCTCCCAGACCCCAAGCCACCTCGGGGGGGAAACCTCTGATCTGGAAGAAGCTTTTGATATGCCCCATGCAGGTTCCAGGGCAGATGAGGAGGCGGTATTTGCTACTCAGCTTCCTGGATTCATCAGTAATCTCCCTGGAATCCAGAGTGATTACTGATGAACCCAGGAAGCTGAATAGTACATAGTGCCCCCTCAGCTGTTCCGGAACCTGCATGGGACATAATAAAGCAAAAACTGCCCCCTGCCAAACCCCGCAGCGGGGGTCCGGCGGCAGCGCCAGCGGACGCTGATCCTCCCCTGGCTTATTATACCCGCCACCAATGGGGGAAAGAACACAATTGTGTTGTGGAAACTGCAACTTTTAATACATGCTGCAACTTGTAGTTGCCGCAGATTGCCATCATGACAGAGGTGGCTGGCTCAAATGTGGCATTGCAATGCCACATGCTGCAAAAATGGAACTGCAGTGTTCACTGTGGCCGCAACTTTTGAACCAAAAAACTCTCAACCTTTTACAGCCGTATTCATTGTTTGTAGCAACTTTTTGAAATACAGCAAGAAGAAAGGCTTCAAGCTATAGAAGTGACTTTTCTTCATCTCATGAAATTGACTGACAGCCAGAATAACTGAACATGAACATTCTAAGACCATATCCATGCTGCTGCCACATCATTGTTGCAACTAAGGTCCTATAGTGGCACCAAATCTTGTACAAAGGAGGTCAAGTTGGGTATCTATGAAAAGGTTGTGATTTGCTGGTTATGACTATGCTATCTGTATGCATGCATCATTTTTGTATTTAAAGTTATAAGTATTGGCTTATAATACTGTCTGTATTTCAAACTTGTGCTATGCTTCTGGGTGACACCCCAGACAGTTTGGCATCAGCACTGCCTATCCTGCTTGATGTCCCATTAAGGACCATCAGTTGTACAACTGATCCATTGAGAGAAGGCAGATACACCTTATGATCCAGCAAGGCGTGCAGGGGCATGCCTACAAAAAGGACTCTGAGGCTTTCAAGCCAGGTGCTGGGAAGCTTGTATTTGGAACAAAGGAAGCACAGGCCGCATAGCAAGAGGCTATAAAAGGCAGCTGCATCTCCTCCATCTTGTCTTCAGTCCTGCTTCTTACCTCTGGAGGAACTTTGCTACAAACTGAAGCTCTGAACAAAGGACTGAATGACCCATCCAAGCAGTGGATGTACTCCAGAGCTTTGATTTGAGCCTGCAGTTTATTCCATCACTGCTACAAGCCTGAACCAAGAACTTTGCCATTGCTGTATGTAATTGATTACTTTGACCAATTTTAACTCTCATCTATATTTCTTTCTTTTTATAAATAAACTTTTAGATTCTAAAGGATTGGCAACAGCGTAATTTGTGGGTAAGATCTAACTGGTATATTGACCGGGGTCTGGGGCTTGGCCCTTTGGGATTGGGAGAACCTTTTTGCTTTTACTGGGGTATTGGTTTTCATAATCATTCATCCCCATAAGGAGTGGTGCTGGTGGTGATACTGGGAAACTGGAGTGTCAAAGGGAATTGCTTGTATGACTTCTGGTTAGCCAGTGGGGTAAAACCAAAGTCTTCTCTGGTTGGTTGGTTTGGTGTGCAAAGGACACCTAGCCTTGGGCTGTGACTGCCCTGCTCTAAGAAATTTGTCCTGAATTGATACTCTCAGTAGTGTCCCGCCATAGGCCGCATCGTTACACCTCTGTTCTAAGATATTAGCCTTCTCCTGCTGGCAGGCAATGTAATAAGTCCTGTAGTGCAAGTAGTAGAAGTCTGTGAGCTGTGCTGAAGGTTTGGGTTCAAACATTGTTTGTAATACAGCTGCTGTTACACTTAGACGTAATAGACCTTTATTCTTTTTTTAGAAAAAAAAATTAGGAAATTACCTATTAAACTGTTAAAAGGACATTGTCATAAAGTCAAGCACTTGAAAGTGAGGAAATTCCGGATTATTTTCCTGTGCAATCTATTTTGCTCCCTTGTGCATATGCATTAAGTACAATCTGTAATTAATTACATGAACACATACTAGTTTTTTCTCAAACAACCTGATTCATTCAGTGCACAGGATGGATGCACACACAAGGGTAGAATTAAGGTTGCATGACTAACTGTAAATTTGGCATTTCCTAACACTTCAGTGCTTGCCTTTGCTATCTAAACCCGGGCTTGGGGGGCAAGGGGAAACTTCTCCCTTCCCCCCCCCAGCACGAGCCGGTGGATCGGGTGGGAGCGGGCTGGGTCGCTCCACTTCCTGTTGCCCGGTAAGTGCAGGGCGCACCAGACTCCTGCTACAGTCCCCTGGAACGTAGCTCAGGGGAAGGGGTGGGGTGGGGTTGGGGGCGGGGCGGGGCTGGGGCACAGCAGGTGTGGGAAGAAGTGGGGCGGGATGGAGCAGGGGTGGGGGCTTTGGGGAAGGGGTGGAGTGGGCATGGGACAGGAGTGGGGGCAACTTTCCTGGCCAGCTCAGCTGGCCGGGGGATCGGGTTGGCAGCTGGAGCAACATGTAGCTGCGTAGGGTACCAGGAAATCTGGGACAAATTTGGGACAATTCCCTGCCCTGGAGGGATGTCATTGCAACTCCATGGTCTGCAAAAATCACTTATCGATGCATGCCCCTTGGTCTTTCATAATAAATGCCTGATTATTCATGTGTTGTGTGAGAACTGAAATAATATATATTTTGCAAAATAAATACATAGTAAAGAACAAACCAATCCCCTCCGCCAAAATACCCATTTATAAACCTGGGAATCACTCACTAAAAATGGCATAAAAGCAAAATAAAAATCACATAAGTGAGTTATTCATGTCACTGCATAAAGGAAAAGGAGGAGAAGAGAATAATATTGTTTTTAAATGGGCATTATTTAGGAAGCAGAGCTAGGATTCAGCATTTTATTAGGTTTGCAAAAAGCAGCATACTCCCGCCATGTATTATTACAAAGTTTAAGGTGATGGAGGCTCATTGGACCAAAATGGGTTCCAGGGCTTCTGTAAGTAATTGTATACGACCCCCTTCTAAACATCATCGATTCATAGATTCCAAGGCCAGAAGAGACCTTTGATCATCTAGTCTAAACCTTGTGTATAACACAGGTCATAGAACTTCTCCAGAATAATTTCTGGAGCATACCCTTTTAGAAAAATAAAAATATCCAATCTTGATTTAATAATTGTCAGTGATGGAGAATCTACCCTGAACCTATGTAAGGTGTCTCTATGGTTAATTATTTTCACTGCCAAAAGTTTTCACCTTATTTCCAGTCTGAATTTGTCTAGCTTTAACTTCCAGCCATTGGATCATGTTATTACCTTTCTCTGTTAAATTGAAGTGCCCATTATTAAATATTTGTTCCCCACATAGGTATCTATAGCCTGTAATCAAGTAATATCTTAACCTTCTCTTTGTTAAGATAAATAGACTCAGCTACTCAAGTCTCATGAGGCATGTTTTCTAATACTTCAGTTGTTCTCATGGCTTTTCTCTGAATCCTCTCCAAATGATCAACATTCTTCTTGAATTGTAGGCACCAGAACCAGTCTCAGTATTCCAGCTAAATACCAGTGCTAAATACAGAGCTAAAATAACCTTTCTACTCCATCTTGAGATTCCCCAGTTTATGCATCCAAGGATTGCACTAGCCCTTTTGGACCATGACGACTCAGTAGGAGCTCATGTTCAGCTGGTTATTCACCACTACCCCCCAGTTTTTTTTCCAGATACATTGCTTCCCAGGATAGTCCCTGAGTATGTAAATATGGCCTACATTTAGTTCCTAGATGTATAAATTTCCATTTAACCATATTAAAATGTATTATTTGCTAGTACCCCGTTTACCAAGATATCCATATCACTCTGTATTAGTGACCTGCCCTCTTCATTATTTACCACTCCCCCATTTTTTGTGTCATCTGCAAACTTTCAGTGATTATTTTTATTTTCTTCCAGATCATTAATAAAAATATTATCCAGCATAAGGCCAACAACCAACCCTTGTGTGGACCCCTAAAACACACCCATTTAATGATTCCCTGTTTACAATTGCATCTTGAGACCTATCAGTTAGTCATCGTGTAATCCATGTAGGGTGTACTATGTTATTTTTTTTAATCTTTCTAGTTTTTTAATCAAAATGTTATGTGGTGCAAAGTCAAACACCTTACAGAAGTCTAAGTATATTACCTCAACACTATTACCTTTATCATCCAAATTTCTAATCTCATTTAAAAAAAAATTAGTTTGGCAGGATCTATTTTCCATAAACCCATATTGATTGGCATTAATTATATTTCCCTCCTTTAATTCTTTATTAATCCAATCCTGGGTCATCCTCTCCATTGTCTTGCGCAGGATCAATGTCAGAATGACAGGCCTATAATTATCCAGATGATCCTGTTTACCCTTTTTAAATATTGGCACAACATTGGCTTTCATTCGGTCTTCAGGATGTTTCCCAGTGTTTCAGGACCTATAATACAAATTAACATTAACGGTCCAGCAAGGTCTTCAGCTAAAAGAAAAGAATTCTTAAACAATTCCCAATTATTTTTCTGCTTAAATTCTTCTTCACAGCTGATTTGACTCGTAATTGTTTTCAGCATTGTGAAATTGTTCCTTTTAACTATATGTGTTTTCTCACTGGAGTGGATTTGATTTTGTTTCCGTGTTATAAATGTGATCAAGTCATGATCACTTGTTTCTAAGTTACCACTAATTTTTAGTTCTCTGATCTTGCTCTTCATCTGTCAAGACAAGGTCTAAAATAGAATTCATTGTTGGATGCAACATTTTGAGCTAGGAAAATGTCATCTGTAATTGGAAGGATTAGAATTTTTTATTCGTAAATGTAGATAAATATCAATTTCACTGTACAAGCACAAACCAATTGGAAAAAAATCTTTTCTATCAATTATGATAAAAATTTACAGATAGGCAAGAAAGAAAAATCCTGCTTGAGAGTTTAATAGTTAAGAATGCTTAATTTGTATATTTTGATACGTTTACACTTTGTGTTAACTGTTATAAAGCTTAAACTTTTTTAAATCAATATCGACTATTGTCATTAAATAATTGTCTGAGCCCCCATAATCTGCGATTCTGAACATTTTAAATGATAAAAATTGAAAAAATGCTTTAAAAAGAAAGTTTCTCTCTCAAAACAAAACAGCAACCAAAAATTAATCCTGCCAAACCTATCTATTCTGTTTAGAAATTCCAAGGATGTTTTAGTACTGGCCACATGCGATCTCTAGCATATGTCTCTCAAATTGAGGACCCCCAGCCTCATGCAGCTTTTTTTCCTCCTACGCATCATGTATCCCATTCCCTTGTGTGATTTGGTGGTCTGAAGGAGACACCAAATAGTACCCCCGTTGGGTGCTTTATCTGTCAGAATATTGATCCATACACATTCAAGATCACTTTCTTCTGAGTTATCTGTGGCTGGGAAACAAGTAATGCCATTTTTGACATAGAGTGTCACTCCTCCCCTTTTGCCTATTTGATCCTTCCTAAATAGGTTATAACCATTAAGTCCTATCAAAAGAGTCACCCTGTGGAAGATATGAAAACCACATGCATTTCAAGTCTTCGGAGTGATGCCTCTGCAGAGGCTCTTGAGCCTGGTCCTGAGGGATGCTATTTTATTATGCACAAAGACTGGACTTATGCATTTTAGGACTGCATATGTGGCACTGCCGTCTTATTTCATGATTTTCATGTTTATAGATACCAAGGTCAGAAGGGACCATTCTGATCATCTAGTCCGACCTCCTGCACAACGCAGGCCACTATCTCACTCACCCACTCCTACGAAAAACCTCACCTATGTATGAGCTATTGAAGTCCTCAAATCATGGTTTAAAGACTTCAAGGAGCAGAGAATCCTCCTGCAAGTGACCCGTGCCCCATGCTACAGAGGAAGGCATAAAACCTCCAGGACCTCTTCCAATCTGCCCTGGAGGAAAATTCCTTCCCGACCCCAAATATGGCGATCAGCTAAACTCTAAGCATATGGGCAAGATTCACCAGCCAGATACTACAGAAAATTCTTTCCTGGGTAACTCAGATCCCATCCATCTAATATCCCATCTCAGAGGATTAGGCCTATTTACCCTGAATATTTAAAGATTAATTACCAAAATCACATTATCCCATCATACCATCTCCTCCATAAACTTATCGAGTAGAATCTTAAAGCCAGATAGATCTTTTGCCCCCACTGCTTCCTTTGGAAGGCTATTCCAAAACTTCTCTGATGGTTAGAAACCTTCGTCTAATTTCAACTCTAACCTTCCTGGTGGCCAGTTTATACCCATTTGTTCTTGTGTCCACATTGGTGCTGAGCTTAAATAATTCCTCTCCCTCTCCTGTATTTATCCCTTTGATATATTTATAGAGAGCAATCATATCTCCCCTCAACCTTCTTTTAGTTAGGCTAAACAAGCCAAGCTCCTTAAGTCTCCTTTCATAAGGCAAGTTTTCCATTCCTCGGATCATCCTAGTAGCCCTTCTCTGTACCTGCTGCAGTTTGAATTCATCCTTTTTAAACATGGGAGACCAGAACTGTACACAGTATTCCAGGTGAGGTCTCACTAGTGCCTTGCATAATGGTACTAAAACCTCCTTATCCCTACTGGAAATACCTCTCTTGATGCATCCCAAAACCGCATTAGCTTTTTTCACAGCTATATCACATTGGCAGCTCATAATCATCCTATGATCAACCAATACAACAAGGTCCTTCTCCTCTTCCGTTACTTCTAATTGATGCGTCCCCAGCTTATAACTAAAATTCTTGTTATTAATCCCTAAATGCATAACCTTACACTTCTCACTATTAAATTTCATCCTATTACTATTAATCCAGTTTACAAGGTCATCCAGATCCTCCTGTATAATATCCCAATGCTTCTCTGAATTGGCAATACCTCCCAGCTTTGTATCGTCTGCAAACTTTATTAGCACACTCCCACTTTCTGTGCTGAGGTCAATAATAAAAAGATTGGTCCCAAAACTGATCCCTAAGGAACTCCACTGTTAACCTTCCTCCAGCTTGACAGTTCGCTTTTCAGTAGGACTCGTTGTAGTCTCCCCTTTAACCAATTCCTTATCCACCTTTTGATGTTCATATTGATCCCCATCTTTTCTAATTTAACTAATTCCCCATGAGGCACGGTATCAAATGCCTTGCTGAAATCTAGGTAAATTAGATCCGCTGCGTTTCCTTTGTCTAAAAAATCTGTTAATTTCTCAAAGAAGGAGATCAGGTTATTTTGGCATGATCTACCTTTTGTAAAACCATGTTGTATTTTGTCCCATTTACCATTGACTTCAATGTCCTTAACTAATTTCTCCTTCAAAATTTTTTCCAGGACCTTGCATACTACAGATATCAAACTAACTGGCCTGTAGTTACCCGAATCACTTTTTTCCCCCTTTCTTAAAAATAGGAACTATATTAGCAATTCTCCAATCATTCGGTACAACTCCTGAGTTTACAGATTCATTAAAAATTCTTGCTAATGGGCTTGCAATTTCAGGTGCCAATTCCTTTAATATTCTTGGATGAAGATTATCTAGGCCCCCTGATTTAGTCCCATTAAGCTGCTTGAGTTTCGCTTCTACCTCAGATATGGTACTATCTACCTCCATATCCTCATTCCCATTTCTCATGCTACCATTATCCCTAAAATCCTCTTTAGCCTTATTAAAGACTGAGGCAAAGTATTTGTTTAGATATTGGGCCATGCCTAGATTATCTTTAACCTCCACTCCATCCTCAGTGTTTAGCAGCCCCACTTCTTCTTTCTTAGTTTTCTTCTTATTTATATGGCTATAGAACCTTTTACTATTGGTTTTAATTCCCTTTGCAAGGTCCAACTCTACTCGACTTTTAGCCTGTCTCACTTTATCCCTACATGTTCTGACCTCAATAAGGTAGCTTTCCTTGCTGATCCCTCCCATCTTCCACTTCCTGTATGCTTTCTGCTTCTTCTTAATCACCTCTCTAAGATGCTTGCTCATCCAGCTTGGTCTACAACTCCTACCTATGATTTTTTTCCCCTTTCTTGGGATGCAGGCTTCCGATATCTTCTGCAGCTTTGACTTAAAGTAGTCCCAGGCCTCCTCCTACCTTTAGATCCATAAATTCTTCAGTTCAATCCACTTCCCTAACTAATTTCCTTAATTTTTGAAAGTCAGCCCTTTTGAAATCAAAAACCCTAGTTGCAGATTTATTTTTGTTAACCCTTCCATTCAGTTTGAACTGAATTAGCTCATGATTACTTAAACCAAGATTATCCCCTACAACCATTTCTTCTATGAGGTCCTCGCTACTCACCAAAATTAAATCGAAAATGGCATCCTCTCTAGTTGGTTCAGCAACTACTTGATGAAGTAATCCATCAGCTATCGCATCTAGGAAAATCTGAGCCCTATTATTATTACTAGCACTGGTCCTCCAGTCTATATCTGGGAAGTTAAAATCTCCCATGATCACGCAGTTTCCATTAGTATTTACTTTATTAAAAACATTAAAAAGGGCTCTATCCATATCCAAATTAGATCTCGACCGTCTATAGCACACGCCAAGCACTATTGTTGGAGAGGCTCTACTAGTTATCTTCCCCAATGTAATTTTTGCCCAGACTGACTCTGTCTTATCCATTGCATCGCTTCTTATTTCTTTACATTCTACCTCATCATTGATATACAATGCTGCTCCACCACCTTTACCTTTATTTCTGTCTTTCCTAAACAGCACATACCCTTCAATACCTGTAGTCCAGTCATGACTACTATTGCACCATGTTTCTGTTATCCCTATAATATCTGGTTTCACTTCCTGCACCAGTAGCTCTAGTTCCTCCATTTTGTTACCTAGGCTCCTCACATTGGTGTACAAACATCTTAATTTTTGCTGTTTGGCCTCGCTCACATTTTGTACCCTATTAGGCACAGTCATTCTACAGCCAGTATAACCTATTAGACTGGTATCCACACCGCCCTCGTTCCTTATATACATTCTCCTACCCACGGCTGTATCCTTTTTTACTTCATCTTCTTCCCTCTCAATGCTAAAATCTGGCATGGAGATTACCTGGACATCTCCCAATCATATCCCCCAAATTCCTAGTTTAAAGCTCTCTTTATCAGTTGTGCCAGCCTTGATCCTAGAAGTCTATTTCCTTCCCTACTCAGATGAAGTCCATCCCGAGAGAACTGTCCTCTGTCCATGAATGCCTCCCAGTGGCCATACATCCCAAAACCCTCCTTATAGCACCACTGCCTAAGCCATCTGTTGACAGTCATAATCTTGTCACACCTTTGTTGCGCTTCTCTAGGAACAGGCAGAATCCCATTAAAGATCACCTAAGCCTCGATTTCCTTAAGCGTCTTCCCCAGCCTAGCACAGTCTCCCTTAATACTTTCCAGCGAGAATCTAGCTGTATCATTTGTTCCCACATGAAGGATAATTTGGGGATTCTTTCCCGCTCCCTTTAGGATCCTTTTCAACCTCAAGTCTACATCCCGTATCTTAGCACCTGGAAGACAGCACATCCTTCTATTGTCTGGATCAGCTCTAGTTACAGGCCTGTCTATTCTTCTCAATAAAGAGTCCCCGATCACATAGACCTGCCTTTTCCTGGTGACGGTGTTATTCTCCAGTCTCTCCCCTGTTCCCTCTAGCTGCAAGTTCTTTCCATTCCTATTTTCCCTTATAATCCTCTTCAACCAATCCTGTATCCTCCTGGGGCTCGTATTTGGTGTAGTCTCCTTTGACTCTTCCCCTCTTCCTATAGGATTCGCCTCTCTTCTCTTCTTCCTTGCCCTTCCACCTTCAGCAACTACCTGCTGAGCCCCTTCTTCATTTTCCAATTCTGCAAACCTGTTCCTAAGCTCTATTTCTCCTTCACTAGCCCATCTTTTCCTCTGCCTGGTTCTTTTAGTCACATGCTTCCAATGACCACTTTCCTCACCCAGTCTCAAAATTCCCCAGCCCTGCTTCCATCTGTGAGTCTGAGCTTTTCCCTTCAGATACCTCATATCTTTGCTCCATCATCTGCTCAAACCCCTTCCTAAACTCAGCCAGACTTTCCACCTGCATCTCCAGACCTCGGATCTTTTCCTCCATCAGCTCTATCAGACGGCATTTCATGCAGAAAAAACTCTTATCAGGTCCCCCCTCCAGGATCATGTACATACCGCAGCTTCCACATCCAGTCGTCCTCATTGTGTCTTCCACTACATGAGTCACTCCCATAGTTGCCTCCGTATCTGTCATAGCCCTACCACCTAAGTCTTGTTAATCTGGGAAACACAAGCCACACCAAAAGACAACTCCCCACACCAAAAACAAACCCCAAACTAGCACCACAATACAAACTCCCACTCAAACACCTCTGTTTGCTGGCTCCTGTGCCACTGTAGCTGGCTGGCTACCTTTATAGGACCCCTAGTCAGAGAAGCCCCGCCCCCTAATCAGGGCTCAGCTTCTCTCCCAGCACAAAGCCCCTACAAGCCTCTCCCCACACACACACACAACAAATACAAAACCAAGTACAAATACCTTCTCCTCCAACAGAACTCCCACTCAAACTCCCCTGTTTACAGCTCTGTTTGCTGGTTCCTGTGCTGCTGCAGCTGTCTGTGTGCCGCTGTTTTAAAAAAAATGTTTGGGGATTTTTGTGAGGAAGTGAGGGGACACTGCAGTAAACAGTTGAATCATTTTCACTGAGGACCTTGAAAATTTACAAGATAACACCTAATTGAATGGGAGGGTAATTAAAAGCAGTAGCAGACCAATTAGTTAAATTTTTGTCAAAGGATGGTAAGGATTCTTCCTCTTAGGCCAAAATATTCAGATTGGAGGGTCTAAAATTTGCCTCTTAAATCCATATTTAGATTCCTGTGTAGAAGTAAGCTGATTTTTAGAAGTGCAGAGCATAAAATAATGGTCACAATGAAGTCAACTGGCATTTTTAAAAATCAGGTCACTTCTCTGCTTAAACATGGATTTAGGAACCTACCAGGCACCCAGATTTTAAATATTGGCCTCACATCCCAGTTCTTCTGACCTTTAATCATGGGCGTCATCTTTATTTATGCATTTAAGTATGTCCACTGAGTTCAATGGGTTATTTGCATAAGTGTTTGCAGCATATAGCTGTTAGGTTCGGTTGACAAAGATCATCTCTGATATAGAAGTATGTTAAACTATTTACTGTTATCCCAGCACAACCCAACTATTAATGATTTCCATTGAAATGTAACACTAAAAGTTATTTGAGAAATAACCTAAAAATGGCCATACTGGGTCAGACCAAAGGTCCATCTAGCCCAGTATCCTGTCTTCCAACAGTGGCCAATGCCAGGTGCCCCAGAGGGAATGAACAGGTAATCATAAAGTGATCCATTCCCTGTTGCTCATTCCCAACTTCTGGCAAACAGAGGCTAGCGACATCATCTCTGCCCATCCTGGCTAATAGCGATTGATGGACCTATCCTCCATGAATTTATCTAGTTCTTTTTTGAACCCTGTTATAGTCTTGGCCTTCACAACATCCTCTGGCAAGGAGTTCCACAGTGCGTTGTGTAAAAAAATACTTCCTTTTCTTTGTTGTAAACCTGCTGCCTATTAATTTCATTTGGTGACCCCCTAGTTCTTGTGTTATGAGAAGGAATAAATAACACCTTCTTATTTATTTTCTCCACACCAGTCATGATTTTATAGACCTCTATCATATCCCCCCTTAGTCGTCTCTTTTCCAAGCTGAAAAGTCCCCGTGTTATTCTTCTCTCCTCAGACAGAAGCCGTTCCATACCCCTAATCATTTTTGTTTACCTTTTCTGAACCCTTTCCAATATATTCTTTTTGAGATGGGGTGACCTCAACTGCAAACATTATTCAAGTTGTGGGCGTACCATGGATTTATATAGAGGCAATATGATATTTTCTGTCTTATTATAAATGAGAATGCACATTACTTTTTTTACTTTAGTTCCAAGACTCTTGATCTTTTCACCATAATCCTTTTACTTTCCTAAAATTTGCCATAAAATTAGATTCCAACAAGCCTACTTGTCTGTATTTAGAAAGGAGAGAGCTTTTATTGCAACAAATTTGACATTTTCTATTTGGTTTCCCCAGACAGCATTTGTGTTCAATGTTCTCACTTGCATCAATGCACTTCTTTTCTCAATCTCTTGTGATGTGGTATAATGTAGTGCACTGATTACAGCACCAGATTGGAAGGTGGGAAAGTGATCATAGCTTTGGATTCTGTTCCCAGATCCACAAATGACTTCCTATGGCACAGTTTATGGAGTAAGATGCAACTCATCTTGATGGTAATTAAGTCTTGTCAGACATTTTATGCATGAGAAAATTAAGGGTATGTCTGTCACAGTTTTAGAATGACTGCACCTGTATCATCCCTCTGTACTCCCTCAAGAGCACTCATGTAAGGTTTCTGGCCCCAGCTGTCAACTCTCAGGGGTCTCTATCCATGTCTCTCTCCCTTCAGACTGGTAGTTTTAAAACTGCACAGCTCTCTGCTTTACACTCTGATATTCCCAGCAAGCCAGTCTGCCTAAAGGCCAGTGCCTGTGATTTGCTTTCTCTCTGAGTGCTATGAACCGTGTATCACTAGCAGTTAAGTTACCATGCAACTCTTTCTAAGCAAGCACATTTATTCTTAAGGTAAAAGCATTAGAGAAAACATAATGAAAACAGTAAATAGATTTAAATTCACTGAATATACCAGGAGTTGTCAGTATTATAAAGTCCTACTAGGACAAAGCCTTTCTAATCCTTCCGCAAGGGTTGGGTTCCCTCCCTTTTGGAGAGAGGATCCTGTTTTTGCTGGCTCAGAAAGAAGGCCCTAACTCAGTTAAAATCCAGTCTTTGAACTACAAAGGTCCTTTCTTTGTTGGCTTCTGGGGGAAAAAAACAACAGTTTGAACTAGTTTATACAAGCCTCTCAGTACCTCTTGGGAGTTTATAATCTAACTGATTCATCTTAGTCACCCCGCACACACTGTTTTGCCAAATCTCTGCCAAAAACTAAAGCCTCCTCTCCTGGAGTTGCATACAATTCCTGGCCTACAGTGATACATAAACATAATACAGTATGTTCCCCCCAAAATACTACATGCAATGGCAATTTCTGTTACAATGTCTACACTGCAATTGGATGTGTGATTACAGAATGCGTAGACATATCCAAGCTAGATTTAATCTAGGTAGCATGTGTACTAACAGCAGTGAAGTTGCAGCAACACTGGCTGTACAACCACCTGGAACCCTTGAGTACTTAGGGATTTAGCCTGTGCTGAAGTCTGTACTGCTGCGGCGTCACTGCTGTTGACACCCAAACTAGCTAGCTCAAGTATGTCTACATGTGCTGCAAACAAACACACTCTAAAACAATGTAGATAGATCCTAAATTAAAGAGCTTATTAGCTGAATGCTGCTCCCTCTAAAGTGGATGGAAGTTTTGCTGTTAGCAACTGAGCCAAAGCCCAATGGCCTAATCATGCTCCTACTGAAATTAGTGGCAAATTGACCATTGACCTCAATGGGAGCAGGATTAGGCTAATAACCTCATTGATTTAGTTTCCTCATGCATGAAATATATTAAGGCTTTACATCGGGCTTTGGCACAAGCCTTACAGCAAGTCAATTGCAGATCTAGGAACAGAACTCAAGAATCTGTCTCTACTCCTTTGCTGTAATCAATACAGTGCCTCACCCCACACCACAAGAGTGTAAAAGAATGAGTGCATTTACACAAGCGAGAACACTGGAAGCTAGTTGTTTTTTGGTGAGACTAAAATAGAAAATGACAAATTCATTTAAAAAAAACTATGAATATGGATAGCTGGTGCTAGACTTGTTTTTATCGTGGTAAATCAATGAGACTAATTGTACAGCAACTACTCATCATGAAGAGGTTAGCTGAATTTCATCCCTTTAGTGCTTGATAAGCACTTCATAATTCTGAGATAAATGGTACTTTTTCTCTTTGTCCAAAGCATTTATATGTTGAATAACGTGTTTGAAACATTTACATTTTATGCATATTAGAATAAAAACAAATAAAACCTGAACGTTGGAAAAAAAGAGACAATTTCAAATTTTAACAGTGGCCTGTAAGTTTTTTAAATCCATAACACTCTTTTGTAAGATTCTAAAAGAGGAAAAATGTTTATACTCATTGTTTAAAAAAATGTGATACAAAAATCGGGGGACACCTGATGAAATTACTAGGCAGCAGATTTAATATGAACAAGAAGAGATACTTTTTCACACAATACACAGCTAACCTATGGAACTCATTTTCATGGGATGTTGTGGTGGTCAGAAGTGTAACTCGATTAAAAAAAGAACTGGATAAATTCATGGAGGATAAATCCATCAATGGCTATTAGCCAAGATGGCCAGGGACTCGACTCCATGTTCGTAGTGACCAGAAGCAGGGAGAGGAAGACGGATGGATCATGGAATAATTGACCTGTTCTGTGCACTTTCCCTGAAGCTCTGGTTCGGGCCATTGTCAGAGACGTGATATTGGGCAAGATGAATCATAGTCTGACCCAGTGTGGCATCTCTTATGTTCTTATGTTATTAGCATTGTATTTTAAACCCAGTTTTAAACAATTACCTCCTGCTTAAGTGGCTGAGAATTCTGAACTGTAGACTTCCTAGTTTCTCTGTCAAAGTGACATCACAAAGACAGTTAAGGGTTATTTAAAAGAACTCTCATGACAGGGGTAAGATTCACTTTCTTTTAACACTAAACAAGGAACTTTATTGGAATAAACAAAGCAGTATTATCCCTAAAGCTATTGTACTCCTAAAGCCGCTGCCCAGAGTCATTTATAGCTGGGCTTCCTGCTTCAGACATAAAGGGACTGAGCACATACCCTGAAAAGAACTGTTCCATTCTAATTGCCTATTGTAATTGCCTTATTTTATGGTACTTGTGACTTCACTCACTCTGGTGAGTCAGACTCTAACCAGGAAATCTGAAGCTCCTATTTCCAGATGTTCTTTAAAAAAGAAACAGCCATATGCTTTATTCCTCTTTTGGAATTTTGTAATCAAGGGGCCAGACCCTCAGCTACTGTAAATTGGCAGACTCCATTGCTTGTAATGGATGTATGCTGATTTACATGAGCTGAGGGTCTGGTCCAAATTCTTTAACTTTCAAAAACACAAAGCTTTTAGAGGGACCAAATTTTTTTGCAGTTGACCTTTCAAATTATGTACACACAAGGGTGAAGTAAAATGCCTGTGTTTGTTTTTAATCCCTTATTAGACTCATACTTAACTGTTTTAAAAATAGGTTTCAGAGTAGCAGCCATGTTAGTCTGTATTTGCAAAAAGAAAAGGAGTACTTGTGGCATTTTAGAGGCTAACAAATTTATTTGAGCATAAGCTTTCATGAGATGAAGTGAGCTGTAGCTCACGAAAGCTTATGCTCAAATAAATTTGTTAGTCTCTAAGGTGCCACAAGTACTCCTTTTCTTTTTGCTTTAAACATAGTTAGTGTTAAGCCCTTTGATAGGGGGTATGAAGTTATTTTTTATCTTGGAAAATAGAGTAAGGCTAATGTTATGCCAGTTTTGTGTAAGGAGTTTGCAAAGTTACTCTTCCTGTTAGTGTCTAGATAGGGCACAGTTGGTATGGAAAAATAATTAGTTTAATCGCAGCAATTATTTTTAAATAACATTTTAGATTTTAATCAAAATGTGTGACTACTGTATGTTTCTTCCACCATGAGAAATTAACTGCCCTATAAATTGCCCCATAACCCAGAAATATTTCCCTCCCCTAGTTTTTATCCTATCTGGTGTCTCTCTTGTTAGCAGACCTGTCTTAATGGTTAACCATGCCTGCAATCTAGTCTTCATTGCATCTCTAGCAGCAGCCTGTAGTAACACTCATCATTATGGCTGCAGGAAGAAAAAGGTGAGTAGTTTGCAACCATGAAGCCTGTGACTCCCTTAGTGCAAACTTCCAGAGAGGTTGTGTTTTGCGCATGCACAGTGCTTCCAGTAATTTAGAGGTAGTTAGCCCACAGGGTACCACGAGTACTCCCCTTATATGGAGAGAGCTCATAGCTTATTTGGACTGGGGCTATGGCTTTGTCCTCTCCTGGGCACACTGCTTTGGCTAACATCACTAGTAGGCTTTGCCTTGATCAGTCCTTGCGGTGTCCAGGGGCATAAAGAGCTAAGGGGTAAAGACAATGTGCCTTTTAACCTCATTTCAAGACTGAGCTCAGCATGATGATGTTGCAGTGATCCATTTTTCAGAGAATAAAGGACAGAAAGAAATTCTAAGAAGAAAATCTTATTTTGGACTGTCTGGCTAACAAAATTCTAGTGCTTGATCAAATCCAGTCCTGGGTACATATTGTAATAACACTAGTGCTTTTTTCCTTTCCATATGTATTTTATCACTGAAGAATTATAAAATAGATGCAGACCAATGTTCCCTCTAATTTTTGACAGGCCGTGTGTGCAAAAAATTTCTTGTGCAAATTGTGCTTTTGTACAAATTTTTGTGTGTGCGGTGTTTCGCTGTGTGTGCAGGGTAAATATTTCATAAAATGCAACTTTCATATACTACACAATGAAGAAAACCAGATAAAAAGAAAAATAAACTAGTATGCCTAATTATTTTTAGTTTTAATTTTTTTGTGTTGTTGTATGTGTTATTTTCCACTGCATTCAAGTAAATGCATTCCAGATATTATCAGAATCTTCTTGCTTGTTTCCCATATAGTTTTATACTTTTTTTAGGCATATCTTTGCTATATTTGATTGCTATTCTATCTCTGTCTCTGCCTTAGGTTTCTAATGTCTAGTATTTTTATAGATTCTTGAGGCCATAATGAATCATCTGATCCAGGGATCAGCAACCTTTGGCCCGCAGCCTGCCAGGGTAAGCCCCCTGGTAGGCTGCGACGAACCATGGCCAGTGGGAGCCACGATCGGCCGAACCTGTGGACTCGGCAGGTAAACAAACCAGCCTGGCCCGCTAGGGCAGTTACCCTGGTGGGCTGTGTGCCAGAGGAAGCTGATCCCTGATCTGATCTTTTGTATAACACAACACTGAATTAACCCAATGAAATGTATCTAGCCTAATTTGTGCTTGCACTAAAGCATCTCTTGAAGAAAGGTGTCAGATATTAATTAAAAAATTATAATCGATGGAAAATTTTGTAATCTTTTCCAATGGTTAATTACCTTTGGAATTAAATATTTGCATCTTTTTCCAGTTTGAACTTTGCTAACTTCATCTTCCAGCCATTCTATCATTATGCTTATTTTCTGTTGCTGGGTTCAAATTAATTAATTTAGGTCCAGGTTGCAATACCCTTACTTGTGTTGAATAGCATCTTATTTCATGAGTATTCCCTTTGACTTCATTAGGACTACTCTTGATGTTATTCAACATAAGTAAGAATGTCCTAATCAGGCCCTCAGTGTTCTTAAGGGGTGGTTTCTTTCTAAAATTTGTGTTTTCTGCAATTAAAAATTAGTCTGAATATTGGGGCATCTGATAATTTGGTTCAGATTCATTTCTACTGTCAATATACAGAGGATAATAAGGATTTAATATCACGTGAGTGTGTGTGTGTGTGTGTGTGTGTGTGTGTGTGTGTGTGTGTGATTCAACCTTTCTTCTCCATAATTTTCTTCAGAGCATGTAATCATTTATTTTTCCCATGTGTAGGTTTAAATATGAGATTTTATATATGGTTAAATTTAATAATATACTTGAATGTATGATACAGCTGTAGACTCTGGATGCATGACTGACTCTAAGAGACTGTCATTCATTTTCGAGGGGGAAAATGGTAAAGCTAAAGATGTTAGGTTTCTGTGCCCAACAGAGACTGCCAATTTCCTCACAGCTTGTAGTTCATATTTGTGTGGAATGTTGGTGTAGAGGGCTTCTACATCCATAGCGGCTAGGACGGTGTTTTCTGGGAGATTGCCAATGGATTGTAGTTTCCTCAGGAAGTCAGTGGTGTCTCGAAGATAGCTGGGAGTGCTGGGAGTGTAGAGCCTGAGGAGAGAGTCTACACAGCCAGACAATCTTGCTGTCAGGGTGCAATGCCTGAGATGATGGGGCGTCCAGGATTCCCAGGTTTATGGATCTTGGGTAACAGATAGAATACCCCCCGTTGGGGCTCTAGGGATGTGTCTGTGTGGATTTGTTCCTGTGCTTCTTCAGGGAGTTTCTTGAGCAGGTGGTGTAGTTTCTTTTTGGTAACCCTCAGCGGGATTAGAGGGTAATGGCCTGTAGAATGTGGTGTCAGAGAGTTGCCTAGCAGCCTCTTGTTCATGTTCCGACCTATTCATGATGACTACAGCACCTCCTTTGTCAGCTGAACTTTGTGACTTTGTCCTCACCTACAACTATTTCAGATTTAGGAAAAATTTATACCTTCAAGTCAGCGGGACTGCTATGGGTACCCACATGGCCTCACAATATGCCAACATTTTTGTGACTGACTTAGAACAATGCTTCCTTAGCTCTTGTCTCTAACACCCCTACTCTACTTGTGCTACACTGATGACATCTTCATCATCTGGACCCATGGGAAGGAGGCTCTTGAGGAATTCCACCATGATTTCAACAATTTCCATCCCACCATCAACCTCAGCCTAGACCAGTCCACACAAGATATCCACTTCCTGGACACTACAGTGCTAATAAGCGATGGCCACTTAAACACCACCCTATACTGGAAACCCACTGACAACTATACTTACCTCCAGGCCTCCAGCTTTCATCCAGACCACATCACACAATCCATTGTCTATAGCCAATGTAGCGGGGTGGTAACCCCACTCCTGCCAGAAGGGGATAAAGCAGCCCAGAGAGGGTTGCAGCGAGGAAATGTGGGCTAATTGGGAAAGCAGCCACAGTTGTAGCCAGTGCAATCAGGGCCCAGCTGACCCTTATAAGAAGGCGGTGGGCCGGAAGGACTTAGACACTATCTCTCTGGCTCTAGAGAGGGAAGGACCTGGCTGCCTGGGAAGCAGAGAAGGGTACCTAGTGTGGAGTAGTGCTGGGGAAGGGCAGAGGGAGCTGGGAGCTCCAGCCTAGCAAAAACTCAGGCTGCAGACTGAGGTAAGGCCCCACAAAGGGTACTGAGGCTGCAGAGGTGCAACCCAGAGATAGGCAGAGGCAGCAGGCCTAAACCCCCCTCGCCAATGATGAGTGGCCTTTACAGACTGCGGTGTGCCCCAGTGAGTGGGGGGCTAGATGGTGTCTGGCAGTAGCCACTGAGGCGAGGTGGGGTTAGGGGGTTGGGGGCTCCTCAGAGTGGGGAGACCCAGATTGTGGGTTGCTGTGGTGGGCAGAACCCCTGGGTAAAGGGCACCGGGGTCTGGGAGGGATACGGGGGCCAGCGGCAGGTGAGACATCAGCCAGCAGAGGGCGCTCCGGGGCTGGAAAGAGCTAATTCCCTGGGCAACCAGCAGGAGGCCCCGCACCGGTGAGTTGTTGCCCCACCACAGCTAAGCCCTAAGATACAACTGCATTTGCTCCAATCCCTCAGACAGAGACACCTACAGGATCTCTATAAAGCATTCTTAAAACTAAATACCCACCTCCTGAAGTGAAGAAACAGATTGACAGAGCCAGAAGGGTACCCAGAAGTCACCTACTACAGGACAGGCCCAACAAAGAAAGTAACAGAACGCCACTAGCTGTCTATTACAGCCGCCCCCCCCCCCCCCGCCACTAAAACCTCTACAGCTCATCATCAAGGATCTACAACCTATCCTGAAGGACGATCCCTCACTCTCACAGACGTTGGGAGACAGGCCAGTCCTTGCTTACAGACAGCCCCCCTACCTGAAGCAAATACTCACCAGCAACTACACACCACACAACAAAAACAATAACCCCGGAACCAAACCCTGCAACAAACCCCAGTGCCAGCTCTGTCCACATGTCTATTCAAGGGACACCATCATAGGACCTAACCACATCAGCCACACCATCAGGGGCTCGTTCACCTGCACATCTATGTGATATATGCCATCATGTGCCAGCAATGCCCCTCTGCCATGTACATTGGCCAAACCAGACAGTCTCTACACAAAAGAATAAATGGACACAAATCTGACATCAAGAATTATAACATCAAAAACCAGTAGGAGAACGCTTCAGTCTCCCTGGACACTCAATAACAGACCTAAAAGTGGCAATTCTTCAACAAAAAATCTTCAAAAACAGACTCCAATGAGAAACTGTTGAACTGGAATTAATTTGCAAAACTGAACACCACCAAATTAGACCTGAATAAAGACTGAGAGTGGATGGGTCACTACAAAAACTAATTTTCCCCCTGATGATATTCACACCTGCTTGTCAACTGTTTGAAATGGGCCACATTGATTACACTGAACTCATTAGCATCACAAAAGTGATTTTTCCTCCCTTCTTGTCAACTTGAGAATAGCACACTTCCACCTTAATTCAATTGGCTCATTAGCATTGACCCTCCCACTTGGTAAGGCAACTCCCATCTTTTCATATGCTGTGTATTTATACCTCTCTACTGTATTTTCAACTCCATGCATCTGATGAAGTGGGTTTTAGCGCACGAAAGCTTATGCCCAAATAAATTTGTTAGTCTCTAAGGTACCACAAGGACTCCTCATTGTTTTTATTGATTTCAGTGGTGCAGGATCGGAGATCAAGTATGAAAACCTTACAGATTTGGCTCTACGCTAGGAGATGCTGAGTGCTTTCCATTCCTATTGAGTTCAGTTGAGTTACGTGACCATCTGTCACATGAGCGAATTATTCTCTTTACCTGGGGACATGAGCTGAGACTCATCTCTCTTTAGAAGGGCCAGCCACCCTGTGACAGGGGCTTGAAGTAGCTTATGGTCACAAGTCATTCTGGAGAGACAGATGTGTAGATGAGCGCTCAGAGCAAATTGTTTGTAAATTTTTATTACATGTTTTTGGTATTACTAGTCATCAGCTTATCTATACAGAAGCAACATTGTTTCATCTGGGGCTTGAAAATAGTACAGCATAAAGCTATAACTGGTGTCTCTTTGACTCCACTGTATTTCAAGTGACCTCTGTTCTGATGGGCTTCTTATAAAAAAAAGAGCCATTTAATCAAGATAGGAGAGTGTGCAGCTGCAGCACTGGCACCTACAATTCACTCTGATTTAAGGCTAAGACATGCCATGAAACTTTGTTCTGTCGAGGTGTATTGTTGAATGTCTGTTAACCGCTTAAGACTGTGTCATAATGAAGAGCCATGAACGGACATGATGTTGAGGAATCTAGGAGGAAAGTCCAACAGTCGTTTATTAACAAGGCTATAAGCATGATTTGTTAACATTTTTGGATAAGAAGCAAATAGCTTTTAGTAAAATTTCCCAAGCAGCCTTTGTTGACAGGTTCCCTTAGGGAAAAAAACTAATGCTCACTTTACTTGCAGTTTCTGACTGCAGTGACCAGAAATCTCTCAGTGGTATTAGGCTGTTTCAGCCAGGTACCATGTTCTTTTTACAAAATGGCTAAACCCATGCACCTAAAATCTAGATCTTGTTTTCAACATAAATGGGGTTTTTTTTCAGCAAAAGAGAAAAAGCTGTGCAAAAACTGGTAAAACAACTCAAATAATGACTTTAAGAGTTACAATCAGATCAGTACTTGCCTGACATCGGTGAGATAAGTTTTTCTTGTTTTCCATGTAAGGGTTTATTACAAGTACTTACAGTGTTTACGCCGTACATGGCAAATATAATCAGGGCAAATAATTTCATAGACTATAAACTCTACAGACTGAAACACAGTAGTAGTCAATTATAGATATAGAAGACATTTGGTATTTTAACAAATACTATATTTAAGTAAAACATATATGAACAAAAATCCCGTCAGTTAATGAAATAAGTCTCATCTTAGTGATTACCACTAAAGATCTTATTTCGTGGCTCTGATGATACTGCTATGAATGACATCTTTTTGACAAATAAGACTACAGTGTGCAAATAAAGTAAAGGCAATTTCAATTTTATAGTGATTGATTGACCCTGATGTCAGGGCTGTGTCCTGAATGGAGCATCTGATCTTATTCCACAATAGAGTTGTGCTGAATAAATCTGTTTATATGAAACTCACATAGCAGTCTTACAACTCATATAAAATACTATACTTGTTACCCACTCTCTGATACTGTGTGAGATGTAATATTTTGTACTATTATTTTGAAATACGGCATTGTATTTTTACAGGAAATTTGGGGGATAGAACCACACAGAGACAAATTAGAAGGTGTTGTGGCTCCTGTAGAACAAATCCTGAGTTACTCTGGTATTGGAGCCCTGCTTTTTATTGGAGGTTCAAGTACATTGTACAATCTGATTAGACAGTCTCTGAACAGTTCACTTCTGCCATGTTCTAGTGTGCAATCCAGAACTGTAAGAGGTACAGCCACTTCATGCCTTGTAACCCTGGGTGCCACAAAATGCTCTGCTACTGCAATGCTCTTGACTGTAGGCTTCCAGCCATCATCTAAAAATGCACTGAGTGTCTGGGTGTAAGCCCTGGTTCAGAGCTCTGACCCCAGCAGCCTGCCTACCACACAACAGCCATCTGGTTAAACCTGGTAAGATGATCCTTTTGCTCCCTACTCCCAGTTTTCCCAAAACGGTGTGCTCCGTAATGTTCAGCTCACTTCTGGACCATTCAGAGACATATTAGATTCATTTGTTCCATTAAAGATATGACACCCAGCAGCTTGCCACATGAACTGAAGT
Source organism: Dermochelys coriacea (assembly GCF_009764565.3). Classification (NCBI taxonomy): domain Eukaryota; kingdom Metazoa; phylum Chordata; order Testudines; family Dermochelyidae; genus Dermochelys; species Dermochelys coriacea. The sequence goes on along the minus strand of NC_050068.2, from coordinate 274,095,657 downwards.
TAACATTCACTTTAAACTAGCCCAGTGCTGTATTTGATTTAGATTAAAAGTAAGACAAGTTTATTAACATTATTAATATTATTAATTAAAAGAAGATAGGATCTTAAGTGAGTTCAGGTATAAACGTTAGAAATGCTTACAAGCAAATACAAATAAAAACACTTTATAGAGGAGGAGTACTTGTGGCACCTTAGAGACTAACAAATTTATTTGAGCATAAGCTTTCGTGAGCTACAGCTCACTTCATTGGATGCATTCAGTGGAAAATACAGTGAGGAGATTTATTCCACCACCTCCCTAGGTAACACATTCCATTGCTTCACCACCCTCCTAGTGAAATAGTGTTTCCTAATATCCAACCTAGACCTCTTCCACTGCAACTTGAGACCATTTCTCCTTATTTTGTCATCTGCCACCACTTTGAACAGATTAGCTTGATCCTCTTTGGAACCCCCCTTCAGGTAGTTGAAGGCTGCTATCTAGTTCCCTCAGCTCCTCCTCATAAATCATGTGCCCCAGCCCCCGAATCATTTTCGTTGCCCTACGCTGTATTTGCTCCAATTTTGACCACATCCTTTCTGTAGTGGGGAGCCCAAAACTGCACACAATACTCCATATGTGTCCTCACCAGTGCCAAATAGAGGGGAATAATCACTTCCCTTGATCTGTTGGCAACGCTCCTACCACTGTAGCCCAATATGCCATTAGCCTTCTTGGCAACAAGGGCACTCTGTTGACTCAGATCCAGGTGCTGATCCACTGTAATCCCCAGGTCTGCAGAACTGCTGCCTAGCCAGTCAGTCCCCAGCCTGTAGCAGTGCATGGGATTCTTCTGTCCTAAGTACAGGACTCAGCACTTGTTCTTCTCATCAGATTTCTTGTGGTCCAATCCAATTTGTCTAGGTCACTCTGGACCTTATCCCTACCCTCTAGCATATCTACCTCTCCCCCCAGTTTAGTGTCATCTGCGAACTTGCTGAGGGTGCAATCCATCCCATCATCCATATCATTAATGAAGATGTTGAACAAAACCAGCCCCAGGACAGACCCCTGGGGCGCTCTGCTTGATACCATCTGCCAACTAGAAATCGAGCCATTGATGCTCGACGATCTAGCGAGCTTTCTATCCACTTTATAGTCATTCATCCAATCCATATTTTTTTAACTTGCTGGCAAGAATACTGTGGGAGACTGTATCAAAAGCTTTGCTAAGTCAAGATATATCACGTCCACTGCTTTCCCATATCCACAGAGCCAGTTATCTCATCACAGAAGGCAATCGGGTTGGTCAGGCATGACTTGCCCTTGGTGAATTTATCAGTCTACCTTCCAGCCAGATGGCTGACCAGTCCCTCTGGTCAGGATCTCCCACAGAGTTCAAAGTGCTCAGTTCCTTTGTGTTCTTAGGTGAAAGATAAATTGGGGTTCTATGCTCCTCTCTTTATAGTCCAGTGAACCTTTGAAATGGATTCCTCTGAAGGTTACCCACCAAAGAAAAGTTAATTGAAGCTGTGAGGAAGACAATATAGAGCCTTCTGGTGAAAGAATTTTCATGCTGTTCCTTCCCTCCTGGTGTTTGCTAAAATGCAAACTGATCTGTTTCCTGCAATCTCCTTCCCTTTTTGGCTTGATGGTCCTGTTTACTTCCCATATAATTTGCATTCCAATTGTCTCAACGTTCCTTGGAAATACCTTCCAGGTGGCCAAACCACATTCCTTTATCTAGGGTGGATTAACTTTAATCCTGCCTGGCAGACACACTTTAGAAACATATTGGAAATTGTGATATCCGTTTTGAATTTGTCCTCCATGTGTACACCCAGACAATAATATTAATGATCCATATGTTATTAGCTTTCCATTGATCTCTTACATGACATTTTTCTGATACAAAAAGAAAAGGAGTACTTGTGGCACCTTAGAGACTAACAAATTTATTTGAGCATAAGCTTTCGTGAGCTACAGCTCACTTCATCGGATGCATCCACAAGTACTCCTTTTCTTTTTGCGGATACAGACTAACACGGCTTCTACTCTGAAACTTTTCTGATACAGATTATGAAAGTGGGTTGTGGTACATTGAACTGGTTAGGCCAGCTGAAATTTGCCACCCCAGATATCAGTGAATCCCTTGCCCCTTTGGATTTGTTCCCAAATAAAATGGAAAACCAGGATGGTTTCAAAATGGGCTTGATTCTATTCAGGTCATAGCTAATGGCTCTTTTTATGGCCATTTTAAGTAATCAGGTCTCATAAGGCACACTACAAGCCTTCGGAAAGTTCAGTTTAGAGGGAATTCCAACAGTATCTTAAGGATTTGCTTGAGGAAGAAATGCCACCTTGAATTTGTGAAAAAAACTTCTAAATTGACGATGAACAGCATATTAATGGTGGGAAAAGACAAGCCAGATTTCACAAAGTATAGCAAGTATTCTAAAATTATAGGAACCAGGCAAACTGCAGATGCCATATTCCTCTACAGAACATGTTTCCACTTCAAGCCATGAGATTTCTTAATGAGCAGATTGAACGTCTCCAGCATGACCTGCTTGACCTTGTCCAATGAACTAAAATCTTCATCAGTTAAATTTTCAAGATACAGGCTGCTAGGTAAAGCAGCTAATTTGTTAATCCAGATACAAATTTGATCTTCCCCATTGAGAAGGATGATGATGCTGGAAAAATAGGAGAAGCTGTTTTGTCAGAGCAAGAAAATCTGAATACCACATCTATTGACTAAATTAGGCCTATCAAGATTATGTTCCCTCAGTTTTCTCTCACCTTTTCAAGGAGTTATGGCAGCAGGGAAAAGGGGAAAAAGCGAACATAAGACCCAGCCCTAAGTGAAGCAGAAAAGTGTGTGATAGACTAGAGCAGCAGTTCTCAACCAGGGATCCGCATCCCCCTGCGGAACCATGAGCCCCTTCAGGGGTCCTCGGAGCCCCTCTGCTGAAACCCAGTGCCCGGGTGCCCCCCTCCCCTTGCATGGGGCTGAAGTGGGGAGCAGTGCAGGACTAAAGCCGCAAGCCCCTGCACCCCCCTATGGGTCTGAAGCCAGGAGCAGAGTGGGGCTAAAACTCCAGCCCCCCAACCTCCCTGCAACTGGTAGCTGTGCGGGGCTGAGGCTCCCCACCACCATCCCCCTGAAGCCAGAAATCTTGAGCCCATGGGCAGAGTTGAGGGGGTACAAGGATGTTGCCCCCCAAACTGCATGGTCTTATCTAGAGTGGGGTAGTCCTGGAGACAACTCTCCCCTCCCCCCACTTCCTCTTCTCCCTCAGCCCCCCCCCCCTCCAAGGTCCTACCCTCTGGCCAGATCCTAGGTAAGAAGACACAGCCAGGCAGTGAGGGGCAGCTGCTCCTCTGGCTGGTGGTGCCATGGAGTGGGCAGCCATGGCATTCCCCCATCTGCTGCTCGTGCCTGGAGTTGCATTTGCTCCTCAGCTCCCAGCCTCTTTGTATGAAATACTTCAATTTTCACTGGGCAAGAGTGTGAGAATACCTCTATAGCCTTGGCAAATTATGAATAGTTCTGGGCCATCTGAAATTGCGCTTTTTATGGAATAAACTATTCATCTGAAAATTTTTGCCCAGCTCTAGGACAAAGTTAAAGTTGTATATGCAACCATAATTGGGGGAGTTTTTTGACTTGCATGGTGTTTAAATGTGAAGCTTTAACTTTCTCTTAACATAGATTTTGGATGGAATTTCTGAGGTTACAAGTAAACAAAAATTTGCTTAGGTAGTCCACACTGGAATGTTCTGTCCCATACAATATGGTTACTGAAGGCCATATTTTGATACCATTACTCATCAAATAACACTTTATTCCAGGAATGGTTCCACTGATCTCAACAGGACTATTTAGATTCAAGGTACTATTCAATGTGAGTAAGAAAATCAGAATATGGTCTTTAGTGAGGCAAGGTTCATTCACCATGCTCCATAAATTCTCTGATCCAGCAGAACACTTAATGACTCCACCATGCTCTTCTGGAAATGTCTTTGGTGGTGGTAGTGAACAGAGATAGTGAATCATGATAAGACCAAATCATTTTTCAGACTATACCCTTACTAAGCTTGAACGCATTGCTGAAACCCAGTGGAAGCATGGTTTCAATCTACATCTTGTTGACATAAAACTTGCTACCTACACATTTAATTCCTGCTCTGTTTTGAAAGATTAGAGCTTCAGAGTAAAGATTTTGTTTCCAGGCCTCTTCCTCCTACCATTTATTTTCCTAAGAGTCTATTTCACATCCAAGTCATTTATCTATTCAACTCCCCCTTGTACTACTCCACCTCCTTTTTCCTTTGTTATGCATCATCATATGATATTGAATTATTAAATTTGTTTGTCTGCCCAAATTATCCATCCAATTATGTTCTACACAGAGAGCTTTCAGACTTTCAATGGGACTTTTTGTTTGGTGAAAGCTTATTGATGCCCTCCAAGGCTCATCATCAGGGTTGAACCTATGACCTTCATCACCAAAGCACCACTTGAGCTAAAAAGTAACAAATGATGGGTAGTAGCAGCAGTAGGCTCTAATCATCTTTGTGTCTTAGTCACTAGAAGTGGGGATGTGAAATGTTTAGTTACTTATTTTGTTTTGTTTTGTTTTTTAAAAAAAGCAGGGGAGGAAGTGAAGGAGTTTCATAAGAACTAAAAATGAGGTGGAAAGCAAAGTTTACCAGTCCCAATAATAATGATTAATATCATAGAATCATAGAATATCAGGTTTGGAAGGGACCTCAGGAGGTCATCTAGTCCAACCCCCTGCTCAAAGCAGGACCAATCCCCAACTAAATCATCCCAGCCAGGGCTTTGTCAAGCCTGACCTTAAAAACTTCTAAGGAAGGAAATTCCACCACCTCCCTAGGTAACGCATTCCAGTGCTTCACCACCCTCCTAGTGAAAAAGTTTTTCCTAATATCCAACCTAAACCTCCCCCACTGCAACTTGAGACCATTACTCCTCATTCTGTCGTCTACTACCCCTGACAACAGTCTAGATCCATCCTCTTTGGAACTCCCTTTTAGATAGTTGAAAGCAGCTATCAAATCCCCCCTCATTCTTCTCTTCTGCAGACTAAACAATCCCAGTTCCCTCAGCCTCTCCTCATAAGTCATGTGTTCCAGTCCCCTAATCATTTTTGTTGCCCTCCGCTGGATGTTTTCCAATTTTTCCATATCTTTCTTGTAGCGTGGGGCCCAAAACTGGACACAGTACTCCACATGAGGCCTCACCAATGTCAAATAGAGGGGAACACTCATGTCCCTCAATCTGCTACCAGTGCCCCTACCTATACATCCCAAAATGCCATTGGCCTTCTTGTCAACAAGGGCACACTGTTGACTCATATCCAGCTTCTCGTCCACTGTAACCCCTCGGACCTTTTCTGCGGAACTGCTGCCTGGCCATTCACTCCCTAGTCTGTAGCGGTGCATGGGATTCTTCCGTCCTAAGTGCAGGATTCTGCACTTGTCCTTGCTGAACCTCAACAGATTTCTTTGGCCCAATTCTCTAATTTGTCTAGATCCCTCTGTATCCTCCAGCGTATCTACCTCTCCTCCCAGTTTAGTGTCATCTGCAAACTTGCTGAGGGTGCAATCCACACCATCCTCCAGATCACTAATGAAGATATTGAACAAAACCAGCCCGAGGACCGACTCTTTGGGCACTCCACTTGATACCGACTGCCAACTAGACATGGAGCCATTGATCACTACCCGTTGAGCCCGACAATCTAGCCAGCTTTCTATCCACCTTATAGTGCATTCATCCAGTCCATACTTCTTTAACTTGCTGGCAAGAATACTGTGGGAGACTGTGTCAAAAGCTTTGCTAAAGTCAAGGAACAACACGTCCACTGCTTTCCCCTCATCCACAGAGCCAGTTATCTGGTCATAGAAGGCAATTAGATTAGTCAGGCATGACTTGACCTTTGTGAATCCATGTTGACTGTTCCTCATCACTTTCCTCTCCTCTAAGTGCTTCAGAATTGATTCCTTGAGGACCTGTTCCATGATTTTACCAGGGACTGAGGCGAGGCTGACTGGCCTGTAGTTCCCAGGATCCTCCTCCTTCTCTTTTTTAAAGATGGGCACTACATTAGCCTTTTTCCAATCGACCGGGACCTCTCCGATCGCCATGAGTTTTCAAAGATAATGGCCAATGGCTCTGCAATCACATCCGCCAACTCTTTTAGCACTCTCGGATGCAGCACAACCGGCCCCATGGACCTGTGCTCATCTAGCTTTTCTAGATAGTCCCAAACAACTTCTTTCTCCACAGAGGGCTGGTCACCTCCTCCCCATGCTGTGCTGCCCAGTGCAGTAGGCTGGGAGCTGCCCTTGTTCGTGAAGACAGAGGCAAAAAAATTATTGAGTACATTAGCTTTTTCCACATCCTCTGTCACTAGGTTGCCTCCCTCATTCAGTAAGGGGCCCACACTTACTTGATTTTCTTCTTGTTGCTAACATACCTGAAGAAACCCTTCTTGTTACTCTTAACATCTCTTGCTAGCAGCCACTCCAGGTGTGATTTGGCCTTCCTGATTTCACTCCTGCATGCCCGAGCAATATTTTTATACTCTTCCGTGGTCATTTGCCCGATCTTCCACTCCTTGTAAGCTTCTTTTCTGTGTTTAAGATCAGCAAGGATTTTACTGTTAAGCCAAGCTGGTCGCCTGCCATATTTACTATTCTTTCTACACATCGGGATGGTTTGTCCCTGTAACCTCAATAAGGATTCTTTAAAATACAGCCAGCTCTCCTGGACTCCTTTCCCCCTCATTTTATTCTCCCAGGGGATCCTGCCCATCAGTTCCCTGAGGGAGTCAAAGTCTGCTTTTCTGAAGTCCAGGGTCCGTATTCTGCTGCTTTCCTTTCTTCCTTATGTCAGGATCCTGAACTCGACCTTCTCATGGTCACTACCTCTCAGGTTCCCATCCACTTTTGCTTCCCCTACTAATTCTTCCCTGTTTGTGAGCAGCAGGTCAAGAAGAGCTCTTCCCCTAGTTGGTTCTTCCAGCACTTGCACCAGGAAATTGTCCTCTACACTTTCCAAAAACTTCCTGGATTGTCTGTGCACTGCTGTATTGCTCTCCCAGCAGATATCAGGGTGATTGAAGTCTCCCATGAGAACCAGGGCCTGAGACCTAGTAACTTCTTTTAGTTGCTGGAAGAAAGCCTCGTCTACCTCATCCCCCTGGTCTGGTGGTCTATAGCAGACTGTCACCACGACATCACCCTTGTTGCTCACACTTCTAAACTTAATCCAGACACTTACAGGTTTTTCTGCAGTTTCATACCAGAGCTCTGAGCAGTCATACTGCTCTCTTACACACAATGCAACTCCCCCACCTTTTCTGCCATGCTTGTCCTTCCTGAACAGTTTATATCCATCCATGACAGTACTCCAGTCATGTGAGTTATCCCACCAAGTCTCTGTTATTCCAATCACATCATAATTCCTTGACAGTGCCAGGACTTCCAGTTCTCCCTGCTTGTTTCCCAGGCTTCTTGTATTTATGTATAGGCACTTGAGATAACTTGCTGTTTGTCGTGCTTTCTTAGTATGAGGCAGGAGCCCTCCCCTCTCCCACTCTCATGCTTGTGCTTCCTCCCGGTATCCCACATCCCCACTTATCTCAGGGCTTTGGTCTTCTTCCCCCAGTGAACCTAGTTTAAAGCCCTCCTCACTAGGTTAGCCAGCCTGCTTGCGAAGATGCTCTTCCCTTTCTTGGTTAGATGGAGCCCGTCTCTGCCTAGCAATCCTTCTTGGAACACCATCCCATGGTCAAAGAATCCAAAACCTTCTCTCCGACACCACCTGCGTAGCCATTTGTTGACTTCCATGATTCGATGGTCTCTACCCAGGCCTTTTCCTTCCACGAGGAGGATGGACGAGAACACCAATTGCACCTCAAACTCCTTTATCCTTCTTCCCAGAGCCACGTAGTCTGCAGTGATCCGCTCAAGGTCATTCTTGGCAGTATCATTGGTGCCCATGTGGAGAAGAGGATAGAAGTAAAGGACAATTGTTCTTGTTAAATTCTTACCTGTTGAGTCTTAGTATCTTACCTGTCAGCATTTCTGAAATGCTAGTTATCCTAATACCTAGGTGTTTCTTCATTACCTGAAATTAAGTAGAGACCATTCTCCATGATGAATATGGGAGCTATAATATGGTGAAATGGGCCTGACCTGGCATACTGGATATATCATGGACAAAAAATTGAAGCTCCCACTATCATAGGAACTGTGCAGGTTTTGGTGGTTCTCAGAGATCCTGAGCTTTCATTTAATTTTTTTTTGTAAAAATATCATACTGTAAATGAATGCACTGTCAGCTTCTTCACCCAGACATATCTAAAATGTCTCCTCCAATATGGCAGCACCAGCAGGGGAGAGAACACTGGCCTCACTAAATGTATTAGTTCTAGCTAGGCTTTGCAGAAATTTAAATTTTAATATTACTAAGCAAATAAGTAACACACACACAACTGAATTCAAGGCACTTTTGAAAACCTTGCTTTATGTTGACCCTTCTCCCCCAAGCTATTGAACCTGGGTCTCCCACATTCTAGGCAAGAGCTCTAACAACTAAAAGTTTTAAGGTGGGTGGCAGCACTGCTTCCTCCTCCTGCTGTAATTATGGAGCAAGGTATGTATCTAACTCATTCCCCCAAGAAAGCAAGCCCTCCAAGGCCAAGAGTAGCCTCAATTCCCAGCAGGCCTGCCAGCACCCAAAACACCCCCAAACCCTGGCTGGCCCACTGGCGCCTGGAGTATGCCAGAGGAGCCTTGAGCCCCATCTAGCCAGCCAGGGATGAGCCCTGATACCAGAGCACCAAGAGGAGCTGTGAGCCCCGCCATGGCCTGGCCCTGGGGCTGCGGCAGGGGGAGCATTAGTGGAGGTTTGGGGAGGCTTAGCACTGATCTTTAGAAAGCAATTAATGAGTCTCTTAACTTCAAAGGAGTTTCCAAGTCAGTTTCAAATGCAAACTTAACTAGGACAAACCCTTGAAGTCCTTACCCAACTTTCACTTGGTCCTTACTCCGGCAAAACTTCCATTCATGCAATGAAAGATCTGTCTGTGTGAGGACCAAGGGCTTGATTCCAAAATATGACAGGTGTTTCAGAGCCTAACCCTGAAGTGCCCTGCTGCCTAGAAGAATCCTCAGCCCCGAGGTGGGTGCCTAGGCTCCCCTTAAATGGTCGAGGAGAGCCTAAGGAAGGCATTCTCAGAAGCTAGCAATCTCAGTGGGCAGCTGCCAAGTAGTCAGGAATAAAATATAGAGGAAATGGGTGGGGTTTACAGCCCAAATTCACAAAGGCACTTAGGCACCTAACTCCCAGTGGTCTGGACCTTAGGTGCCAGAATGACAGGCCAGAGATAGGTTCCTCCCTGCTCTCAGGATTCTTGGCTGTGAACCCTCTTCTGGAGTTAGGCACCTAAGCCAGGTCAGCCCTTTCCCACAAATAATGCAAGAGCAAGAGAGGTGGCAATAGCTTAGTGCAGAGGTTCTCAAACTGTGGTCTGTGGACCACCAGTGGTCTGTGAGCTCCATTCAGGTGGTCCGCAGATAGTTCCATCTAAGGTGCGCACCTGGGCAGCCACGCACGAGAGAATGAAGGCCCACCCACCTAATTAGTGGAGCCACACAGGCATGGCTCCACTAATTGGGTGCCTGGCCCCTGAGAAGATGCACAGGTAAGGTGAGGTGGTGGCCTTGGGGGGAATAGGAGGTAGGTGGGAGAGGGGCAGTGGGATGAGAAGACGGGGTTGGGGGAATTTGGGATGTGCAGGGCTGCAGCAGCCAGAGAAAAAGAGGTGACTTTCCCCAGCTCCAAGTCTGTGACTGCTGGGCAGAGACCCCCCTCCTTCCTAGCCCCAGCTTGAGGGCTGCCATGGTGTGGGAGAGAAGGCACATACATTGTATTAAAAAGATAAGACTACTGATATTAAAATGAGTTGTGTGCTTTTATTTTTAGAACAAAATTTTTTTTAATATAGCGCTTTTATCCAAAGCACTTTACAATAGTTAGCTAATGATACAAACAACATTTGGAAAGATCATTAAGTGGTCCACTGACCCTCAGCAATTTTCAAGTGGTCCGCAAAAAAAGAAGTTTGAGAACCACGGGCTTAGTGGTTTAGGAACTCACTTGGGATGGGGGAGATCTAGATTCAAATTCCAGTACTAATAAATATATAATTATTTATACATAGTAGAACAACTCAAACAGGAAAGATTAAGGAAGCCCCACCCATGGTGGTGAGAGCACTCGCTCACAGTTGTGGGACACCTGTATTCCAAGTCCCTTCTCCAAGTCAGGCAGGCCCCTTGGTTGGCTACATCTCTGACGATTGCACCATAACCCCCCTTATGATGCATCACAGGAGTTCCCAGGAAGATATAGTCAAGCTGGTGATCCCCTGAAGAGGTGAACAGGAGTGTGAGGCACCTCAACTACCAGTCGCACGAATATGGCAGTATTTCTAATTCACTTTTGGTTTTCAGCCAAACATGTTTTTGGCTGTTTAACTTTTTGACAAAGGCAGTGTTTTCTGCAGGAAGCACACACTTTTCATGAAAAGTCAAACTCAATTTTCCATCAAAAACTGTTTTGACAAAGTCTTTATCTTTGCACCTTTTATTAAATATTACATGACACTGAATAAACATGAACATACAAAGCAATGTGAAAAATAAAACTCAAATGTAAATAATATGTAAATGTGTTGTATTTTACAAATATACATCTACAGGTCATAGCTATGGTTGCGCTTGAAACATTAGTTCTGTATTTCCAGACTTTGGAGCACATGATTTCTTAATCTTAAAGTTGCATTAAAACAGGTTGGGAAACCATCCAGGTAGTTGGAGGGATTTATATTCAGACTGGAACTGTAGAAATGTCACCTTTTTACTCATGACATCTGACCTCTGTGTATATTCCTTTTTTTACTTCAGTGGCAAAACAAGATTTTACTGTTTTTTATCTTTTATAATTTTGTTCACACTTCAAGTGACATCTCTGGTACAGTGGTTGTCAACCACCACTTCCCATCTTTCAAAGTTGCAACAGAGTGGTAAAACTTCTACTCCACCTTTGGATACCAATCCATCTGCTGATGTTTCCAACATAGCTGGCTCTCTTTCTTCCTCTTACTAGTTTGCCTGTGATCTTGCCTGATCGCATTCGAAACAACTCCATTTCAGCACTTAGTCGATTAGCAATGTGTCTGCAGAGAGATGTTATTCTCTTACCTAGGATCTCAAGTAATTGTGCTCTTTTAATATTTATCCTTATCACCTCAGCATTCTTAGTTTTGGTTACCCAGCTAATTTTTAACATTCCTTTGTAACACCAAAACTTTGAGTGTTCAAGTCATATTTTTTAAGTGTCCAGCTCTCACATCCATACAGGAGGGTTGATCATATTTTGTACTAAAGAGGCATAATTAGCAGCTGGATTCTAAAAACACAAAGGTGATAATATGAAGTATGCATAGATTTGTCTCCCTTTCCCATTACCTTTCATATTCATGCCTTGGTTTAGATTATAAACACTTCAGGACAAGAAATGAAGTGCTCATACATTGCCTAGCACAGTGGGACCTTTATTCTGATTTGGGCACTACAGTTACATAAATAATTAATATTTGTCTTAACCATCAATAGACATTTGCATTCTATTCAAGCAACACAGCCAAATTCTGCTATTAATTAAAATTGTGCGGTTTTAAATTTAGCCATCAGAATCTTTTCTGCTGGTGTTGAGACCTGGTGAAAACCTACTGAAGTGGATGGACTGGACTGGTCTGTTGACTTCAAATGGCTTTAAAACAGTTCCTTGATGTGTGAAGCAGAAAGAATACAATATGATTTCCAAATATAAGGGTGAGTTTGCAGGACTGATAGTTAGAAAAACCATCTTGTTACTTGTAAACTGAACAAATATAAGACAATAAACTGGAAACCCCATTATACCATTTTTATACTGGCTTTCCAGGGCAGAAACTTACTTCTGAGAGCAAAGCTTCTTATTTCCCCATTTCTAAATCTCTCCAGTGTTATCTTAGCATTAACTGTTCAAGGAGGATTTTAATAGCTACTCTCCCAATTCTCTTTTGGTGGGGATGGGCTCTGTGAGACTGTTGATGTCATCAGTGTAAGGAATTACTTCAGTTCCTTCCTCCTAAATTGGGGGAAGTAGAGGAATGATAAATATAGTGCATATCCCTCCAGCTAATCAGGGGAGAAGGAAGTTACACCTATTAGAAGAGGGAAGGGAAACATATTTGTTTTCAATTTTCCCATCCTGGAAATTACTTCGGTGGTCAGACAATGTACAGTTGTGTGGAACTCTTTCCCAATCCTAAAAAAGATTACTATAATTTATAGTTCCACCTTTGTTAGTATATTTCTCACTTTGTTCATATACAGCTGTGCACTATAAAGCAACCCTATAGGAGATCTTGCAGAGAAATACTAATATTTATGCTCGCCGAGGCAGGGGAGAAAATTTAGTGTGCTGCTACAAGTAAGCCAAAATACAAATAATTTCATATATTTTTTTCGTAATCTGGCCAAGAGTTCAGTGAAGACAGTTCAGCAATAGTGTGTTTTAATAATCTGTTGATAGTATGTTAAATAGTTTTTAATCTTTTCTTTATACATTCATGTATGAATACCAAACAAAATTTACACCTCAGATGTAAGTAGCTTTTATAGATTCTGATTATGTGGCATACACAAGATTTTATAAATGTGTATCTAAGATTGTAGAAAATATGTATATTACACACAAAATTTATGCTAAAATATTAAGTGTGTCATACACTGAACAATTAGAAAATGCCAGAAGTAATGTTACCTGTATTTTGAGCAAACTTTCCATTGAATTCACTTCTGAGCAGTCAACTTCTGTAAATCGGACCCTGGGGTATCAAATTAGGCAGTCAGAAAATGAGAAACACATAGTTAGTGACTGCTTGTGAAATGTTTGGTTTAAGAGACTTGACTACCATCACAGAGAAACTCTGCAGCAGAGGCAGGGATAGAATCCAGTTCTCCAGGGCAGCACTCAGCTGCCTTAACCATGAGACTTCTATCTTTCTGTAGTCCCCTGCCTCATTCACTATGAACATTCCAATTTCTGCAGTAATTTGGGAGGTGCTGCACACAGAAATGAGGAGAGTGGAAGAATACAAAGAGCTAGAAGGACTAGATATGTGGAGATAATATAACAAAAGGCCAGATTCAGATACTGGCATTGAATAGCATCCTACTCAACAAGTGGCCCCATTAAAGTCAATGGGACTATTCATGGAGTAAGATTCTACTCAGCCTGAGTAAGGATATAGAAATCTGGTTTGAAATGAGGTTCAGTCTGGAAAAATGCAAGCTACTATAATAAATCTAGGGGAAAACAATCTAAATAATAGAAAATCAACAGGAAGCAGAAACCTGGGAGGCAGTAATGCTGAAAGACACCTGGAACAACAAGTTAAACATGAAAAATTAGGCAGCAGAAAAAGTCAGCACACAGAAAAGAATATATTGACCCAGCAGGGAGGTAATAGTGCCGCTCTTTATGGTTCTTGTGAAACTACATCTGGAAGAGTGTTCAGTTCTTAGAATCAGAGAATATCAGGGTTGGGAGAGACCTCAGGAGGTCATCTAGTCCAACCCCCTGCTCAAAGCAGGACCAATCCCCAACTAAATCATCCCAGCCAGGGCTTTGTCAAGCCTGATCTTAAAAACTTCTAAGGAAGGAAATTCTACCACCTCCCTAGATAACGCATTCCAGTGCTTCACCACCCTCCTAGTGAAAAAGTTTTTCCTAATATCCAACCTAAACCTCCCCCACTGCAACTTGAGACCATTACTCCTCATTCTGTCATCTGCTACCACTGAGAGCAGCCTAAATCCATCCTCTTTGGAACCCCCTTTCAGGTAGATGAAAGCAGTTATCAAATCCCCCCTCATTCTTCTCTTCCGCAGACTAAACGATCCCAGTTCCCTCAACCTCTCCTCATAAGTCATGTGTTCCAATCCCCTAATCATTTTTGTTGCCCTCCGCTGGATGTTTTCCAATTTTTCCATATCTTTCTTGTAGCGTGGGGCCCAAAACTGGACACAGTACTCGACATGAGGCTTCACCAATGTTAAATAGAGGGGAACAATCATGTTCTTCGATCTGCTACCAATGCTCCTACTTATACATCCCAAAATGCCATTGGCCTTCTTGTCAACAAGGGCACACTGTTGTCTCATATCCAGCTTCTCATCCATTGTAACCGCTCGGACCTTTTCTGCAGAACTGCTGCCTAGCCATTCAGTCCTAGTCTGTAGCGGTGCATGGGATTCTTCCGTCCTAAATCCTAACTTGTCCTTGTTCAACCTCATGAGATTTCTTTTGGCCCAATCCTCTAATTTGTCTAGGCCCCTCTGTATCCTATCCCTACCCTCCAGAGTATCTACCTCTCCCACTTTAGTGTCATCTGCAAACTTGCTGAGGGTGCAATCCACGCCATCCTCCAGATCATTAATGAAGATATTGAACAAAACCATCCTGAGGACCGACCCTTTGGGCACTCCACTTGATACCGAGTGCCAACTAGACATGGAGCCATTGATCACTACCCATTGAGCCCGACAATCTAGCCAGCTTTCTATCCACCTTATAGTGCATTCATCCAGTCCATACTTCTTTAACTTGCTGGCAAGAATACTGTGGGAGACTGTGTCAAAAGCTTTGCTAAAGTCAAGGAACAACACGTCCACTGCTTTCCCCTCATCCACAGAGCCAGTTATCTGGTCATAGAAGGCAATTAGATTAGTCAGGCATGACTTGACCTTTGTGAATCCATGTTGACTGTTCCTCATCACTTTCCTCTCCTCTAAGTGCTTCAGAATTGATTCCTTGTGGACCTGTTCCATGATTTTACCAGGGACTGAGGCGAGGCTGACTGGCTTGTAGTTCCCAGGATCCTCCTCCTTCTCTTTTTTAAAGATGGGCACTACATTAGCCTTTTTCCAATCGTCCGGGACCTCTCCGATCGCCATAAGTTTTCAAAGATAATGGCCAATGGCTCTGCAATCACATCCGCCAACTCCTTTAGCACTCTCGGATGCAGCACAACCGGCCCCATGGACTTGTGCTCATCTAGCTTTTCTAAATAGTCCCAAACAACTTCTTTCTCCACAGAGGGCTGGTCACCTCCTCCCCATGCTGTGCTGCCCAGTGCAGTAGGCTGGGAGCTGCCCTTGTTCGTGAAGACAGAGGCAAAAAAAGCATTGAGTACATTAGGTTTTTCCACATCCTCTGTCACTAGGTTGCCTCCCTCATTCAGTAAGGGACCCACACTTTCCTTGACTTTCTTCTTGTTGCCAACATACCTGAAGAAACCCTTCTTGTTACTCTTAAATCTCTTGCTAGCAGCAACTCCAGGTGTGATTAGGCCTTCCTGATTTCAAGCTGATTTTAAGCCAAGCTGGTCGCCTGCCATATTTACTATTCTTTCTATACATCGGGATGGTTTGTCCCTGTAACCTCAATAAGGATTCTTTAAAATACAACCAGCTCTCCTGGACTTCTTCCCCCCTCATGTTATTCCCCCAGGGTATCCTGCCCATCAGTTCCCTGAGGGAGTCAAAGTCTGCTTTTCTGAAGTCCAGGGTCCGTATTCTGCTGCTTTCCTTTCTTCCTTGTGTCAGGATCCTGAACTCGACCATCTCATGGTCATTGCCTCCCAGGTTCCCATCCACTTTTGCTTCCCCTACTAATTCTTCCCTGTCTGTGAGCAGCAGGTCAAGAAGAGCTCTTCCCCTAGTTGGTTCTTCCAGCACTTGCACCAGGAAATTGTCCCCTACACTTTCCAAAAATTTCCTGGATTGTCTGTGCACTGCTGTATTGCTCTCCCAGCAGATATAAGGGTGACTGAAGTCTCGCATGAGAACCAGGGCCTGAGACCTAGTAACTTTTGTTAGTTGCCAGAAGAAAGCCTCGTCCACCTCATCCCCCTGGTCTGGTGGTCTATAGCAGACTGCCACCACGATATCACCCTTGTTGCTCACACTTCTAAACTTAATCCAGACACTCACAGGTTTTTCTGCAGTTTCATACCGGAGCTGTGAGCAGCCATACTGCTCTCTTACACACAATGCAACTCCCCCACCTTTTCTGCCCCACTTGTCCTTCCTGAACAGTTTATATCCATCCATGACAGTACTCCAGTCATGTGAGTTATCCCACCAAGTCTCTGTTATTCCAATCACATCATAATTCCTTGACAGTGCCAGGACTTCCAGTTCTCCCTGCTTGTTTCCCAGGCTTCTTGTATTTATGTATAGGCACTTGAGATAACTTGCTGTTTGTCGTGCTTTCTTAGTATGAGGCAGGAGCCCTCCCCTCTCCCACTCTCATGCTTGTGCTTCCTCCCGGTATCCCACATCCCCACTTATCTCAGGGCTTTGGTCTTCTTCCCCCAGTGAACCTAGTTTAAAGCCCTCCTCACTAGGCTAGCCAGCCTGCTTGCTAAGATGCTCTTCCCTCTCTTCGTTAGGTGGAGCCCGTCTCTGCCTAGCAATCCTTCTTCTTGGAACACAATCCCATGGTCAAAGAATCTAAAGCCTTCTCTCCAACACCATCTGCATAGCCATTCGTTGACTTCCACGATTCGACGGTCTCTACCCAGGCCTTTTCCTTCCACGAGGAGGATGGACGAGAACACCAGTTGCGCCTCAGACTCCTTTATCCTTCTTCCCAGAGCCATGTAGTCTGCAGTGATCCGCTTGAGGTCATTCTTGGCAGTATCATTGGTGCCCACGTGGAGAAGCAAGAAGGGGTAGAGATCCGAGGTCTTGATGAGTCTCAGCAGTCTCTCCGTCACATTATGAATTCTAGCTCCTGGCAAGCAGCAGACTTCTCGGTTTTCCCAGTCAGGGCGGCAGATAGATGACTCAATCCCGCTGAGGAGAGAGTCCCCAACCACCACCACCCACCTCCTTCTCTTGGGAGGGATGGTCATGGAACCTCCATCCCTATGACAGTGCATCTCATGCCTTCCAATCGGCGGAGTCTCCTTCTTTTCCCATCCCTCAGATGTATCAGCTAGTCCACTCTCCGCATTAGTACCAGTGGAGAGAATATGAAAACGAATTGCTTACCTGTATCTGCGTTGCTGGTACATGGATGCTCCCCTTTCTTCTTCTGGAGGTCACATGCTGCCAAATTTCTTCACCATCCTTCTGTCCCCACTGCGCAGCCTACTCTGAATCTTCAGAACATTGTGTCCATAGAAGCATATCCTGACGTCTGTCCAGGAAATCTTCAGTTTCTATTATGCAGTGCAGGGTCGATACTTGTTTCTCCAGACCTTGAACCTTCTCTTCCAATATGGAGACCAGCTTTCACTTTGTACAGACAAAGCGGCACTTCACAAACAGAAAACCAGAGAAATTGGAGGGAGTTCAGGGATCACCTCCCCACACACATGATTAGGGGGTTGGAGGGACACACATGAGAAAAGACTCAATGAGCCTACTTAAGAGATGGCCAAGACACAAAATTATAATAAGCTATGTGAACGGTGTAAACATGAAGAAACAGACCCTCAGCGATGTACAATCATTGTAGCTCACTTGAAATCAGTGTAGCTATGCTTCTCTCCTAGGTCAGCCCTACCCCCTTGTTAATCACAAATGGGGAGGATGCTCATAAGGCTGATTAAGGGTGATCAAAGATGATCAAAGGTGATCCAACGCATCATCAAGGATCTACAAGCTATCCTGAAGGACGACCCATCACTCTCACAGATCTTGGGAGACAGACCAGTCCTTGCTTACAGACAGCCCCCCACTCTGAAGCAAATACTCACCAGCAACCACACACCACACAACAGAACCACTAACCCAGGAACCTATCCTTGCAACAAAGCCCGTTGCCAACTCTGTCCACATATCTATTCAGGGGATACCATCATAGGGCCTAATCACATCAGCCACACAATCAGAGGCTCGTTCACCTGCGCATCTACCAATGTGATATATGCCATCATGTGCCAGCAATGCCCCTCTGCCATGTACATTGGCCAAACTGGACAGTCTCTACGCAAAAGAATGAATGGACACAAATCAGACGTCAAGAATTATAACATTCAAAAACCAGTTGGAGAACACTTCAATCTCTCTGGTCACTCGATCACAGACCTAAGAGTGGCTAAACTTCAACAAAAAAGCTTCAAAAACAGACTCCAACGAGAGACTGCTGAATTGGAATTAATTTGCAAACTGGATACAATTAACTTAGGCTTGAATAGAGACTGGGAATGGATGAGTCATTACACAAAGTAAAACTATTTCCCCATGGTATTTCTCCCTCCCACCCCACCCCCCACTGTTCCTCTGATATTCTTGTTAACTGCTGGAATTAGCCTACCTTGCTTGTCACCATGAAAGGTTTTCCTCCTTTCCCCCCCTGCTGCTGGTGATGGCTTATCTTAAGTGATCACTCTCCTTACAGTGTGTATGATAAACCCATTGTTTCATGTTCTCTGTGTGTGTGTATATAAATCTCTCCTCTGTTTTTTCCACCAAATGCATCCGATGAAGTGAGCTGTAGCTCACGAAAGCTTATGCTCTAATAAATTTGTTAGTCTCTAAGGTGCCACAAGTACTCCTTTTCCTTTTAAAGGTGATCCAGGGAACAAAGGCTCAAACAGTCCCCAAACACACAATCCCAACTGACCCTGTACCTTTAAATGACTTGAAAGAGAAAGAAAACACAAACAGCCAAAAACCAAACAGCCAAACAAACTCACTCACCCCAAGATTAGTACTTGTACATTGTTTGTTCAGTGGGAAATCCCCTTCTCTCCCTCTCATACTCCCGTTTGCGGTCCCCTGATTTGATTTAGACAAATAGGGAGGAACTGGTTGAGATTTGGAAAGAAGAAGGCAGTTTAGGTGAAAGTGATCATGAAATGGCGAAGTTCATGATTCTAAGGTAGGGGTGGGCAAGCTTTTTGGCCCGAGGGCCACATCGGGGTTGTGAAACTGTACGGAGGACCAGGTAGGGAAGGCTGTACCTCCCCAAACAGCCTGGCCCCTGCCCCCATCCACCCTCTCCCACTTCTCTCCCCCTGACTGCCCCGCTCAGACCCTCCAACCCATCCAACCCCCCTTCCCCTTGTCCCCTGACCGCTGCCCCCCAGGACCCCACCCCCTATCCAACTACCCTCTGCTCCTTGTCCCATGACTGCCCCCTCCAGGACCCCCCATCCCTAACTTCCCCCCAGGATCCCACCCCCTTATCCCACAGAACTTTATTACAAGAACAAAACAAAGATAAAAGAAACACTCTGTAAGATAAGCATGGAAGATAATCTCACAGGCAGTCAGATTCAAAACATAGAGAATCCCTCTAGGCAAAACCTTAAGTTACAAAAAGACACAAAACCAGGAATATACATTCCCTCCAGCACAGCGAATTTACAAGCCAAAACAAAGAAAACCTAACACATTTTCTTGCTGGATTGCTTACTAACTTTACAGGAGTTGGAGGGCTTGCATCCTTGTTCTGTTGCAGCAAAGGTATACACACCGACAGACAAAAGCCTTTTTCCCCCCTGCAGATTTGAAAGTATCTTGTCCCCTCATTGGTCATTTTGGGTCAGGTGCCATTGAGGTTACCTTAACTTCTTAACCCTTTACAGGTGAAAGGATTTTGCCTCTGGCCAGGAGGGATTTTATAGCACTGTATACAGAAAGGTGGTTACCCTTCCCTTTATATTTATGACACAGACTAGTCATTTTAACCTCAGTGACTATAAAGATAATGGAGCAAATCATTAAGCAATCAATTTGTAAACACATAGAAGATAATAAGGTGGTAAATAACAGTCAGCGTGGATTTGTCAAGGATAAATCATGGCAAACCAGCCTGATAGCTTTCTTTGACAGGTAACAAGCCTTGAGGATGGGGCGGGAGGAACAGTAGATGTGGTATATATTGACTTTAGCTAGGCTTTTGATACTCTCTCACATGACCTTCTCATAAAAAAACCTAGAGAAATACAACCTAGAAGGAGCTACTATAAGATGGATGCAAGACTGGTTAGAAAACCATTCCCAGAGAGTAGTTATTAGTGGTTCAAAGTCATGCTGGAAGAGCATTACGAGTGAAGTCTTGCAGGGATCAGATCTAGTTCTGTTCAATATCTTCATCAATGATTTAAATAATAGAGATACACTTATAAAGGTTTGGACGATACCAAGCTGGGAGGGGTTGCAAGTGCTTTGGAGAATAGGATTAAAATTCAAAATGATCTGGACAAATTGGAGAAATGGTCTGAAGTAAATAGGATGAAATTCAATAAGGACAAATGCAAAGTACTCAATTTAGGAAGGAACAATCAGTTGCACACATACAAAATGGAAAATGACTGTCTAGGAAGGAGTACTGCAGAAATGGATTTGAGGGTCATAATGGATCACAAGCTAAATATGAGTGAACAGTATAACACTGTTGCAAAAAAAGCAAACATCATTCTGAGATGTATTAGCAGGAGTGTTGTAAGCAAGAGAGGAGAAGTAATTCTTCTGCTCTACTCCACGCTGCTTTGGCCTCAACTGGAGTATTGTGGCCAGTTCTGGGCTTCACATTTCAGGAAAGATGTGGCCAAATTGGAGAAAATCCAGAGAAGAGCAACAAAAATGATTAAATGTCTAGAAAAGGTGACCTATGAGGGAAGATTGAAAAAATTGGGTTTGTTTAGTCTGGAAAAGAAAAGACTGAGAGGGAAAATGATAACAGTTTTCAAATGCATAAAAGGTTACAAGGAGGAGAAAGAAAAATTGTTCTCCTTGACCTTGGATGATAGGACAAGAAGCAATGGGCTTAAATTTCAGCAAGAGTAGTTTAGGTTGGACATTAGGAAAAATTTCCTAACTGTTAGAGTGGTTAAGCACTGGAACAAATTGCCTAGGGAGATTGTGGAATCTGCTTCATGGGAGATTTTTAAGAGCAGATTAGACAAACACCTTTCAGGGATGGTCTAAATAATACTTAGTCCTGCCTTAAGTGCAGGGGACTGGACTAGATGACCTTTTGGGGTCCCTGCTAGTCCAACAATTCTATGATTCTATGCTGATTTATATCAGTAGAGGATTCAGCTACAAAGTGGAAAGAAATTATTTATAAGGGGACATAATTATGAGTAATAAAGTGAAAAGGAAAAAGGGAAATTTTATATCAGAGAATAATGGTAGAAACTGTTAAATGGTTGAAAAGTCTCCCAAAAGAACCAGTGGAAACCCCATTGCTAGGGACCATGGAAACTAGCAGAAACAAATAACTAGAAGATGCATTGTACAGAATAAACCTGCATTGACAGAGAGAGATGGAGGATGAGGATGGAGTGGAAGATGGAGTGAAGGTTAACAATAATCTAGGCATGGCCCAATATCTAAACAAATACTTTGCCTCAGTCTTTAATGAGGCTGATGAGGAGCTTAGGGATAATGGTAGGATGACAAATGAGAATGAGGATATGGAGGTAGATACTACCACATCCAAGGTAGAAGCCAAACTTGAATAGCTTAATGGGACTAAATTGGGGGGCCCAGATAATCTTCATCCAAGAATATTATAGGAACTGGCACATGAAGTTGCAAGCCCATAAGCAAAAATGTTTATGAATCTGTATGACTGGAGAATTGCTAACATATTTCCTATTCTTAAGAAAAGAAAAAAAAGCGATCCAGGTAACTACAGGCCAGTTAGTTTCACATCTGTACTATGCAAGGTCTTGGAAAAAAATTTGAAGGAGAAAAGAGTTAAGGACATTGAGGTCAATGGTAATTGGGACAAAATACAACATGGTTTTACAAAAGGTAGATTGTGTCAAACCAACCTGATCTCCTTCTTTGAGAAGGTAACAGATTTTTTAGACAAAGGAAACACAGTGGATCTAATTTACCTTGATTTCAGGAAGGCATTTGATACAATTCTACATGGGAATTATTAGCTAAATTGGAAAAGATGAGAACAATATGAAAATTGAAAGGTGGATAAGGAACTGGTTAAAGGGGAGACTATAGTCCGTCACACTGAAAGGTGAACTGTCAGGCTGGAAGGAGGTTACTAGTGGAGTTCCTCAGGGATTGGTTTTGGGACCAGTCTTATTTAATTTTTTTATTACTGATCTTGGCACAAAAAGCGGGAATGTGCTAATAAAGATTGCGGATGACACAAACCTGGGAGGTATTGCCAATACAGAGAAGGACTGAGATATCATATGGGAAGATCTGGATGACCTTGTAAACTGGAGTAATAGAAATAGTATGAAATTTAACAGTGAAAAGTGCAAGGTCATGCATTTAGGGATTAATAACAAGAATTTTTGTTATAAACTGGGGACGAATCACTTGGAAGTAACAGAGGAGGAGAAGAACCTTGGAGTATTGGTCGATCAGAGGATGACTACAAGCCACCAATGTGATATGGCCATGAAAAAAGCTAATGCGGTCTTGGGATGCATCAGGAGAGGTATTTCCTGTAGAGATAAGGAGGTGTTAGTACCGTTATACAAGGCATTGGTGAGACCTCATCTGAATATTGTGTGCAGTTCTGGTCTCCCATGTTTAAGAAAGATGAATTCAAACTGGAACAGGTACAGAGAAGGGCTACTAGGATGATTCGAGGAATGAAAAACCTGTCTTATGAAAGGAGACTCAAAGAGCTTGGCTTGTTTAGCCTAACCAAAAGAAGGCTGAGAGGAGATATGATTGGTCTCTATAAATATATCAGAGGGATAAATACCGCAGAGGGAGAAGAATTATTTAAGCTCAGTACCAATGTGGACACAAGCACAAATGGATATAAACTGGCCATCAGGAAGTTTAGACTTGAAATTAGATGAAGGTTTCTAACCATCAGAGGCGTGAAGTTCTGGAACAGCCTTCCAAGGGAAACAGTGGGGGCAAAAGACATATCTGGCTTCAAAACTAAGCTTGATAAATTTATGGCAGGGATGATATGATGGGATAGATCTTCATCTATTAATGGTAGATATGCCCAATGGCCTGTGATGGGATGTTAGATGGGTTGGGATCTGAGTTACTACAGAGAATTCTTTCCTGGGTGTCTGACTGGTGAGTCTTGCCCACATGCTCAGGGTCTAGCTGATCGCCATATTTGGGGTCGAGAAGGAATTTTCCTCCAGGGCAGATTGGCAGAGGCCCTGGGAGATTTTCGCTTTCCTCTGTAGTGTGGGGCATGGGTCACTTGTTGGAGGATTCTCTGCACTTCAAAGTCTTTATTCCATGATTTGAGGACTTCAGTTGCTCAGACATATGTTAGGGGTTTGTTAGAGGAGTGGGTGGGTGAGATTCTGTGGCCTGCATTGTGCAGGAGGTCAGACTAGACAATAATAATTGTCTAGGGCCCTTCTGACCTTAAAGACTATAATTCTATGATCATCTAAAATATCTCTCTGTGCTTAATTTTTAGGATTATGAGATTCAGTTAGAAGAGTATTTTAAGGCTGTGAAATAAAAACACTGCATAAATGTTGCTTACTTGATGCCTATTTTATATTTCAAAATGTAAATACCACAGGAAATGTGCTCTGGCATTTACACAAACAATAACAGATGGTCATTATGCCTAAATGAGTTTTTAAAATGTTATTTCGTAAAGCACTGTGCTGTTATTAAGTGCTATGTACCAGCATGCAACTTTCACCAGAATAGCAGGGCTAGGTTTTTGTACCCTGACATGCATTGGAAGGAGCATACTTTGAGACTAAGGCCCTGTCTACACTACATGGTTTTGTCGGCAAATGCTGCCCTTTGCCAACAAAACAGGGGAGGTGTACACACTACAAAGCTACTTTTGGTAGCAAAACTCTGCTGTTTTGCCAACAAAATAAAACCACCTCGACGAGAGGCATAAACCTTTTTGCAGCAAAGTTAAAGTGACAATGTGTCAATGTACATGCTGCCATTCATTATGTCGACATAACCGGCCTCCCCCAGTATCCCACAATGCTCACCGCTCTGTTCACTGTTTTGAACTTAACAGCCCTACATCTAGCAACACAAGCATGTGGCCTTCCCCTTTCAAAGCTCTGGGAAACTTTGATATGGAGTGCTCAGAATGTTTCTCCAGGCAGCTGAGGCTGTGGGAGAATTCGGAGGGAATCAGAACCATTTATGTGGAATGTTGCTCTTCCCGGAAGGCAGGCAGAGCCGGCTGCTGCTGTGCCGGTGGGGTGGGTGGAGAGACTGCTCAAGCTGCTGTCTGAACTTAAAGAGAAAGTATGCCGACACAGTCTCATACATACAAACTTCTCCAACGCACACACTGTTTCTGTCTCTCCCCCTACACACACTCTCCCTGTCACACAGTCTCCCCCCTGCACTCCCACTTCAGTTGAAAAGCAACTGGCAATCTAGAATGATGTGATTGAGAAACCTGCATCATGTGACGCTGTATCTGCCCCATGAGGCATGCAAACTCTTCCCAAAGGACCCTGTGGCCAATTGCATAGTGGGATAGCTACCCACCGTGCCCTGCTCTCTGTGTTAATGCAAGAGGTGCTAGTGCGGATGAACTCTGTCGACACAAGGAGTATAGTGTGGACATGCAACAGCGGTTTAATTAAAGTGGCATAACTTTTGTCGACAAAATTCTGTAGGTCAGACATAGCAAACATAGCAACCATGAATATGCTGTCTATTCCTATGTGCTGTCTATTCCTACAGTCAAATACTTATATTTTACTTGTATTCTGGTAGGTAGCTGAAGTCTACATGCATAGTCTGTCTTCAAAAATTTGCAATCCAGAAGACAAGCAATATACAAAAGCTAGGGAAAAGACTTACAGTAAATATATGTATACTTGTATTTACACGTCTGTACAATGGATAGTGTACATTACATACATTATTACATGATATGCATTTTAAAAATAATTGAGTACCCTTCCTTCCCTCCCTTAGTAGCTGATCAATTTCTTGTAGATGTCATAGAAGGGGATCTTATACAGGGATTCAAAGGAGGAGTGTGTAGTGGCTTTACATGTCAATTCAGGAAGGTGCTCCATGCATAGAAGACTGGATAGAAGAAGGTGCAAAGACAGTTGTAGTCAAAGGTAGCATTGTTGGCAGAGCAGAAGGAGGATGCCCTGAGCTGAGAGGATAAGTAGGGAGAAGAACTGGAAAGGCCTTAATGGTCAGGACAAAAAGTCTGAATTTTATACTGTACAGTGGTAAAGGAGGAATCAGTGGAGGGATTTAGAACAGGTATGGCATGGTCAAAATGTCATGAAATTTATCTTAGCAGCTGTGTTTTGAATGGCAATGTAGATTTTAAGGAAACCAGAGCAGTGACGCATGGCAACAACGAAGAAGATGAGCGCCTTAACAAGTCTTCCTTGTGTACACTAGAAGCAATGGTCTTTTTTTAAATATTAAGGCCACTTAGTCATGCCTGAAAAAACTATTAATTGCTCACAGATCATTTCTGTGGTTTGCAGTGGCTGTTGGGTTTCAGTTGTATTAATAATTAAATAAAAACTGTGTTAAGATAACTGCAAGGTTGCAAAGTCAAGTTCTCAAAAAGTTAGGAAATCCCAGAGTTAAGGTTGGGCATGCAGTTTAACTCTCTCGTTTTCTGCATATACATTATGATAGAGTTTTTAATTACATGATTGCAAGCTATTTTTCCCAGAGGACCCTGCTTTCTAGATTGAAAGTCTTCAAGAATTAATAATAAACAAAACAATCTTTCTCTGGAAACGGATGAGTTATCATAACATTTGTGGCCAGATTGTGACTCAATCTTCCCCTACTGACACTGACCAACAGGTACTCCTATGAGTAATCCCTTTGACGTCAGTATTGTGAGTAAGGAGCTCTGAGCTCTAAGCTCTTTGAGGCAGGGACTTATTTTGTATGTTTGTAGAGTTCTTCATACAAAGGGGCCCAACCAGGCGGTGGCACTTACATGCTACCACCCTATAACTGTTAAATAATAATAGTAGCCTCTAGGAATTATTACCACTGTCTACAGAAGCGAGGGTGACCAGATGTCCCAATTTTATAGGGACAATCCCAATATTTGGGGCTTTTTCTTACATAGGCACCTATTACCCCCACCCCGTCCCAATTTTTCACCCTTGCTAAGTGGTCACCCTAACAGAAGCCCATGTTTTCCAACACTACACATTTACAAAGTCTATGGAATAGTTCAAAGTCTGTGTTCTAAATGATAATTTGATCAATAGGAAAACAGGCTGTCACTGCTTCCTCTTAGAAGAAAACTTCTGTCTGTTCTTTGCTTGCCAAGTGTTCTGGTTTTTCAGTTTTTCCTGATTTGTTTTAAAAAAGCACTGTAAATTTAAAATGAAATTAACTTGCATGTTTAAAAAAAAAAAACCTTCAGCGTCACTGAAAATAATTAGACATTTCAAAATACAGCGTGTCTTCCATAAAGGAGCATGGGCACTTAAGAGGAATAGACAAGTCTAACAATGCCAGCTATGAGCTGAAAAGTGTAGATTTACAAATAAGTGGCTAACAAATAAGTCCGCAACTGTTGTCTCTCCCTTCTTATATAACTGCCATACGGTAGCCCGGCTGGACCACCAACCTGTGGCAGGCTGCAGCACAATAGGCGTATCTGCCTCAGTTTCCCTTCTTCATTGTCCCCCGAAATAATCCAAAGAGTCTGAGTACAAACAGTTTATTACAAAATAAAGTCTTCCTGCACATAAACCCATAAGAAATAAGTCCCAATGTCAAGTCCCATAGCAATAGTCCAGCATGGCCCCAGCATCCCTTGCTACATCTGGGCTCTTCAGCCTTCAGATATCTCCAGCTACGGTCCCCTGGCTCTGGAAGGACAGCTGTGTAGCCCCTCTACTAGCTTCCTAACTCTCATCCCTTTCTCACCTCCCAGCATTGGCTTTAGCTTCTGAAAATCATCAGATTAACCTCTCCACTAGCTTCCTGATAACTCTGTCCTCTTTCCATGAAGAACCTGTGGAAAACTTTCTGTTCTTGGCAGCTTTTCTCAGAGACCTCCTCTAGTCTGTGGCAGCCCTATCTCACCAGAGGTGGGGAGGTCGCTATGCTCCAGGTCTTATCTCACTTTCATTTTCATCCACCTCAGCTCTCTGTCTCTCAGTGACTCTATCCTATTCACATGCTCCCTGATCTTTTATAGTCGAAGAACGCGTGCTGCCCCGCATCACCCTCTTAATTAGCCAGATCAGAGCAGCTTTTCCTGCACAGGAGGTCTTGACCTGCTTCATTTACTGTGGCTAGCCACCTTGTGAACACTGTCTCACCAAGCTGTCCATCAATTTTCAAATCTCATCTGAAAACACTATGAAGATACAATACAAAAAAAGGTCCCAAATCTTGCCCCTCTTGAAGTCAGTAGCAGCAGGAGTAGGCCCTAAAATTGTATTGTGTTTATCTACCTTGAAATGCAGTGCTCAACTGTGAACCACCTTACACGCTCATGCTGGGGATCAGCGTGCACCCTTACTTCTCTGCCTGAGTTACTCATGTTGCCAACCGGTGCATAGAGAGGAGAGCAGCCTCTGTTAAAGGGCTGCTGCTCCCCTTTCCACACAGGTGAGGAGCAAATAAAGATCTGGTCAACTCAAATGGAGACATAAGCTGTATGAAGACAAAACAAGAAAAAAGTAAGGGAGAAGTAGGGACCAAAATATGACTCAGAGTAACTCCCTGATAATTAAATGCACAAGTGGTGGTTACAAAATCTCTATGGCAATGATCCCACAAACATTTGTGCACTTGCATAACTTTACTTACATGAATCGTCTGACTCCAGTGGCACTACTTATGTTAGTACAATTGTGCAGATATTTGTGTTCTTAGGGACCTTGATTTGTACAAAACTGACACTTTAAATTTCTTACCTGTGAAGTTGCAGGGTTCTCATACCAGAATGGCATTTGTAAACATTCAGAAAATGACAAGTCCCCATCACAATTCCAGCCCCATATCTGGTAAGCCAAACTCTTCTCCACTAGCACTTGTTCTCCAGATTCACCCCATTCTTCTTCTCCATAATTACACAGCTTTTCTGGGGGAACCTAGCAATATTATTATTTCCGTAAGGATAAGGCATAGATTGAAAAATTGAAATAGTTTTGAAAACTCCAAAATAATTCACTGACATCGACTGCATTGTGAGAATAATATATCTTCTTGTATCTGACAGAACCCTGGAAAAAGCAAATGGAAGAAACCAGTTGCCAGCTCAGGCAAGGCCCCCATGCCTCAGTTGAATACTGACAAATACATAGCTGGATTCAGTCTAGCTCACCTGTGTGTTAATATGGTTAAAATAGGTTTTAGAATTATAAGAATGTATTTAGTGTTTAGACTGTACGGAATATTTGTAAATTACTGCATTCTTTAATCTCACTTATAACGTCTGTATTCCATAGTATAAAGTTATATTTGAGTATTTGCATTGCAAACCTATGTAATTGTGTTAACTAGTATGAAATGCTAATCTCCAGCAGAAGGTGCTAAGAAAGGCCCATCAGCACCAGATGGACTACAGTGGAATATTAAAGAGGACAAAAGACTTCGTTGTTTATTCTCCACACAAGTTGTTTACACCCTGCCCATGAAGATGTCTTGCTAGTGAATTCCTTTAATCTGCTGAGTTTGCAGCTCAAAGCAGAAGGGGGGAAGGGAATAAAAAAACATTTAAAAGATGGAACTAAATCTTTATACTGCTTGGATGGGGGTGGGGAGGAGGGGGAAGCAAGCATTACTAGGCATAAATAAAAGATCTCCAGGGTTTAACCTGGGTTAACCCTAATGGACATAAAGAGCTTGATTATCACAACACTTCTATTATTTTTAGAAATTTAAGATTAGACCTCATTTGTGTGTATATATATTTACCTGATTTAGCCATGTAAATAACTCTCATTTCTTTTTTCTAGTTAATATATTTTAGACAGTTTATTATCAGATTGGCTACAAGCATTATCTTTGCTGTGAGAGCTGAAGTGCAATTGACCTAGGGGAAATGACTGGGAGTAATCTGAATATTGCTGTGATCCGTGGTGTAAGAGATCATCTATCACAAAAGGTAAGATTACCAGTGTGATAAAATAAATTAGATTTCCCACGGGGACAATCTGTGACTCCATGTTTAGGCTGTTATAGTGCCTGATGAGTTTAGACTTGATAATTGGTTGGTGAAATCAAAGTATAGAACTCACAACCAATCTGGGGTATGTCCCTGGGCCCTTACAGTCTGCCCTGAGATTGGTACTCATTCTGTGGAGTCACTACAGGACAGTTTGACAGGACGGTTGAAAGTTTATAGATTTTATGCTTCATAAAAATATACAAGATGGCAACACTGGTTCTTTTGTGCTTTTAGGATTAGTAGATTCTTATATTTTATTCATAGCATGTCCAAATGCGGTAGGCACTGAGAACCAAATTTAAAAAATAAAAATAAAAGGTTGACATGGTTCCAACCAGAAATTGCTTATCAAATTTTAGATGTGATGCAGTGGGAGTAACCAACAGTAGGGGCATAAGTTAAAGAGAGACCAAGAGCTACTGTAATTAGAACTGTAATAAGAACATTTATACTGTAGTATGACAAGCAGTAACAAGGGACAGGAAATATGTATTCTGTATCAATAGTAACTAAATGCAAATATTATGAAACAGCTCTTATATTTTGTTTGCATAGCCAAAACCAGTTGTCAAGTTCAAAACTGTTAAATAAGCAAAAGCTTTAAAATATATATTTCAAACAAGTCCTTGCAAAACCTCTGATAAAGAAGTCACTCAATTTGCCTAGCTCTCTGGACATCATGTAATTGGCTAAACTGAACAAGATGATGTTATTCATGGGGGACCAAACGTTGCAAGATTTTGTTTCTGCATTTGAAGCTGAGCTCAGTATTTGCTTGGTGTATGTTTTTAATATTGGATTTCTGCTATTAGTTATATACTGCCAAAGTTTTGCACAAAATGGATGGTGGAGAAAAGTAATCCACTGCAAATGTCAGGTTTAACAAACAGTTTCCCAGCCCAGGGAATTTTAAGTGTCTTTTTATGGTGCCTGGAATAAGGAGCATATTATAGATACTTTTTTAAAATAAATTTTTAAATTGAAATGCCTATGTGGCATTAGTGATTAATAAAGCAAGGGAACAGTAGCACTAGTTTGACTAAAGCATAATATGAGCAGGCACAATGCAAGCTTACCCACATAGATTTGTCTAAGCACCAGAGTCTCAATCTGACCTGCAGTAGGCGTGCTCATTCTAGTATTGGAGACAGAAGGTGAATTGGACCAATTTAGGAGATGGTTTTGTGATGCAGACTCATCTTGGGACTAAAATGAGAACCTCAGACGCAGTGACTGGTTAAAGATACAAAGCTACTTCTTAGCAGAGAAGTTCATCTGTGTATTGTCAATAAGCCACAGGAGCATTCCACTTACGTAGATATTGAAATATATGATTGTGAGGGATTTTAGGGCATTTCTAGTTTCACAACTCGTATACAACATAAGTCAGATCACATTTAATTTTGCTTAGGATGAAGAGAAATACCATGGCAAAAATATCAAATGTTAGTGTAGCAAATAATGAAAAGGCCTCTTTATTATTTATATAGTTCATAAAAGTGCACTTTAGAGAAATATAAAGAGTTTACAATCTAAGAGAGAATTGCAATTAAATTTAAAAAATTCTTGCAATTTAAATCTGAAAAAGGGATTTGGGGAGGTACCTTACAATATGTTCCCTAAGCGCTCATCTCCTGACACTTTCCACTCCTCTTCCTCACTCCCTGTCCCTCACACACACCTAGATTTCCAGTATTTTGCTTCACTTTTTTTCTTCTAAGTGTTCTTTGAAATACATGGTAGTTGCAGCTTCTCTACACAGCTCTCCCAAAGTACCTCATTCCTAATGTGTACACTTAATACTGTTCTGGTGCTGGCTCAGTCCTGAGCATAGAGTCATCTTTAATTGTGCCCAATGGTGTGGCTCTTTTGGGCGGGAGGTGCATAAATGGAAACTAGGATGAGAATCTTTTTCACTTGTCATATAAATCAGAATCGGATCCTGGGGCTGTCTGAGATGAAAGGTTAACTCACGGAACTACAGTGCTACCTAACCATCTACACAGGTGATCTAGCCATACTTGGGGCGGATTGTTCTGTGTGGCAGCATCATGCCTTTAAGGCAGTCCTTTACTGGATGTATTGCAGGGTAGAGCTTCATCACCCAGTCAAGAGCTTTGGAATACCTTGTGAAGCTCCCTGGCACACAGGAGAGTGCACCTCCTGCTGTACCCTTATATAGAGTGTTGAATCCCACTTCACCCCACATTCTGGTTATGCTCCACCATGGAGTGGTGAAGTTAATCCACAGTCCCACCTCCACCCTGCCCACTTTGGGATTCTGCGTACCCGTGGGAGAGTTTGGTGGAGTAGCACATGTATTCCCAGAAGAGGGGACTGTCGTGCCTTGCCCTTACACGGGCTGCATAAGGTTGGGAAGACTCCTTGTGCCCTTCCTCCTGTCCCCACTGCACCCAGCCCATTTTTCATGCCTGAGAACTATTATGTATGATGTGCCTTTTCTATCACTGCTGTCATTCTTGTATATCCAGTACTGTCTGGCAAATCAATTTCTAACTAAAATTGACTAGGAAGTAAATTAGGGCTTCTATTTACTTTAAGCAGTGAATTTCCAAAGTGCTAAGCATCATTGTTATGCTTGACATGCTGAAACCAGCCTAGCTTTAGCCCAAAGAAGAACCCACCACATAATCTGCTTGTGTTCTCTAGACAAAAGACACAGATCAAAACGTAGGTAAGAAGGGGCTACTCATATTGGAAATATAAAAATAACTGCCTCCAAGCTGGTTCAAATCCATTCAGGGCACGGGAGGTCAGAACATATTCCTTGTTTTCTTCCTAGTAAAATTGCTTCCTATTTTTTAAATGTTTGATCTAAAAGAAAAGTTGCAGATGTTCAGTGAATTACATTTTCTCTTTATCAATCTGGTTTACAAAAAGAGAGAATAAATTTACTCTTCTATTTTAACACAGGTATACCTAGCACACTCGCCCATCTTTTCATCACACATCACTGATTAAACCTCTTCCCTCACAGAAAAAGTCTAAAGATACCTGATCCTTGATTCCATTCAGTCTCAATTTTCCCCTTTTTATTAGTTTTTTTTCAAGTATTTTGTACTGAATTTTACATATTTAAAGATCTAAAATATCTTTACGCAGACAGTGAAATATTGAGATTCTATATAGTTTAAATAATTCATTAAACATATTGTCCTGGAAGTGAAATGAAAGAATTGCTATGGGAATCGGAAAAGCACTTTTTTATTGTTTTTGTAAAAGATGCTTTGCCATTTCACTGGTAGCCTCTTACCAGTTAAGGGTCCAGTCCTGCATTTCAAGTGTGTTTTAAATACAGAGGTCATGGGTCCAAAATGTCTGGGTGATTTCCAAGTTCTGGTCTCTGTGGAGACTAAAGTTCATATATAGCGGTAAAGAGAATATGTTCAATGACAAGTCTTTATCTGGGATCTGCTGAAGCCTGATCAACCTGAATTCATGAAGATTCCTCAACAAAATATACAATGAAAATACTAATAGTACATAAAAATACACAAACAATGGCTTTTTAAAGGATTGTGCCCTAGTTTCTAAAAATGACTATCCATAATAAGAACCAGAAACATGTTATGAAAGAGTGAATTAATCCATTGGTTTTAATTAGGAACCACTGTAAAGGATTGTAAAACATGTCACGAAATCCAACTAATCTGCTAAATATGTATTTCAGTGCATCCAGTAGATTAAGTTATTTAAAATCCACAGTGTGTCTCAACTTGTTATATTTAATTTGCTTTTAGTGCAGCACATAAAATGTATCATTTTTATTGTAAAATTGAAGTGCAAATATTTTAAATATTAAAATATGGGCAATTCATCCACACAGATGTCTTTAATGCTGAAACTTATTAAAAAGATTGTGGCTTTGAATGTAACAGTATTTAAGGAGTCTGCCATTAGTGTGCACACATAACTCCTGGTACTCTTAATAAGAGTTAAAAAAGAAAATTTCTGGGTAATTATAATATGCTTTGCATAGTATTAAAAGCATGAAGCCAAAGGCACAGACATTTTAAAGAGACAAGGTGGGTGAGGTAATATGTATTGACAGAAGTTGGTCCAATAAAAGATATTTCCTCATCCATCTTGTCTCTCTAATCTCCTGGGACCAGCACAGCTTCAACAACACTCAAAAAAGACTTCAAAGCTTCTAAGAGGTTTTATAGTAACCTAGAATGTGCTTTGTAGATTGTCTTCCTGTTTTTTATTGCCTTTAACTGAATTTTCTTAATGATGCTGGAGGGACCAAAAGCCTTGGAGAGAGATGTTCTAAATTATCAGATACATCTTTGCAAGTAGCTTGCACTTGTTGATCCTCATCTCTGCCTTGGAATGACACTATCAGGGAATGAGAATGTAGTACTTGTTCCATAGCCACAGAGAACTGCTCTACACATAACACTTAGGTCAATGTAATTATGCCGCCGAGGGGTGAGATAAGTTCCAAGAGAACTAGATCAAAGCTCTCTAACGAGCTATTAAAACCGTGTCAGCATGGTGCACATGAACAGTTAGCCCACAACAGGCTAGTCCAGGGTAGATTCACACTCCAGCTTGCTATGGTCTAAGTGTCCATTTAGGCAAGCTAAGGGCTTGTCTACACTTGAAATGCCACTCTAGCGCTTCAGTGTAGACACTATCCACTCTGATGGAAGGGGTTCTCCCACTGGCAAAGACAATCTACCTCCTTGCGTGGTGGTAGGTAGGCCAGTGAAAGAATTCTTCTGTTGACCTAGCACTGTCTACATGGGGACTTAGGTTGGCTTAACCAAGTCGCTCAGTGGTGTGGATTTTTCATACACCTGAGCAACGTAGCTGGGTCAATCTAAGTTCTTAGTGTAGAACAGCCCTTAGTTCAGTGGGTCTTTCTCTATTATCACTACAGTGGAGATCTGACAAATCTCAAAAAGTAGTTGTCGATAGGGAATCTTTATCAAATGGAGATATTTCTAGTGTGGTTCTGTCAGGATTCGTTCTATGCCAGATACTGTTGAAAGTTTTATCAATCATCTGGAAGCCAATGTAAAATTGCTTCTGATCAGATTTGCAAATGACACAAAGATTAGCAGAATGAGAAGGAATGGTGGGGGCAGGGCAGTTACACTGAATGATTTGTTAACCTAGGCCCATTCAAACAAAATATGTTTTAATATAGCCAAATGCAAAGTTATATATCTAGGAACAAAGAACACCAGCCATACATACAGAATGAGGGACTGTATCCTGGAATGCAAAGGATTTAGAAGTCAGAGTGGACAAACAACTAAACATGAGCTCCTAGTGCAATGTTGTGGCAAAAATGGCTAGTGCAACCCTTGGACGTATAAACAGGGGAATAGTGAGTAGTGGCAGGGAGGTGATTTTACCTCTGTGAACAGCACTGGTGAGGCCAATGCTGGAATACTGCCTCCATTTCTGGCGTCCACATTTTAAAAAGGTTGTTGAAAAATTGGAGACTGTGTGGAGAAGAGCCAGTAAAATGATTCAAGGATTGGAAAAATGTTTTATAGAGAGATTTAAGGAGCTCAATGTGGTTAGTTTATCAAAAAGATTAAGAGGTGATTTGATTATGATGTATAAATTCTATGGTATAAAAATTTTGAGTACTAAAGGACTTTTTAACTGTGAGATGAGAGGCCTAACAAGAATCAATGACTGGAAATTAATGCCAGACAAATTCAAATTAGAAATAAGGCACACATTTTTAAAAGTGAGGGTGCTTCATAAGAAGCAGCAAAATAGAGCCAAGCCTGAGTGAGAGATCTAATTTTTCCATGACAATGTCCAAATTAACGAGTGCCTTCCCTCACCCCCGCCCCTCAGTGACTAATACCAGATATTCTTATACATTTTATCTAAGTAGATTTTTTTTAACACAGTAGCAGGATATGTAATCACAATTCCAAATTCTGAACATATTTGCTCACTTTGATATAATCACAAGTGAATTTAAAGGAACATTCCACAATCTCAATACTTTCTGTTCTTTTAAATGACCCCCCAAACAGGTGTTCCTATATCTTGCCAACGGAATCTTGTGCTCCCATGTTTTGATCAGTAATGCCCTATCACCACCCTGGCACAGACTGCACTGCACAATTTATTCGTGCCAGCACAAATATTCTGGTTGACAATATGAAGTTCCCATTGCTGAGTCAGACCATGTGCTTACATCCCACATTTTCTAATCATGAGAACCTCGGGGAGGAACACTTCTCTTCTGTGTATTCCTTGTAACCCTGAGTCTTTTCGAGTGTGTATATGTGCTCATATGCTAGACATAATTTGGCCCATAGTTTCTATGCCTTGAAAACACAAAGAACTATGTCAATAACATTAAGGTTATAAGAAAAGCAGCCTGAAAACTTTTCAAGCAGGTGAAAAGTCATTGTTTTGTAGATCTGAGGAAAAAATCAAAATATTTGTGTCAATTTTTTTTTAATTTTAGTAAAAAGTTATATCAAAAACAGAAGGAAAAAATCAACCAGCCAGTCAAAAAAGATATAAAATAATGTTTTCACCTGTAGATCTTATTTCGTGTAACTTTTCTACCAGGTATGATGGCACCAAAAATGGCTAGGTTCAAATACCTAATGGTTCCTCTTAAAATTAGCAAACACATCTGCTTGAGCCCCCAGAAACCTGATAGACAATACTTCCCCTCTCACAAGTACTGAGTCCAAAAACAAGGAAACTTTTTATTTGGGGTAGGGTGAGGAAGGAACACAGCATTAATTTGGAAAATCACAACAACAAACAGCAATATGTTTATATGAATAGTAAGTAAAATACCCATCCCTGCAGTATCTTGAGGAGTAGTCCTTTGCATCAGTTTCTGCCAGTGTGAACTTAAGAACATAAGAATGACCATACTGGGTAAGACCAAAGGTCTATCCAACCCAGTATCCTGTCTACCAACAGTGGCCAATGCCAGGTGCCCCAGAGGGAATGAACCTAACAGGCAGCGATCAAGTGATCTCTCTCCTGCCATCCATCTCCACCCTCTGACAAACAGAGGCTAGGGCCACCATTCCTTACCCGTCATGGCTAATAGCCATTAATGGACTTAATCTCCATGAATTTATCTAGTTCTCTTTTAAACCCTGTTATAGTCCTAGCCTTCACAACCTCCTCAGGCAAGGTTGACTGTGCGCTTTGTGAAGAAGAACTTCCTTTTATTTGTTTTAAACCTGCTGCCCATTAATTTCATTTGGTGGCCTCTAGTTCTTATATTATGGGAACAAGTAAATAACTTTTCCTTATTCACTTTCTCTATACCACTCATGATTTTATATACATCTGTCATATCACCCCTTAGTCTCCTCTTTTCCTAGCTTCTTTAATCTCTCCTCATATGGTACCTGTTCCAAATCCCTAATTATTTTAGTTGTCCTTTTCTGAACCTTTTTAATGACAGTATATCTTTTTTGAGATGAGGGGACCACATTTGTATGCAGTATTCAAGATGTGGGCGTACCATGGATTTATATAAGGGCAATAAGATATTCTCCTTCTTATTCTCTATCCCTTTTTTAATGATTCCTAACATCCTGTTTGCTTTTTTGACTGCCGCTGCACACTGCGTGGACGTCTTCAGAGAACTATCCACGATGACTCCAAGATCTTTCTCCTGATTAGCTGTAGCTAAGTAAGCCCCCATCATATTATATGTATAGTTGGAGTTATTTTTTCCAATGTGCATTACTTTACATTTATCCACATTAAATTTCGTTTGCCAGTTTGTTGCCCAATCACTTAGTTTTGTGAGATCTTTTTGAAGTTCTTCACAGTCTGCTTTGGTCTTAACTATCTTGAGCAGTTTAGTATCATCTGCAAACTTTGCCACCTCACTGTTTACCTCTTTCTCCAGATCATTTATGAATAAGTTGAATAGGATTGGTGCTAGGACTGACCCTTGGGGAGCACCACTAGTTACCCCTCTCCATTCTGAAAATTTACCATTTATTTCTACCCTTTGTTCCCTGTCTTTTAACCAGTTCTCAATCCATGAAAGGATCTTCCCTCTTATCCCATGACAACTTAATTTACGTAAGAGCCTTTGGTGAGGGACCTTGTCAAAGGCTTTCTGGAAATCTAAGTACACTATGTCCACTGGATCCACCTTGTCCACATGTTTGTTGACCCCTTCAAAGAACTCTAATAGATTAGTAAGACATGATTTCCCTTTACAGAAACCATGTTGACTTTTGCCCTTATGTTCTTCTATGTGTATGACAATTTTATTCTTTACTATTGTTTCAACTAATTTGCCTGATACTGATGATAGACTTACCAGTCTGTAATTGCCAGGATCACCTCTAGAGCCTTTTTTAAATATTGGCGTTACATTAGCTATCTTCCAGTCACTAGGTACAGAAGCTGATTTAAAGGACAGGTTACAAACCATAGTTAATAGTTCCGCAATTTCACATTTGAGTTCTTTCAGAATTCTTGGGTGAATGCCATCTGGTCCTGGTGACTTGTTACTGTTAAATTTCTCAATTAATTCCAAAATCTCCTCTAGTGACACTTCAATCTGTGACAATTCCTCAGATTTGTCACCGATAAAAGACTGCTCAGGTTTGGGAATCTCCCTAACATTGTCAGCCGTGAAGACTGAAGCAAAGAATTCATTTAGTTTCTCTGCAATGACTTTATTGTCTTTAAGTGCTCCTTTTGTATCTTGATTGTCCAGGGGCCCCACTGGTTGTTTAGCAGGCTTCCTGCTTCTGATGTACTTAAAAAACATTTTGTTATTACCTTTTGAGTTTTTGGTTAGCTGTTCTTCAAACTCCTTTTTGGCTTTTCTTATTACATTTTTACATTTAATTTGGCAGTGTTTATGCTCCTTTCTATTTACCTCACTAGGATTTGACTTCCACTTTTTAAAAGATGCCTTTTTATCTCTCACTCTTCTTTTACATGGTTGTTAAGCCACGGTGGCTCTTTTTTAGTTCTTTTACTGTGTTTTTTAATTTGCAGTATATATTTAAGTTGAGCCTCTATTATGGTGTCTTTGAAAAGTGTCCATGCAGCTTGTAGGGATTTGACTCTAGTCACTGTACCTTTTAATTTCTGTTTAACTAACCTCCTCATTTTTGCATAGTTCCCCGTTCTGAAATTAAATATCACGGTGTTGGGCTGTTGAGGTGTTCTTCCCACCACAGGAATGTTAAATGTTATTATATTATGGTCACCATTTCGAAGCAGTCCTGTTATAGTTACCTCTTGGACCAGATCCTGCAGTCCACTCAGGACTAAATCGAGAGTTGCCTCTCCCCTTGTGGGTTCCTGTACCAGCTACTCCAAGAAGCAGTCATTTAAAGTATCGAGAAATTTTGTCTCTGCATTTCATCCTGAGGTGACATGTATCTGGTCAATATGGGGATAATTGAAATCCCCCACTATTATTGAGTTCTTTATTTTGATAGCCTCTCTAATCTCCCTTAGCATTTCATCGTCACTATCACTGACCTGTCAGGTGGTCGATAATAGATCCCTACGGTTATATTCTTATCAGAGCATGGAATTACTATCCATAGAGATTTTATGGAACATGTGGATTCATTAAAGATTTTTATTTCATT
Organism: Dermochelys coriacea; assembly: GCF_009764565.3. Taxonomy (NCBI): domain Eukaryota; kingdom Metazoa; phylum Chordata; order Testudines; family Dermochelyidae; genus Dermochelys; species Dermochelys coriacea. The sequence goes on along the minus strand of NC_050068.2, from coordinate 274,056,816 downwards.
TGATTCTACAGTTTCTTTCACATATAGTGCTACTCCCCACCCCTGCATGATCTGTTCTGTCCTTCCAATATATTTTGTACCCCGGAATGATTGTGTCCCATTGATTGTCCTCACTCCACCAGGTTTCTGTGATGCCTATTATATCAATATCCTCCTTTAACACGAGACACTCTAGTTCACCCATCTTATTATTTAAACTTCTAGCATTTGTGTACAAGCACTTTAAAAACTTGTCACTGTTTATTTGTCTGCCCTTTTCTCATATGTCAGATTCTTTTTTATGTGACAGGTTTCAGAGTAGCAGCCGTGTTAGTCTGTATTCGCAAAAAGAAAAGGAGTACTTGTGGCACCTTAGAGACTAACAAATTTATTAGAGCATAAGCTTTCGTGAGCTACAGCTCACTTCATCGGATGCATTTGGTGGAAAAAAAAAAAGGTTTTTTTTTTCCACCAAATGCATCCGATGAAGTGAGCTGTAGCTCACGAAAGCTTATGCTCTAATAAATTTGTTAGTCTCTAAGGTGCCACAAGTACTCCTTTTCTTTTTTATGTGAGTGTTTTTCATCTGCTCTGGCCCATACTTTATCCTCTTCCATCCTCTCCTCCTGACTAAAACCTAGAGAATCTCTATCAATAGACTCTCCTCTAAGAGATGTCTCTATCTGATCCATGTGCTCCTCTTCAGCAATTGGCTTTCCCCCATCTCTTAGTTTAAAAACTGCTCTGCAATCTTTTTAATGTTAAGTTCCAGCAGTCTGGATCCACTTTGGTTTAGGTGGAGCCCGTTCTTCCTATATAGGTTCCCCCATCCCAAAAGTTTCCTCCGTTCCCTCCTCTCTACACCTCGTCTCATCCACACATTGAAACTCTGAAGCTCTGCCTGCTACCTGGCCCTGTGCGTGGAACTGGAAGCGTTTCTGAGAATGCCACCATAGAGATCCTGGATTTCAGTCTCTTTCCTGGCAGCCTAAATTTGGCCTCCAGAACGTCTCTCCTACCCTTCCCTATGTCATTGGTACCTACATGTACCACGACCACTGGCTCCTCCCCAGCACTACATATAAGTCTATCTAGATGTCTTGAGAGATCCGCAACCTTCATACCAGGCAGGCAAGTCAACCTACATTTCTCCCGGTCATAGAATCATAGAATCATAGAATCATAGAATATCAGGGTTGGAAGGGACCCCAGAAGGTCATCTAGTCCAACCCCCTGCTCAAAGCAGGACCAAGTCCCAGTTAAATCATCCCAGCCAGGGCTTTGTCAAGCCTGACCTTAAAAACCTCTAAGGAAGGAGATTCTACCACCTCCCTAGGTAACGCATTCCAGTGTTTCACCACCCTCTTAGTGAAAAAGTTTTTCCTAATATCCAATCTAAACCTCCCCCATTGCAACTTGAGACCATTACTCCTCGTTCTGTCATCTGCTACCATTGAGAACAGTCTAGAGCCATCCTCTTTGAAACCCCCTTTCAGGTAGTTGAAAGCAGCTATCAAATCCCCCCTCATTCTTCTCTTCTGCAGACTAAACAATCCCAGCTCCCTCAGCCTCTCCTCATAAGTCATGTGCTCTAGACCCCTAATCATTTTTGTTGCCCTTCGTTGTACTCTTTCCAATTTATCCACATCCTTCCTGTAGTGTGGGGCCCAAAACTGGACACAGTACTCCAGATGAGGCCTCACCAGTGTCGAATAGAGGGGAACGATCACGTCCCTCGATCTGCTCGCTATGCCCCTACTTATACAACCCAAAATGCCATTGGCCTTCTTGGCAACCAGGGCACACTGCTGACTCATATCCAGCTTCTCGTCCACTGTCACCCCTAGGTCCTTTTCCGCAGAACTGCTGCCGAGCCATTCGGTCCCTAGTCTGTAGCGGTGCATTGGATTCTTCCATCCTAAGTGCAGGACCCTGCACTTATCCTTATTGAACCTCATTAGATTTCTTTTGGCCCAATCTTCCAATTTGTCTAGGTCCTTCTGTATCCTATCCCTCCCCTCCAGCGTATCTACCACTCCTCCCAGTTTAGTATCATCCGCAAATTTGCTGAGAGTGCAATCCACACCATCCTCCAGATCATTTATGAAGATATTGAACAAAACGGGCCCCAGGACCGACCCCTGGGGCACTCCACTTGACACCGGCTGCCAACTAGACATGGAGCCATTGATCACTACCCGTTGAGCCCGACAATCTAGCCAGCTTTCTACCCACCTTATAGTGCATTCATCCAGCCCATACTTCCTTAACTTGCTGACAAGAATGCTGTGGGAGACCGTGTCAAAAGCTTTGCTAAAGTCAAGAAACAATACATCCACTGCTTTCCCTTCATCCACAGAACCAGTAATCTCATCATAAAAGGCGATTAGATTAGTCAGGCATGACCTTCCCTTGGTGAATCCATGCTGACTGTTCCTGATCACTTTCCTCTCCTCTAAGTGCTTCAGGATTGATTCTTTGAGGACCTGCTCCATGATTTTTCCAGGGACTGAGGTGAGGCTGACCGGCCTGTAGTTCCCAGGATCCTCCTTCTTCCCTTTTTTAAAGATGGGCACTACATTAGCCTTTTTCCAGTCATCCGGGACTTCCCCCGTTCGCCACGAGTTTTCAAAGATAATGGCCAAGGGCTCTGCAATCACAGCCGCCAATTCCCTCAGCACTCTCGGATGCAATTCGTCCGGCCCCATGGACTTGTGCACGTCCAGCTTTTCTAAATAGTCCCTAACCACCTCTATCTCTACAGAGGGCTGGCCATCTCTTCCCCATTTTGTGTTGCCCAGCACAGCAGTCTGGGAGCTGACCTTGTTAGTGAAAACAGAGGCAAAAAAAGCATTGAGTACATTAGCTTTTTCCACATCCTCTGTCACTAGCTTGCCTCCCTCATTCAGTAAGGGGCCCACATTTTCCTTGGCTTTCTTCTTGTTGCCAACATACCTGAAGAAACCCTTCTTGTTACTCTTGACATCTCTTGCTAGCTGCAGCTCCAGGTGCGATTTGGCCCTCCTGATATCTTTCCTACATGCCCGAGCAATATTTTTATACTCTTCCCTGGTCATATGTCCAACCTTCCACTTCTTGTAAGCTTCTTTTTTATGTTTAAGATCCGCTAGGATTTCACCATTAAGCCAAGCTGGTCGCCTGCCATATTTACTATTCTTTCGACTCATCGGGATGGTTTGTCCCTGTAACCTCAACAGGGATTCCTTGAAATACAGCCAGCTCTCCTGGACTCCCTTCCCTTTCATGTTAGTCCCCCAGGGGATCCTGGCCATCTGTTCCCTGAGGGAGTCAAAGTCTGCTTTCCTGAAGTCCAGGGTCCGTATCCTGCTGCTTACCTTTCTTCCCTGCGTCAGGATCCTGAACTCAACCAACTCATGGTCACTGCCTCCCAGATTCCCATCCACTTTTGCTTCCCCCACTAATTCTACCCGGTTTGTGAGCAGCAGGTCAAGAAAAGCGCTCCCCCTAGTTGGCTCCCCTAGCACTTGCACCAGGAAATTGTCCCCTACGCTTTCCAAAAACTTCCTGGATTGTCTATGCACCGCTGTATTGCTCTCCCAGCAGATATCAGGAAAATTAAAGTCACCCATGAGAATCAGGGCATGCGATCTAGTAGCTTCCGTGAGTTGCCGGAAGAAAGCCTCATCCACCTCATCCCCCTGGTCCGGTGGTCTATAGCAGACTCCCACCATGACATCACTCTTGTTGCACACACTTCTAAACTTAATCCAGAGACACTCAGGTTTTTCCACAGTTTCGTACCGGAGCTCTGAGCAGTCATACTGCTCCCTTACATACAGTGCTACTCCCCCACCTTTTCTGCCCTGCCTGTCCTTCCTGAACAGTTTATAACCATCCATGACTGTACTCCAGTCATGTGAGTTATCCCACCAAGTCTCTGTTATTCCAATCACGTCATAATTCCTTGACATCACCAGGACCTCCAGTTCTCCCTGCTTGTTTCCAAGGCTTTGTGCATTTGTATATAAGCACTTGAGATAACCTGTTGATCGCCCCTCTTTCCCAGTATGAGGCAGGAGCCCTCCCCTCACAGACATTCCTGCCTGTGCTTCCTCCCGGTATCCCGCTTTCCCACTTACCTCAGGGCTTTGGTCTCCTTCCCCCGGTGAACCTAGTTTAAAGCCCTCCTCACTAGGTTAGCCAGCCTGCTGGCAAAGATGTTCTTCCCTCTCTTCGTAAGATGGAGCCCGTCTCTGCCCAGCACTCCTCCTTCATGGAACACCATCCCATGGTCAAAGAATCCAAAGCCTTCTCTCCGACACCACCTGCGTAGCCATTCGTTGACCTCCACGATTCGACGGTCCCTACCCAGGCCTTTTCCTTCCACGGGGAGGATGGACGAGAACACCACTTGCGCCTCCAACTCCTTTATCCTTCTTCCCAGAGCCACGTAGTCCGCAGTGATCCGCTCAAGGTCATTCTTGGCAGTATCATTGGTGCCCACGTGGAGAAGCAGGAAGGGGTAGCGATCCGAGGGCTTGATGAGTCTCGGCAGATGAGTCTCAGTCTCATCACAAACCCAGCTGTCTATGTTTCTAATGATCGAATCTCCCATTACTAAAACCTGTCTTTTCCTAATGACTGGAGTTCCCTCCCCTGGAGAAGTAACGTCAGTACAAAAGGATACCCCAACATCATCTGGAAGGAGGGTCCCAACTATGGGAAGGTTTCCCTCTGCTCCCATTGACTGCTTTCGTTCCCTGGGTCTTTCATCCTCCTTAACAGCACAGGGGCTGTCTGACTGGAGGTGAGACAAATCTACAGTGTCCCGGAAAGCCTCATCAACATACCTCTCTGCTTCCTTTAGCTCCTCCAATTCCAGCACCTTGGCCTCCAAAGCCCATACACAGTCTCTGAGGGCCAGGAGCTCCTTGCACCGAATGCACACATATGCCACCTGCCCACAGGACAGGTAATCATACATACTACACTGAGTGCAGTAAACAGGATAGCCCCCACTCTGCTGCTGGGCTTCTGCCTGCATTCTCTCCTACAGCTATCTAGGTTAATGATAGGGTTTTTATTTAAACCAAGAAGTTTTTATTATAGTTTAGTGTAAAGGTTTTAAAGAATGGCAAGTGTACCTCGCCCCCTTCCCACTCCCCTTCCAAACTCCCTCTAGAAACTCCCAGTTAGCAGTCCCTGTTTGCAAATGGACAAATGTTCGTTTGACTCTGAACTTCCCCACTCTGGTGGACCCCACTTGAAGAGGTCCATCTCCAGCCCCCAGGGGGAAGTACTGCCTGGCTTCTGTGAAGAGACATCTTGCCACGGTCTCTGAGCCATTGCCTCTCACCCTACTGCTGCTTCCAGCCACAAGGTTGTCTGTGTCACTACCTCTTGCCACTAAGCTCTCTACGCTGGCATTGCCACCTCTCGCCATCTCCGTGTTGTCTCTCACTGCACCACTGTCTCCAAGCTGTCTGTCACGGCACTGTTGCCTCTAGCCAGCATGCTGGTTCTGGGTCTTCAGACTCCTAATCTGCAGTAGCAGGGTCTATGTGGCCAGTGAGTGAGCAGCAAGCTAGTGTGCTGTAGATTCACACACCAGCTTGCTGAGCACCAAGTCTCCGTGTAGACAAGCCTTTAGTAAAAGGGCCGGATTTTCAGGGATGCTGAGCAATACCAGCAATGAATTTGGCCCATTGTGTGTGCAGGTCAGAAGAATCTCTAATGGTTTGGGATCCTGGTAGGAAACAAGCATTTTTATCTGCTTGTTGCATCGTTACAATAGTAACCACTAGTGGTAACCATTATGCCTTCATGCTTAGATTTGCTTCTTTTGCTCAGACTGGCAAATTTCACAATCTTTTTCAAAGAGTTACCTTATTTGGGGGTGTCTGACATCTCCATGGATTGTAGGAGCCAATTGTAGGGTGTAAAAGTAGCCACTTATCCATTGTGTGGCATAGTGGCCGGGAAATAAATATGAATCTCCTACACAGAACTTGTGTCACACCTTTACTATAGAAGGTAAGAGGCGCTCACATGGCAACAACACTAGTGGGATCAAAGTAGGAATTTACCATTGATACAGCAGAAGAGGTGCCCACATCAGCTAATGTAGCCACCATAGCCACCCCACCAATCTGCACTGTTATTATTTGTACTGCAGTAGTGCCTAGAGGCCTAAGTCAGGAGCCTCATTGTGCTAGACACTGTACACACATAATGATTAAACAGTCTCTACCACAAAGCATTTAAATTCTAGGAACTGCTGTTACTAAGCCTAAGTCACCATTATGTTAATTCCATTTTATTCCAGGATAACACCATTGAAATCAATAGAATTATACAGGAGTTAACACCTCTCGTGAATTAGGCCCTCCAACTTCAGTTAAATAAATAAAATTACACTAAAACAGTGGCACCTCTTTGGGATGACCTGCCTCACCTCATTTAAGATGAATACTGCAGGCATCCCAAACTCATGCTGATAGACCCTTCAATCTGCACCACTCACCAGCATCATATCTTTACATAGACGGATAGATGGGGGAGTCAAGGAGAGGATCCATAATAGCGCAGAAGCTGCAGCAGTAGTTAAAGAAAGAGCTGAAGGGCATCTTTCTCATTGCCTGCAACTATACTTATGAGAGACTTTTCAGATGATCTGAGTGAAAGGGCAGAGGCGCAACTGTCACTTTATTTGGCGGATTGGGAAGAGGAATTATCACTACTCACACCATTATGTGTAGGCAGAGATTTATTAGGCACATAGGTCAGGATTCTAGGAAAGAAGAAATAACCTCACCCAAAAGTTTCTCCATTTAATCAAGTTGCAAACAACCCGACACTGTCCCACACAACTTCTTGGTCCTCTCTAGGATCTGGAGGACCAAGAATTTATGGTTTTGAATTAATTCCACATTATCCACTCCTGTGACAGGGCGAGGATCCCCACCTCAGCACCTCCTGCTGGCCATGCTGGGAATTAGCTCTTGGTTGCCGATCCACCTTCCTCTAGTGATGTCTCACCGCCGTCACTTCTGCTCTACCTCAGACCGTCATTGCTCCCCGGACCGCAGCATCCTCTTCTGGGTCCGGTCCTCTGGCTCGGGGAACCAGCTGTCTCTAGTCCATCCACTTGCCACTCTGGCCTACTGCAGCCTTCAGTCTAGCCCCTCTCCTCAAGGGGTAAACTGCAGTCCAAATACTAGCCACCCACTCTGTTGTAAGTGGTGGAAAATGGGGGAACCCACAGGCGAACCCACTACTCCAGGCCCCAACCCAGGGACCCTATAACCACATGTTGCTCCTCCTCCAACTCCCACCACCTATTTCCCTGAGCTATTTCCCCATAGCCCTAGCACCTTCCTATCCCTTTGTATCGGGGGCTTCAGGCTGGAACTCCCTATTGCTCCCTCGACCCTGCCCAGCACTGCTCCATCTAAGGTACTCCTCTAAGGCAGCCAGTCCTTCTCCCCTGTCACTCCAGGGAGAGACAGCCCCTGCTCTCTTGAGTAGCTGTTCTTATATGGCCCTTTCTGATCCTGATTAGCTGCTCCAACAAATTGGCTCTCTAAAAGCCCTCCTCCCATTGGTTGGGTTTTGCACAGCCTCCCTGAGGGCTGCTTTAACCTTCCATCTACCTGTGTGGGTCAGCCACCCTGCCACAACTCCTAATGGAGTTTCTAACTTCAATAGGATCTTTTACTCATATGGAAAAAGATTTACAGGAGCACACCTTTATGGTCATAAAGGTGTATCTAGCTTTCTAAGGTATAACAGCTAATCATTTCAATTTCCTCAAAATCCCATTTATTTTGAAAGATCTCATTCACAAAATACAAATAAAAGCAAGGAAATATGTGAATGTCACCCATTACAGTGTTTCTCCACCCAAATCCTGTCTCCTGTTCTCCATTGTGAGTAGTATCTTTTTTTAAACTTTGATTCTACAGTTCCTGATGTTTTGCCAGCACATGTGTTCACAAGGCAGTATGATGGTTGCAGTTAGGTGGTAAAGACAATATACAGTCTGAAAAGCATTCTCCATAAAAAGAAAAGAACAATAAGTACACTGTGGTAAATAAATGACAACTCATTAAATAGAAACGTATTTTTTAAATAGTAGAACCTTATTATAAAAGACACTGAAATGAATTCACGGTTATGCAGCACTAATGAAATCAACAGCGTTGCATGTGTATATATGAGAGCTGAATTTTCTTCTTAATGTCATGCTTTTCTTGTAATGTTAATGGTAAACAAAAATGTCCTTGCGTCTGCTTAATTCACCACCTGTGCCAATGTCTTCCATTGATTCATTGTTGTAGCATTAATAGTCAACTTGGTTCTGGTATTAATTTTGAAATCAAATCTGTATAATTCTCCTAAAATGTTTCTTATAAAGAACACTCAACATTTTGATTAGCTGGAATATTAAATTCAAAACACTACTTTATTTATCTGCCCAATAAGCTCCATTTGCTTTGCCATTGCAGACTTGCCTTGCATATTTCTTATGCGTGCTAGCAATTTCCCATGATGCTGTCAAGGCCTTTCTCCTTTTCAGAGAGCCATCTGTATTCCTGATTCAAGGTGTTATGCTAGTCTTTATTTGAAAAGGGAGGCTGGCATTTGTTCACTCTCTAGCCTTATGTGCCATTAAGAACTGCACTGAAATCTGTTGACTCATTCATTTTGACATTAGCTGTAAACTGGTTTACAATAGATACTCTTTCAAGGTTTATCTACAATAGATTTTTTTTCCAAAAAATGTCTTACCATTGATGTCTCCAGTGCAGCTTCATCTGCGGTAGAAATGGTGGAAGCTTTAGTGTATGTAAGGTGCCAGTAGTCACCAGCATTTTAACCACCTCATTGTCTGAGCAGATTTAGAGAATATTGGGTTGGTTAAAATGCTGTTTGTGGTTGGGGTGGACTAGGCTCTGAGGTCCCCTGCTGGAGGCCTGGTGGCACTGCCACACCCCACTTCAGAAAAGGGCAGTAGAGAGGTCCTCCAAGCTACCTAGAGCAGCTGCGTGGGAAGCAGCCAATCAGGGCTCAGCAGGTCAGTATAAGAAGAGCTGCAGGGCCAGAACAAGTTCAGTTCTTTGCTATAGCTGGAGGGGAGTGGGTGGTGCTTCAGGCTAGCTGCTGGGACTTCCCAAGGATGAGGTCCTGCGGTAAGGGTGAAGACTGTGGGAGAACCATGGGGAAGTGGTTCATGGAATTATAGTGGCAACAGTTTATTTAAAGAGATATTGGGAATGGCTATTATCTATAGGGTTCCTGGGCTGGTACCTGGAGTAGAGGATGGGTCTGGGTGTCTCCTTTCCCCCCTGCTGTCCCCAGCCACTGGAAAAGTGGCCTGGACTTTGAGGCACCCTGGAAGGGGACTGAATTGTAGTGACCCAGCTGAAGAGTGGGGTTCAGAAAGGCCCTGAGACTGAAGACACTGCCTCCAGGGAAGGAGCCCTTGGGCACTACTCTGTTCTGGAGCTGGGACAAACAGAGAGACATCACAGAGGGTAGTGAGAGAGGCCCCTGTGGGACTTGTACCCCAAAGCAGTTTGCTTTGCTTTTTATCTCACAAACTGTGTATGACTTGGCCAGAAGGCTGAGTCAGCGAAGACCCACCACAAACAGATAGAGGAAGAGAGTGCAGTCACATGCTCTTGTGAGAGGTGAGTGCAACCCTGTTACACTGAGCTACACATAGCACTCCCATTATTCTTCCCAACCTTGGAGCTTACCCAGTGGTAAGAAAGATGGGGACAAAAGTATGGGCACAGCCTCAGGTGTATTAAGGCCTCTTTCTGTGAACTGGTTGGACTTCAGTGTTTCTATGGTACTACATAGTTGCCAGCCTTTCAAAACATGGACCTGGGGAAATTCTGCAAAAAAGCCATGGCTTGGAGAACTCTCAGTATATTAATGGTGGTTGCTGGGTAAGATTGGTGGAGAGGCTGGCGATGGCTCGCTATCTTGGTGGATCTGGGGAAAGCAGGAATAAAGGGCCTGGGTTTGGCAAAGGGGAGGAGGGCCTTTGAATTAAGGAAATTTTGGAAACAGTGGGGCTTGGGGTGAGGAGAAAAATGGGTTGGGAGTGTGGAGGGTCATGTGGGATAAACACCAAAATGGATACAAAAATGATTAATAAAACTGAACTTATTTTAAATTGTGAGCATGCCTTTGCCTGTACTGAATTTTAGGAGATATTTACAGTTACTTTCAGACACGTGCTGTGTGGTGAATAATAGCTGAATATATATGGTTTTGTTTGCTTAGTTAATTAAATGTTCATCCTAATTAAAGAGTCTAGGAAATCTCTACTTTTTCCACATAAGTGACAGACATGAAAAGCTTCATGGAGATTACTACTTTCTTGGTTGTAAATTTTCTTGTCACCTCTGGCTCTAATTGGCCAGACTCTGAAATGCAGCTGTGCTGCTGGCAAACAAGGTGCCAGCTTATGCCAAGGTCCCCATGCCTCACTTGAACACACACACATAACAGGAATCAGTCTGGATCACTTGTGTGTTTAGTATTGGTAAAATAGGTACTAGTCATAAAAATGTGCTTAAGTGTTTATGCTTTATTAAATGCTTGTAAATTGCTGAATTCATTAATCTCACTTAGAACATCTGTATCCCATATTATAAGGTGGTAATTAGGCATTTATATTGTATGCCTCTGTAAATCACCAGACAGGAGAGAGACATTAACTAGTGCGTAATATTGGTCTCCAACTGAAGATATGTCCTCCCTGACAAATAAGGCCTATCCACACCAGATGAACCATTGTGGCACATCAGAGAAGAATAAACTTTGTTGCTTGCTCTCCCCATCTCAATGAAGAGGAGACGTTAAAGTGAATGCCTCCTGTTTGCAACTAGGACGAGGAGGGGAAAAGGTCTAAAAAGCCCTGATAAGAAGGGCTATCTTTGCTGCTTGGACTCTAGGAGGGCAAGATTTCTAGGCATAAGCAAGAGATCCCCAGGTGCTTAGCTTGGGTTAGCCCTAGAGGACATATAGAACTTGCTTATTATAGCAGCTTCTATTACCTTTCGAAACTCAAGACTGTAACTCTTTTGTGAGTCTGTTTACCTGCTTTGACCTTATTGATAAGTTTCATATTTCCTTTTCCTCAATAATTCAAGGTAGCTGAGGAGAGAACCCACCAAAGAGAGACAGAACAAGTGGCAGCACTCGGAGCCAGTGAAGAAGTTGAGGTGAGAGCCGACAAAAGATGCCTGTCACAATTAGTCTCATTCAAAGCCGATGAGGAAGCTAAGGAGAGAGAAGCTCAAATGTTGCAGGTCAGAATTCTGGAACAGCAAAAGGAGCTTCCCCCAGCCAGTGAGTATATGTCCCCGCACAACACAGGGAGTGGGACAGTCTACCCAATTTATAAAAGAACTGACTGTATGGAATAGTTCCTCTCCACCTTTGAGATACTGTGGGCTACACAATATCCACATAGATAAACCGATGCCTATCCTCTTAACCAAATTAACTGGGAAAGTCAGACAAGTGTTTAATGTTATGGAGGAGAGTGATAAGTTTCATATGAAATTTAAAGAAAATGTATTGAAAAGGTTACCCGTGAGATCTATCAGAAGTCTAGAACTCCCAGAATGTTGGAACATGAGTAACATTGTCAGTGTGTATAAAATGTATACTTTTTATCCAAAAATGGATAATGGGGGTGGGTGCCGAAGGTGATTTATGGAAAACTGTTTGAACTGATGGCCCAGGAGCAATTGTGATGGGTAGTTACAGGTGCGGTAAAGACAGCTATCTGTGGTGACACAATGCTCACAGCATAGAGGCTGCAGAAATGCTGATTTAAATGCTTGCAACAAAGCCCGTTGCCAACTCTGTCCACATATCTATTCAGGGGATACCATCATAGGGCCTAATCACATCAGCCACACTATCAGAGGCTCGTTCACCTGCACATCTACCAATGTGATATATGCCATCATGTGCCAGCAATGCTCCTCTGCCATGTACATTGGCCAAACTGGGACAGTCTCTACGTAAAAGAATGAATGGATACAAATCAGATGTCAAGAATTATAACATTCAAAAACCAGTTGGAGAACACTTCAATCTCTCTGGTCACTCGATCACAGACCTCAGAGTGGCTATCCTTCAACAAAAAAGCTTCAAAAACAGACTCCAACGAGAGACTGCTGAATTGGAATTAATTTGCAAACTGGATACAATTAACTTAGGCTTGAATAGAGACTGGGAATGGATGAGTCATTACACAAGGTAAAACTATTTCCCCATGGTATTTCTCTCTCCCACCCCACCCCCCACTGTTCCTCTGATATTCTTGTTAACTGCTGGAATTAGCCTACCTGCTTGTCACCATGGAAGGTTTTCCTCCTTTTCCCCCCCCTGCTGTTGGTGATGGCTTCTCTTAAGTGATCACTCTCCTTACAGTGTGTATGATAAACCCATTGTTTCATGTTCTCTGTGTGTGTGTATATAAATCTCTTCTCTGTTTTTTCCACCAAATGCATCCGATGAAGTGAGCTGTAGCTCACGAAAGCTTATGCTCAAATAAATTTGTTAGTCTCTAAGGTGCCACAAGTACTCCTTTTCTTTTTGCGAATACAGACTAACACGGCTGCTACTCTGAAACCTGTGATTATGCAAGGCACTGAATTTAGCCGTATAGAGTGGAAATCTGTCAACTTCATGAAAAAACTCACACAGATACAGACAGACAGACATCTTCCTCTCCAAATGCAAACAGATGGACATCATACCGAAAGGACTGAAGGTAAAAAATCCATTACAATCTACATACCACACAGACTATGCTGACAGCTTGTGCCACACACTCTCAAGGAAACTGCGGAACCACCTGATCAACATCCTCTACAGCAAACAGGGAAAGATTAAGAATGAGCTCTCAAAACTGGATACTCTCATAAAGAACCAACCTTCCACACAAACTTCCTCGTGGCTGGACTTTACAAAAACTAGACAAGCCATTTACAACACACACTATGCTTCTCTACAAAAGAAAAAGGACAATAAGCTATCTAAACTACTATATGCCACAAGGGGCCACAACAATGGTTCCCGTAACCCACCCAGCAATATTGTTAATCTATCCAGCTATACTCTTAGCCCAGCGGAAGAATCTGTCCTATCTTGGGGCCTCTCCTTTTGCCCCTCCACTCCCACGAACATGATACAGTTCTGTGGTGACCTAGAATCCTATTTTCGACATCTCCGACTCAAGGAATATTTCCAACACACCTCTGACCAACATATTAACCCACAGAGACCTTCCTGCCAACACTACAAAAAGAAGGATTCTGGGTGGACTCCTCCTGAAGGCCGAAACAGCAGCCTGGATTTCTACATAGACTGCGTCCGCCGACGTGCACGAGCTGAAATTGTGGAAAAGCGGCATCGCTTACCCCATAACCTCAGCCATGCAGAACACAGTGCCATCCACAGCCTCAGAAACAACTCTGACATCATAATCAAAAAGGCTGACAAAGGAGGTGCTGTCGTCATCATGAATAGGTCGGAGTATGAACAAGAGGCTACTAGGCAGCTCTCCAACACCACTTTCTACAAGCCATTACCCTCTGATCCCACTGAGAGTTATCAAAAGAAACTACAGCATTTACTCAAGAAACTCCCTAAAAAAGCACAAGAACAAATCTGCACAGACACAGCCCTGGAGCCCCGACCTGGGGTATTCTATCTGCTACCCAAGATCCATAAACCTGGAAATCCTGGACGCCCCATCATCTCGGGCATTGGCACCCTGACAGCAGGATTGTCTGGCTATGTAGACGCCCTCCTCAGCTGGGAGTGCTGGTAACGAAGGGCCTATCTTCGAGACACCACCGATTTCCTGAGGAAACTACAGTCCATTGGTGATCTTCCTAAAAACACCATCCTAGCCACTATGGATGTAGAAGCCCTCTACACCAACATTCCACACACAGATGGGCTACAAGCCGTCAGGAACAGTACCCCCGATACTGTCACGGCTAACCTGGTGGCTGAACTTTGTGACTTTGTCCTGACCCATAACTATTTCACATTTGGAGACAATGTATACCTTCAAATCAGCAGCACTGCGATGGGTACCCGCATGGCCCCACAGTATGCCAACATTTTTATGGCTGACTTAGAACAACGCTTCCTCACCTCTCATCCCCTAATGCCCCTACTCTACTTGCGCTACATTGATGACGTCATCATCATCTGGACCCATGGAAAAGAAGCTCTTGAGGAATTCCACCATGATTTCAACAATTTCCATCCCACCATCAACCTCAGCCTGGACCAGTCCACACAAGAGATCCACTTCCTGGACACTACGGTGCTAATAAGCGATGGTCACATAAACACCACCCTATATCGGAAACCTACTGACCGCTATTCCTACCTACATGCCTCTAGCTTTCATCCAGATCATACCACTCGATCCATTGTCTACAGCCAAGCGCTACGATATAACCGCATTTGCTCCAACCCCTCAGACAGAGACAAACACCTACAAGATCTCTATCATGCATTCTTACAACTACAATACCCACCTGCTGAAGTGAAGAAACAGATTGACAGAGCCAGAAGAGTACCCAGAAGTCACCTACTACAGGACAGGCCCAACAAAGAAAACAACAGAACGCCACTAGCCATCACCTTCAGCCCCCAACTAAAACCTCTCCAACGCATCATCAAGGATCTACAACCTATCCTGAAGGACGAGCCATCGCTCTCTCAGATCTTGGGAGACAGACCAGTCCTTGCTTACAACCTTGCTTGCCCCCCAACCTGAAGCAAATACTCACCAGCAACCACACACCACACAACAGAACCACTAACCCAGGAACCTATCCTTGCAACAAAGCCCGTTGCCAACTCTGTCCACATATCTATTCAGGAGATACCATCATAGGGCCTAATCACATCAGCCACACTATCAGAGGCTCGTTCACCTGCGCATCTACCAATGTGATATATGCCATCATGTGCCAGCAATGCCCCTCTGCCATGTACATTGGCCAAACTGGACAGTCTCTACGTAAAAGAATGAATGGACACAAATCAGACGTCAAGAATTATAACCTCCAACTGGTTTTTGAAGAACACTTCAATCTCTCTGGTCACTCGATTACAGACCTGAGGGTGGCTATCCTTCAACAAAAAAGCTTCAAAAACAGACTCCAAGGAGAGACTGCTGAATTGGAATTAATTTGCAAACTGGATACAATTAACTTAGGCTTGAATAGAGACTGGGAATGGATGAGTCATTACACAAAGTAAAACTATTTCCCCATGGTATTTCTCCCTCCCACCCCACCCCCCACTGTTCCTCTGATATTCTTGTTAACTGCTGGAATTAGCCTACCTTGCTTGTCACCATGAAAGGTTTTCCTCCTTTTTCCCCCCCTGCTGCTGGTGATGGCTTACCTTAAGTGATCACTCTCCTTACAGTGTGTATGATAAACCCATTGTTTCATGTTCTCTGTGTGTGTGTGTGTGTGTGTGTGTGTGTGTGTGTGTGTGTGTGTATATAAATCTCTCCTCTGTTTTTTCCACCAAATGCATCGGATGAAGTGAGCTGTAGCTAACGAAAGCTTATGCTCTAATAAATTTGTTAGTCTTTAAGGTGCCACAAGTACTCCTTTTCTTTTTGCGAATACAGACTAACACGGCTGCCACTCTGAAACCTGTGATTTAAATATGTTACTTCAAAGCCCTATGAAGGGGTACAAATACCAGGGGATGGGAAATCCCCATATCACTCAGGGTAAGAGATAACTGGATATAAAAATAATTCCAAATTTGATTAAAAAAAAAAAACCCACAAGGGAGCCCAGATTTTCAAGCCCCCTACCAAACGTGAAGGCAAGTGGTCTACCATCACTGTAGAGCTCCCAGCCACATAAAACCAAATTGCCGAGAAGTTAGGGAACCTCACAATCCATACCCCCTCCTGCCACAATAAGTGTTACTCCCATTGCTTCAGAGGCAGCAGTAGTACAGGAGAAAATTGTCATGACTTATAGAAGAACTGAGCCTTGGGATGGTACTGAGCATTATAAATAAATTTTAGAAGGTAAATGGCATAGATTGTAAGTCAGGAGGAACACTGCACCCCAAGTCACTTTGGTCAAAGAAAGCTTGGTAAGAGAGGAAGACAGGCTTATCTATATATCTTTGGCCAAATTCACTGTAAGTGTATCTGTGGCTACAGTTTATCTGGAGTGCAAGGATTTTAAGGGAGATGATATCAACATTAGAAATCTGCTTCCCACTGATATTTTAATAGTAGTAATATTTTAGCCATGTCTAAGCAAGTTAATGTCACCATTTGCAGCCAGAAAGAGTATGGGTCATAGATACTAAGGTCAGAAGAGATCATTATGATCATCTAGTCTGACCTCCTGCACAACGCAGGCCACAGAATTTCACCCACCCACTCCTGCAGAAAAACCTCTCGCCATGTCTGAGCTATTGAAGTCCTCAAATCATGGTTTAAAGACTTCAAGGAGCAGAGAATCCTCCAGCAAGTGACCTGTGCCCCATGCTACAGAGGAAGGTGGAAAAACCTCCGGGGCCTCTTCCAATCTGCCCTAGAGGAAAATTTCTTCCCGACCCCAAATATGGTGATCAGCTAAACCCTGAGCATAGGGCAAGATTCACCAGCCAGATACTACAGAAAATTCTTTCCTGGGTAACTCGGATGCCATCCCATCACAGGCCATTAGGCCTATTTACCATGAATATTTAAAGATCAATTAGTTAACACAATCATGTTATCCCATCATACCATCTCCTCCATAAACTTATCGAGTTTAATCTTAAAGCCAGACAGATCTCTTGCCCCCACTGCTTCCCTTGGAAGGCTATTTCAAAACTTCACTTCTCTGATGGTTAGAAACCTTTGTCTAATTTCAAGTCTAAACTTCTTGGTGGCCAGTTTATACCCATTTGTTCTTGTGTCCACACTGGTGCTGAGCTTAAATAATTTCTCTCCCTCTCCTGTATTTATCCCTCTGATATATTTATAGAGAGCCATTATATCTCCCCTCAACCTTCTTTTAGTTAAGCTAAACAAGCCAAGCTCCTTAAGTCTCCTTTCATAAGGCAAGTTTTCCATTCCTCGGATCATCCTATAGCCTTTCTCTGTACCTGCTCCAGTTTGAATTCATCCTTTTTAAACATGGGAGACCAGAACTGTACACAGTATTCCAGGTGAGGTCTCACTAGTGACTTGTATAATGGTACTAAAACCTACTTATCCCTACGGAAATGCCTCTCCTGATGCATCCCAAAACCGCATTAGCTTTTTTCACAGCCATATCACATTGGCAGCTCATAGTCATCCTATGATCAACCAATACTCCAAGGTCCTTCTCCTCTTCCATTACTTCTAATTGATGCATCCCCAGCTTATAACTAAAATTCTTGTTGTTAATCCCTAAATGCATAACCTTACACTTCTCACTATTAAATTTTATCCTATTACTATTACTCCAGTTTACAAGGTCATCCAGATTCTCCTGTATAATATCCTGATCCTTCTCTGAATTGGCAATACCTCCCAGCTTTGTATCGTCTGGCCCCCACTCTGAAGCAAATCCTCACCAGTAACCACACAACAAAAACACTAACTCAGGAACCTATCCTTGCAACAAAGCCCGTCAACTCTGCCCATGTATCTATTCAGGGGACATCATCATAGGACCTAACCACATCAGCCATACCATCAGGGGCTCGTTCACCTGCACATCTAACAACGTGATAAGCCATCATGTGCCAGCAATGCCCCTCTGCCATGTACATTGGCCAAACCACACTCTCTCTATATAAAAGAATAGACACAAATCAGATGTCAAGAATTATAACACTCAAAAATCAGTTGAACACTTCAGCCTTCCTGGACACTCAATCACAGACCTAAAAGTCACAATTCTTCAACAAAAAAACTTCAAAAACAGACTCCAGTGAGAAACTGCAGATTAATTTCAGGTCTAACTGGACACGTTTAAATTAGACTTGGATAAAGACTGGGATTGAATGAGTCATTACACTAACTAAAAACTATTTCCCCATGCTAATTTTCCCCCTACTATTACTCACACCTTTTCAACTGTTTGAAATGGGCCATCCTGATTATCACTAAAGTTTTCTTCTCCTGCTGATAATAGCCCACCTTAATTGATTAGTCTTACTAGAGTTGGTATGGCAACCCCCATTTTGTGTGTGTGTGTATATACACACACCCACACACCCCTTCTTGCTATATTTTCCACTGCATGCATCTGAAGTGGGTTTTAGCCCTCGAAAGCTTATGCCTAAATAAATTTGTTTAATCTCTAAGGTAGCACAACCACTCATTCTTTTTGCTGATAAAGACTAACATGGCTAACACTCTGAAACCGACACACTTCACAGAATCTCCAGTGGAATTATGCAATATTTTTTTTTTTTTACAAGTCAAAGCAGCAAGACCAGACAATTTAAGACCATATAATACTATATAGACATAATAGGGTGGAGAATATACTATGAAAAAAGGAGACATGAACAGGGGAAGGAGAGCGCATCAAAGGGAGGGAAAACAAAGAGGGATAATGGTCTGGAATTCTTTGCGCAGTCTTAACATATCTAGAAATGGGGTCCAAATGTCTTCAAACATGTACAACAAACTTCATTCTTTAGCTGCTAAATCAGATCTGAGCGCTCCTCTATTCAGGATCTGAATCTACACTTCCACTTTTGTAAAATCATGTGCTTGGTGATCATTGCAGCCCTTAAGAACCAAAGTCTATATGGCAAAGTTAAGCTTAGTTTAGCAGGTAAATATCCTAGAATATAACTTTCAGCAGAGGTTTAGCTGCTGAATTCTATTTTAACTCCCATGTCCACCTCTTTCAAAATGTCCCTTTTTTTTTCTCTTTTACTGCACCAACAGATGACAGGTTCAAACCTTTTTTGTACAACCTCTGCAGTGTGATATCTTTTTGAAAAGAATTTGAAAAGAATATCTTTAACACAACATAATATGATCTGCCATTGGGATTCTTTAAGGGCTGTGATAAATCCCCTCTCTGTGCTTTCTCAGAGAACTCCTAACTAAGGGAGATCCTCTTCATTAACAAGATACATAGTGGGTGTAGGCCTGGGGAAATATATGAAACTTTTCTGAAGTTTCTAGGGGTTTTGGGGCCTCTGGCAGACCAAGGGCATCTCAGCTAAATTGACATGTTACATGTCTTAGTTGTAATACTGCCACTCTGTGGAGGGTGGCAGATCAGTGCTATTTTTAGCATTATAAAAGGGAAAAGCCCTTATCCTTGGTTGGTTGGTTGAGAAATCCCTCTGATCACTAGCCAGTTCTTCCAAATTATAGGTCTGTTCCCAATTTGCAAGTCTTGGTTGTCCCATATAGGCTCTTTTTGCATGATGGTGAGGAGAAAGCCTACATACTTCATACAGCCATCACTGTACACACCTTATTTTTCTCCATCAGACAAACAAATGAGCCAAGGAGACCCGCAGGGGGAATTAAGTGGTTAGAAACTGAACAAGTATTAATGCACCCAAGTAAAAAGATGTTAACATGCTGGAACCAGTTTGACAGGTGTGACACAAAAAAACTATAATAGCAATTTGGTAGTTCCCTTCAAAGAAAACATGTATTAGCTGGATAACGGGTTTTGGTTAAATCTAACCCACTTGAAGGTGAAATCATTTGTTTGTTAATTCCTTAAATGCTATAAGCTTCTTCTGCAATGTTCATTTGCAAATATTTAGTGTCAAAATGCATCCATCTAATGTAACTGATTACTAATATTACTGCTATGTGAATAGTAAGATGTTTTATGCACCAATATGTAATCAAGGGACCTTAGTATAACTGGTTACCAATATAGAAGCCATTTGAGTATCAACTGGAGATTGAATTAGTAATCTGGCACTGCTTAGGTGACTTCCTTATGAAACTCAAAGACAAGAACCACATCTCTATATCTGAGGATTGGCATGGAGAGCATTATTATTTGGCCTATTTTTTTAGGATAAAATTATTTGGTGTTCAACAGCTTAAAACATCTTTCTTTCCCACAATCAGAAGTGGCTGGGTTGGAGGCATTTGGGAAGAGACAAGAGTTAGTGATGTTGCTGGGTTTCCAGAGAAGCAGGAATGGGAATGGGTTGATTACAGCCTGAATGTGGAAGTCCAGTAAGGAGCCAAATTGTAGTCGTAGCAACCTCTTCTCTTCCAGAAAAATAAGTGGTATGTCTACACTGCAATAAAAAACCCACAGCACCAAGTCTTGGAGCCCGGGTTAGTTGATGTTTGCACCCAGGTTAGAATCTGGTGCCGCTTGGGGCGGTGGATTACCTGCAGCAATGGAAAAAGTTATTCCTATATCTATGGAAGATCTACACTACTGGCATTACAGCTGTAGCTGTGCTACTGTTGTTCCTATCGTATTAACATGCCCCGAGATGCCATACTACTTTGTAATAGCTCCTAAAGGTTCACCTGCTCCCTTTCCTTTATTCACTCATGTGGTGGGTGCAAACCTGATCTGCTCATATTGCAATCACAGCTCTGTGTTGCTCCTCAAGCTAATCCCTATCTCCTCAGATCACAAACATGCCTCTACAAACCTGCTCAGCCTAGTGCCTTCACCATTCAAACTGTTCAGTACTGTTACAACTGAGTGCAGCTGCAGTGTGTACAGATAATTCCCTGTAGATATTGTCAGCTTAGGGTGGGGGAGGGGCAAAATTACTGCTACATGGTGTGTCCCTTAACTCTGTACTTCTTGGGTGTTCTTTGAGTAGTTGTGGACATGTATTCCACTCAGGTGTGTGAGCACCCAGCACACCAGAGTCAATGAATTTTTTTTTCCCCACAGTAGTACCTGTCAGGGTGGGGCATGCACCCTGTGCTTCCTCAGGGCCCCTTCCCAGGCTATATGAAGGCAGACTTGGAACTCTAGTGCAGTTTCTCCTCGTGGCTCTTTGAGCTTATAGTTGGAGAGCTAGCATGAGCCATTTTTCAAGAGTTTAGTAGCAGTTTGTATTCTGTACTTAGTTTTATTGTTATACTTTTTGTTTGATCATCTCTGTAGTTAATCAGTGGCGTTATGCACCACAGAGCATAAACGCTCTATGGGATTAAAGCACTGCCCATTGGGTAGGGTTGCCACCCCCACTAATGACCTCTCACACACATTGTTTGTTGTGTCTTGGCAAGGGACACATTAAAAAGAGGTGCAGCAGCTGTTTATTTAAAAAATGATTTTTAGAGACTTAGGCCTTAAACAACACCATTTGGAGCAGGCAATGCAGCCTGCCACGGCACCAGAACCCTCTTCAGCTCGTTGTGCTGCCTGCCCACAGTCGACCTCTGTTTCTTCAATAGTTGCTGACAGACCCCTGAACTTTGACTCTTCCCTGAGGAGAAGAAGAAGAGGTCAATAGTCTTCTCCTGGGATACTTTAGGAGAGGCCTTATAATACTGACTAGCACCACTCAAAATTGAAGAAAGGTTCATCCCCTTCTTCACTGAAGAAAAGTTCTGAGTGTCACAAACTCATCTGGTACCCAGGGTAGAGTCAGGCCATCAACTCATGACTCCTAATACCAGGGCAGGAGGGTTCCATACCATTGGCTCCAGGGCCATCTGCAGGATGGATGTTGAGTTTGGGACTGACAATCTCACTGGTTTACATGACAGCAAGAGACTCTGCTGTTCTGTCCTGGACCATCCAATAACGCAGGAATCCAGTGGTTCTGTGGTGCCCAAAGCCATTCCTGGTCTCTCTAGCTATTTGGCTCTGGGGCAAAGACTGTTAATGGTGCCAGCTTTAATACCAACTGAGAAGCATACCAGAGACTTGCCCCTTGTACTGTCCTTTGGTGCACATACCTTCCATGCCTGTACTGACCCTCAGACTCAGCAGAAATCACATCCCCCACCTCAGTGCCTACAGCCTCGGTACCTGGACAGTAACTGGAGTGGGTACTGACTTCAACTTACTCCTTGGAATCAACTGTAGATCCCTTCCAGTTATCAGACCTAGAGGTGAGACCTTCCACCTCATGGGAGACATTTGCTATACTGACTACTATTCTGACCTTGGTACTGGCTTTGCCCTTCTGATAGTGAGCTATGGACAAATTGGGGTATTGAGTGACTCCACCAGGTTGGGCACCACTGATACCTCCAGCCCAGTTCAGAATCCACCAGCTCATTTCCATCACCACCTAGGCAGAATCAGTCTCTTAAATTATCCAGGCCTTCACTTGACAGAGAAAACTGGTACCAAGACATCTTTGGAGACTGATTTCCATGTCCTAATATATTGGAGACAGACTGCCGTGGCCTAATGCTTACTGGCTTCCTATGCCTTATGCTTGGCACCTTAGAACCCGGGTGTGGGAGGCAGTTCCTTGTTCCCACAGGTCTCAATTTCCATCCCAGTCAAGAGAGGTCATTACATTGACCTGGAACAACCCCCAAAACCACCTGCTTTTGAGGTGCAGGAAAATGCTGAGCCCACTGAACTTTGCCAAAGGAACAAGCCTTGCTTCCTGAGGCTGCTTTTGGCTCCTGTTAATCTGTCCTCTTCTTTGTCTGATGTCTCAGTGGTCCCAGGCACCTCACTCATCCCAGAGGATTTTAGATCCTACCAGGAGTTACTCAATGAATGGATGTGGCTCTGAATATCCAACTTAAGCTGGTACAAGAGAATACTCATAAGCTTTTGGATATCCTTCAAGCATTGACTCCAGGCAGAGTAACCCTCCCAATTAACAAAGCCTTCTTGGAGTTGGTAAAGGCCTTTTGACAAAAGCCAGCATTAGCCTACAGCTAAATGTACAGAAAAATGCTATATGTTCCCTCACAGGAGTTTGAATGGTTTTTACTCCCACCCAGCTCCAAACTCCCTACTATTGATGGCCATTAATGAGAGACCATGACAAGGGAGGTTCAAATCAACTCATAAGGAAAAGGAACCTAAGATAAGAAAAGTTTTCTCTACCATCTCTCTCCAAATACAGATAGCTAACAGTGCTTGCTGGTTAGCTAAGTCAATTTTCTGAATTGGGACGCAGTGTCCAAATTCATTCATAGATTGCAAGAGGAGTTTTTGAAGCTTTTGTAGCAGAAGGCAGTCTGATAGCTGAAACCACATTCCACTCCATGCTAGAGAGGATAATAGAACCCAACATACAAAAATTATAGAGGACCTTCACATTGATGGACCATTTTTGTTTTCAGATAAAATTGATAAAGCATTACATTTGTTTTAAAATTTCTGAGCTACCCTCTGCTCCTAGAAGTAATGGTGTAATGGGACCGGAATGTGGCAGACAACATTCTGGCGCTTATACCGAAACAGAATGGTGTCCTTTACACTGTCACATAGAGGACACGATTTTGCAGAGCAAAATTGTGTTCCCCACACAGTGAGAATTTGCATGCACAGTACGTGAGAGGTCATGGTGGCAGAGGCAGGGTCATAGACCTGCACAACAACAGTATTCCTACCAGTACCATAGGCAGCCCTTCTGTCCACTGAGACAGAAGAACTTCTCGAGGTCACACAAGTCTCAGAGAAGGAGATACTCTAACTTGAGTTCAAATCACCTCATCGTCAGCCTGCTTTTGACTTCTCCTTTTGAGGATAGCATTATGATCAACAATGATCTTTCTTCCATTTTCCCCCTGTTTGGGGGCAGATTATTCCACTTCCTTGGTGCTTGGGAAGCCATAACCTTAGACAGGTACAGTTGAGACTGGGATATTCAATTCCTTTCCACCACCCTTCCTATCCTCCTCCTTCATCTCTTTTCAGGGATCCATCTCACAGGATGGTGCTCCTTAAGGAGACTCAGACTCTACTCACCCTAGAGCCATAGGTTTCAGAGTGGTAGCCATGTTAGTCTGTATCAGCAGAAAGAATGAGGAGTTTTTGTAGCACCTTAGAGACAAATTTATTTTAGCATAAGCTTTCGTGGGCTAAAACCAACTTCATCAGATGCATATAGTGGAAAATACAGTAGGAAGGTCTGTAATTGAGTGTCCAGGGAGGTTGAAGTGTTCTCCAACTGATTTTTGAATGTTATAATAGAAAACCCCTGAAAAAGCACAAGAACAAATCGGCACAGACACACCCCTAGAATCCCAACCAGGAGCTTTCTGTCTGCTACCCAAGATCCATAAACCTGGAAATCCTGGATGCCCTATCATCTCAGGCATTGGCACCTACAGCAGGATTGCCTGGCTATGTAGAATCTCTCCTCAGGCCCTACCCTACCAGCACTCCTAGCTATCTTCAAGACACCACTGACTTCCTGAAGATCCGTTGGTGATCTTCCAGAAAACACCATCCTAGCCACTATGGATGTAGAAGCCCTCTACACCAACATTCCACACAAGATGGACTACAAGCCTTCAGGAACAGTATCCACGATAATGTCATGGCTAACCTGGTGGCTGAACTTTGACTTTGTCCTCACCCACAACTATTTCACTTTTGGGGACAATGAATACCTTCTAGTCAGCGGCACTGTTATGGGTACCCACATGGTCCCACAGTATGCCAACATTTTTATGCTGACTTAGAACAATGCTTCCTCAGCTCTCGTCCCCTAACGCCCCTACTCTACATTGATGACATCATCATCTGGACCCATGGAAAAGAAGCCCTTGAGGAATTCTACCATGATTTCAACAATTTCCATCCCACCATCAACCTCCGCCTGGACCAGTCCACACAAGAGATCCACTTCCTGGACACTACAGTGCTAATAAGTGATGGTCACATAAACACCACCCTATACCGGAAACCTACTGACCGCTATACTTACCTATATGCCTTCAGCTTTCATCCAGACCACACCCCACGATCCATTGTCTACAGCCAAGCTCTAAGATACACCACATTTGCTCCAACCCCTCAGACAGAGACAAATACCTACAAGATCTCTGTCAAGCGTTCTTACAACTACAATACCCACCTGCTGAGTGAAGAAACAAATTGACAGAGCCAGAAGAGTACCCAGAAGTCACCTACTACAGGACAGGCTCAACAAAGAAAGTAATGTAATACTCCACAAGGTCTCAAAATATACTAAGTATCAAAACAAATGTTTCATAAAATCATAGGGTTAGAAGGGACTGCAAGAGTCATCTAGTCTAACCCCTGCCAAGATGCAGGATTGTTGTGTCTAAACCATCCAAGACAGATAACTATCCAGGTGCCTTTTAAAAAAAACTCCAGTGAAGAAGCTTCCACAATCTCCTGAGGCAGTCTGTTCTATTGTCCTACTGTTCTTACAGTTAGGAACTTTTTCCTGAGATTTAATATAAATTGGCTATGCTGTAGTTTGAACCCATTGTCTCTTGTCTACCCTCTGTGAAAAAAGAGCAACTTTTCTCCATCTTTTTTATGGCAGTCTTTCAAGTATCTGAAGATTGATATACCTCCACCTTAATTTCCTCTTTTCCAAATTCAACATACCCCGTTCCTTCAGCCTTTGCTCTTATGAAGTGCATTCCATCCCTTTGATCATCTTTGTCACTCGCCTCTGGATCCTTTCCAATTTCTCTACATCCCTTCTATACCTTGGTGACTAAAATTTGGACGCAGTACTCTAGCTGAGAGCTAATCAGCGCTGAGTAGAGCGGTACTATCACCTCCCATGATTTGCACGCTATGCCTTTGTTAATGCAACCTAAAATTCCATTTGCTTTTTTTTGCAACAGCATCACATTGCTGACTCCTATTGAGGCTGTGATCCACCACAACTCCCAGACACTTCTCAGTAGTGCTGCTGCCAAGCCCAGTTTTCCCCAATTCTATATTTGTGCATTTGTTTTTTTTCTTCCCTAAGTGTCAAATTGGTGAGAAGATCTCTGTGTTCTTTACTTATCCCAACCTGCATCCTTTCCCCTTTACTGTCTATGGAACTTTGCTAGCCATCCAGTCGCATGTTATTTTTTTGTGAGCAGACTGAAGCAAAGTAGTCGTTGAGTCACTCTGCCTTCCTATCATCTTCTGTTACCAGCTCACCTTCTCCATTGAGCAGCAGACCCACACCATCCTTGATCTTTATTTTTTGTCTAATATATCTGAAGAACCCCTTCCTGGTATCTTTCAATTCACCTCCTACTAAGTGAAACTGAAACTTATACAAGAGATGCTACAATCCATTTTGTCAAAAAAGAAAAGGAGGACTTGTGGCACCTTAGAGACTAACAAATTTATTTGAGCATAAGCTTTCGTGAGCTAGAGCTCACTTCATCGGATGCATGAACACACACACACACACACACACAGAACATGAAACAATGGGTTTTATCATACACATTGTAAGGAGAGTGATCACTTAAGATGAGCTATTACCAGCAGGAAGGGGGGGGGGAGGAGGAAAATCTTTTGTGGTGATAATCAAGGTGGGCCGTTTCCAGCAGTTAACAAGAACATCTGAGGGACAGTGGGGGATGGAGTGGGGGGAGAAATAACATAGGGAAATAGTTTAACTTTATATAATGACCCATCCACTCCCATTCTCTATTCAAGCCTAAGTTAATTGTATCCAGTTTGCAAATTAATTCCAATTCAGCAGTCTCTCATTGGAGTCTGTTTGTGAAGTTTTTTTGTTGAAGGATAGCCACTCTCAGGTCTGTAATCGTGTGCCCGGAGAGATTGAAGCGACCACACAACAGAACCACTAACCCAGGAACCTATCCTTGCAAAAAAAGCCCGTTGCCAACTCTGTCCACATATCTATTCAGGGACACCATCATAGGGCCTAATCACATCAGCCACGCTATCAGAGGCTCGTTCACCTGCGCATCTACCAATGTGATATATGCCATCATGTGCCAGCAATGCCCCTCTGCCATGTACATTGGCCAAACTGGACAGTCTCTACGTAAAAGAATGAATGGACACAAATCAGACGTCAAGAATTATAACATTCAAAAACCAGTCGGAGAACGCTTCAATCTCTCCGGTCACACGATTACAGACCTGAGAGTGGCTATCCAGCTAGAGAGAACTGCTGTTATGCCCTTTGGGGGAAAGGATGATATGTCTCTGTCACAGGGAGGACACTGGCTACTGGTTACTTCTGGCAGCAGGCAGTGCTCCATCCCCAACCCATCCACCATAGTGAAGAAGAATGATCGATTAATGGCTATTAGCCAGGATGGGCAGGGTCCCTAGCCTTTGTTTGCCAGAAAGTAGGAATGGGCAACAGAGGTTGGATCACTGTTCTATTCGTTCCCTGGCATTGGTCACTGTCAGAAGACAGGATACTGGGTTAAATGGACCTTTTGTCTGACCCAGTATGGCCATTCTTATGTTTTTATGTTCTTAACTATCCCACTGCATAGGAAAGATAGGAAGTATGGCAAGATACCACCTTGGCTTAACCAGGAGACCATCAAGATCTGAAACTCGAAAGAGAGACCTACAAAAAGTGGAAATGAGGTCAAATTACAAAGGATGAATACAAACAAATAACACAAGTTTGCAGGGACAAAATTAGAAAGGCCAAGGCACAAACCACATTAAACTAGCTAGATACATAAAGGGTAACAAGAAAACATTTTACAAATAGATTAGAAGCAAGAAGAAGACCAAGGAGACAGAGTAGTCCCATTACTCAATGGGGGGGGGGGATAATGGAAAATGTGTAAATAGCAGAAGTGCTAATTGACTTTTTTGTTTCAGTTTTCACCAAAAAGGGTAGGAGTGATTGGACATCTAACTTAATGAATGCCAGTGAAAATGTGGTAGGATCAAAGGCTAAAATTGGGAAAGAACAAGTTAAAAATGACTTAGACAAGGTAGATGTCTTCAAGTCACTAGGGACTGATGAAATACATCCTAGAATACTCAATGAATTGACTTTTGCAATCTTCTTCAAAAAGTCATGGAAGATGGGAGAGAGATTCCAGAGGTCTGAAAAATGGCAGATATAGTGTCCATCTATAAAAATGGGGATAAGGACAACCCAGGGAATTATAAGTCAGTCACCTTAACTAACTTCAGTACCCGGAAAGATAATGGAGTGATAAGTGAACAAACAATGTTTTAGCCATCTGGGAAACCTTACAACTTTACAGCCAAATCACATTTTATTATATTTTTGTTAAGGCTTAAAGTGATTAAACAAAGGCTATTTTGTAATAAAGTAGGTTTTGTATAGCTGAATACATTCATGGACGTGTCCAAAAGATCTTTTTACTAACAAATCCTAAAAATTTGGTGTACAGAACTATAATGTATCCTCAAATAGTAATAAACCTAGAAATGTTGTATTAAGATTGTGTAGCAAATGCGTTATATTAGAAGTCGTCTTTTGTAAGAATTAGTGCTCTTGTTATTTTGCTAATGTTTTGAAGTGTCTAGGACTGGTTAAAACAAATGAAACTACTGTAACCATTTGGAGTTAGGCTATTGCTTTTATAATGAACCTGGAAGTTGTTTAAAACTAGAATCAGATTAGGTTTAATTTCTTCCTGCATTTGGAAGTGGCATGACATAAAACTCGCCTCAGATTAAAGTTAACAGGAAGAACAAAAAGAAAAGGAGTACTTGTGGCACCTTAGAGACTAACAAATTTATTAGAGCATAAGCTTTCGTGAGCTACAGCTCACTTCATCCACCAAATGCATCCGATGAAGTGAGCTGTAGCTCACGAAAGCTTATGCTCTAATAAATTTCTTAGTCTCTAAGGTGCCACAAGTACTCCTTTTCTTTTTGCGAATACAGACTAACACGGCTGCTACTCTGAAACCTGTCAGGAAGAACAAAGTGTGAGGGATCACAGGCCTCAAACCCAGGCCCACAGGTTGCACTCCGGCCATGACTGCTACCCAACAGCTTAGCTGAGTAACTAGGAAAGGGCTAGCTCGCGGAGGGTCCTGCCCCCAAAGCTCCCAAGCGAGGGAAACAGCCAGCTGCTCTATTGGCTAAGGAGTACTCTATAAACCCGGAAGTAATAACAGGAAGTTGTCTGAGCAACTTAAGGAATCCTTGGCTGGCTGCTACTATGGACCCTGGTGCTTACCTGACTTCTGCGCTCTGCATTACTGTCTGCTCCTGGTTCCCGTTTCCCTTCCGATTCCTGACCTCCCATCTCAGGCTCTTGGCTACTCCCAGTTCCTGTTGTCCTACTCTACTCCTGCTCCTCTGACCTTGTTTCTGGCTCTGACCTTTGACTTAGCACCTGACATTGTCAATGGTTCTGACCTTTGGCTTGATATTTGGTATTGTCTCCAGTTCTGATTCCTGGCTTGGCACCTGACTATCTCCAGCTGTAGCCTTCAGCTTGGTACCTGTTGCTGTCTTTGGTTTTGACCTTCTGCTCCAGTCACTAGGCCTGCCTCCTGCTCCAACCACAAGGCCTGGCCACTCACATCCTGGTCATTGCATAAATTTTCCAAAAGTTAACTACCAAATTACAACAATATGAAAACTCAATCCTGTTGTTAAATGGTTCAAGAACTAGAAAACAGAAAGTGAATCCAAAGAGACTAAACAATTCTGTGAATGTGTTTTTAATTAACTATGCTAAATAAGAAATTAAGAATTCCAAGGAAAGGATAAAAACTCTTGGTATTCAAGCTTCATACAAAGTTCCTTTCCATCTACTGGATGGGCAGGAAACTTGCCAAAAATTTGACCTGGTCACCTCTAATGAATGACCTCCTCTTCAAAAGAAAAGGACTAATAGAAAATTGCCATATAAGTATTTTTGGGTAGATCAAGCCCTCCCAATGCAGCCAAATGGGGTGATCATACTTAAAAAGGATTGTCAATCCCAAAACCTTTGTCCAACAGAACCTATGGCAGCAGATTGTGTTCAGCAGATCAATGCCTGCTCCAGAGAAGCTGGTCAATTCTACGTAAGTAGTTTGTTTAACTCTCCCTAAGGAAAAACTATTCTCTTTACGAGTACTCTACATCCTGGGATGCTGAAGCCCAGAATCCCAATTGTAAGCATCTTGTCAGAGGGAAAGAGACATTTCCCTGAAGACAGACTCCTAAGTCCCACCACAAAAAAGAAGACTGCACACCAAACAACAGAAGGAAGGGGAGAAATTCCACCTGCTTTTAGAGATTTAGGAAATCAATGAGTATTGCTAAAATTCCTTAGGTAAATGTTCTGCTTCCAAGGAAATCAGAATTTGAGTTAGAGAGCATAATTATTGTTCTCTTACCTCATCGAACCCATTGAGGTTCAGACCTATTAAAAAAATCAGAATCTTGGGCTTGCAGGAACTCTTGGCTGGAAAACACCAAAGTCATACATGTAACAACATCCATCGCTACTGTTAAGATATTTTGATTCCAAAAAAAATAGATCCTTAAAGATTAGGGAATTTTCTCTTCAGACTCTCCCCACTGTATTTTCCACCGAATGCATCCGATGAAGTGAGCTGTAGCTCACAAAAGCTTATGCTCAAATAAATTTGTTAGTCTCTAAGGTGCCACAAGCACTCTTTCTTTTTCTTCTCTTCAGAACCTAACTGAACTAAATTATAGGATTTAAATCTAACAACGTTGTAACTAAAACTGATTTGGTTCTTATTTCAACTGCGTGCTTTCACCTGTAACTACCAGAATTACCTGGTGTGTAGTGCTGAACTTTCTTCATTTGGGTTACTAAATTATCTGATTTATTGCTTAGAAGAGCTAACCACAAAAATATAACTTAAGTACAGCAGATGTTTATAGTAGTTATGTCCATTTCAAACCAAAGATTTTAAGGAAATTAATTGTTGGATGGTTCATTTTGTTTTGTTGTTTTTGTATCAACTCAGTTCCTTGGCAGGACTGGGATGTGGGCTGTCATGGTCAGAGCAAGGGTGATCAGAGCTGGAGTCCAAGTCACAGAATCAGAAGCTAGGGTTCAAACAAGAGTCAGGTCCAGCAACCAGTAAGGAAGACGATAGTTGTTTGGACAACTTCTTGTGCTGCCTCCTGTCTTAAATAGTGTTGTCTGGCCAATCAGGTTTCTTGTGGGCAGTGCCTCTGGAAGGGGTCAGAGTTCTGCTAGCTTCTCATTTCTCATAGTTCTGGGTGAGCCTCCCAGTGGTGGCTAAGGTGTGAGGGCTGCCTGTGAACCTGTTGGTCCTTACATTCCAGCTTTAAGTGTTACTAAGAACTAACAATTTCATGAAATCACTGTTCTTTGCCCTGTGACTTATTCACTCAAACCTCTGCAGCTGTGCTGCCTTGAATGTGTGACAGAATTATCTGCTAGTGAGAGATGCATCGTTGTATCTGTGTCCCTTGTAACACTACATCGTGTGTGAAGTGAGAAAAGTTATCACTTCAGTCTTTTGTGTGTTATAAACTTTAGAATACTTTTTCACTAGCTTTAATTGTGTTGTGTGTTTTTAACTACAGGGTTAACTAATATATTAATACCTTACACTCCATACTAGCCTCATTTCAATGTTGGTGTGGTATCTTAACTAGTTACTAACTTACCTTTGTCAATTTTAAATACCAAAAGAGGGGACTTAGGTATTTATTTCTATGTTTGCCCATTGGTGTGTGCTATTACCTTTAATAATATCTTTCTTTTGCCAAGTAACTCAAACATCAGTATCTCCTGTCAGTGTGCTATTGGCCTTATCAACTTTCCAAGGACACTTCCTCAACTTACTTAATTAACCTTAATTTTAATATCTTGGTTAATTAAACTGCTTTCTGAACTTTCACAGTTGTAAATTTTCTATTGACTCCACTAAATTAGAGTTAATCCTCTGTGTGTTGTACTGTTGTATTAGAATTAAGGCTATGATTTAGTCATGGGTATTTTTAGTAAAAGTACTAAAGGTCACAGACAATAAACAAAAAGAAAAGGAGTACTTGTGGCACCTTAGAGACTAACACATTTATTTGAGCATAAGCTTTTGTGAGCTACAGCTCACTTCATCGAATGCATTTGGTAGAAAATACAGTGGAGAGATTTATACACACACAGAGAGAGAGAGAGAGAGAGAGAGAGAGAGAGAGAGAGAGAGAGAGAGAGAACATGAAACAGTGGGTTTTATCATACACACTGTAAGGAGAGTTATCACTTAAGATGAGCCATCACCAGCGGGGGTGGGGGAGGAAATGGCTCATCTTCCTTGTCACCATGAAAGGTTTCCCCTCCCCCACCCCTCCTGCTGGTGATGGCTCATCTTAAGTGACCACTCTCCTTACAGTTCATAGATTATCAGGGTTGGAAGGGACCTCAGGAGGTCATCTAGTCCAACCCCCTGCTCAAAGCAGGACCAATCTCCCATTTTTGTCCCAGATCCCTAAATGGCCCCCTCAAGGATTGAACTCACAACCTTGGGTTTAGTGGGCCAATGCTCTGTGTATGATAAAACCCATTGTTTCATGTTCTCTATGTGTGTGTATATAAATCTCCCCACTGTATTTTCCACCGAATGCATCCGATGAAGTGAGCTGTAGCTCACGAAAGCTTATGCTCTAATAAATTTGTTAGTCTCTAAGGTGCCACAAGTACTCCTTTTCTTTTTGCAAATACAGACTAACACAGCTGCTACTCTGAAACCAGGCAATAAACAAAAATTCATGGCCTGTGACCTGTCCATGTCTTATGCTAAAAATACCTGTGATTAAATCTTGGGAGAGTGGGGCAGCCGGGGGAGCGTGGCAGGGCCCTGCTGGGGTGGGGTGCAGCAGGGAAGGACACCAGGGGCCAGCAGCATGGCTGCTCCGGCCACCTGCCTGGGGACCGCTGCCCAGGACCACTGGAGCAGTGGCTGGTGTGGCTGTCCTGGGGCCACCTGAGCAGCTGGCACCAGATCCAGCTTCTTGGTTGGCCTGGGGTCAGCCACACTGACCGCTACAGAGGTCGCAGAAAGTCACAAGATCCATGACCTCCATGACAGACATGGAGCCCTAATTATCACATTGGGTGTTTTTGGTACCTTAGCTTTGTATGTATTTTTGTAACATTTCCAGTTAGGTATGTACCTAAACACTGCTTTATTTCAAGCTGTAGTAGTCATATGACTGTGAACTTGCCTCAGGAATCAAACTTAAACCAGATAATACTTCTGTCTTACAAAAATAGTAAAAAACTAGTAAAGGCTTTGCTAGGTTTTATTTAAGATAACACTACTTTTAATTATATTGTCCTATTCAACCTAGTTAGTTTCATCATAAATTATTCTTTACTTTAAAATTTTTGATATCAAGTTGAATTATAGTAGTTGTAATGTAGTTACTTCAGTTTATACTTATAAGATACTATTTCTTTAAGTTTAGCTGTTGAATTATGTTAATGATATTTAGCTACTAGTTTGTCTTAGAGTAAGCAACCTGTTGATGCTGTTACTATCCTAAGTATGTCCACGCTGGCAAAGTTACAGTGCTGGCAGTTACAGCACTGCTTAGAAAGCGCTGAAGGGAAACGGCTATTCTGTGTTCACACTGTCAGCTGCCTGCGCAATAATGTGTTCACACTTGCGGCACTTGCAGTGGTATTCGGAGTGGTGCACTCTGGGCAGCTATCCCACACAGCATTTCTTCCACTTCTGCCACTAAGAGTTGTGGGAAGGTGGAGGGGAGCACGGGGCATCCTGGATCCTGTCCCAATGCCCCGTGATGCCTTGCTTTGCATCCCAGCAAGCCCTGTGCTTCTGTCCGCATTTGGTGCCATCTTTCAACGGTTTGTGTACTGCGCACCCTGCCTCTTCGGTCTGCAGGAATGGATCCTGAACGGTTGACCAGTATGCTGCTCACTCTGACTAACAAGTCACAAGTGGTAATGGAGTTATTCCTTAAACTACAA
The DNA here is from genome assembly GCF_009764565.3 of Dermochelys coriacea. Lineage (NCBI taxonomy): Eukaryota > Metazoa > Chordata > Testudines > Dermochelyidae > Dermochelys > Dermochelys coriacea. The sequence goes on along the minus strand of NC_050068.2, from coordinate 274,022,988 downwards.
AGGCAAGAGGAGTGCGATATTGATCTCGCCACGCGTACTAGCAACAACACGAGATTGCTTGTGGCATTCACGGAGGTGCTGACCACAGTGGAATGCTGCTTTTGGGCTTGGGAAACAAGCACTGAGTGGTGGGATCACATTGTCATGCACGTCTGGGATGACAAGCAGTGGCTGCAGAACATTCATGGGACTGTGTGATGAGCTCGCCCCAGCCCTGCAGCACAAGAACACAAGAATGAGAGCTGCCCTGCTGTTGGAGAAGGGCATGGCAATTGCACTGTGGAAGCTGGCTACTCCAGACTGCTACCGATTGGTCGCTAATCAGTTCGGAGTGGGAAAGTCGACTGTTGGACTCGTGTTGATGGAAGTGTGCAGGGCCATTAATCTCATCCTGCTCTGAAAGACCATGACTCTGGGCAATGTGTGTGACGTGGATGGCTTTGCACAAATGGGCTTCCCTAACTGTGGAGGGGTGATAGATGGCACGCATATTCCAATTCTGGCACCAGACCACCTAGCCACAGAGTACATTAATTGGAAGGGGTATTTCTCAATGGTTCTCCAGGCGCTTGTGGATCACCGTGGTTGTTTCCTAGACATTAACACGTGCTGGTCTGGAAAGGTGCATGACTCATACATCCTTCGGAACACTGGCCTGTTCAGGAAGCCACAAGCAGGGACTTTCTTCCTGGACCAGAAGATCACCGTAGGGGAAGTTGAAATGCCCATTGTGATCCTGGGAGACCCTGTATACCCCTTAATGGCATGGCTTATGAATCCATACATGAGGCACCTACACAGCAGCAAGGAGCAGTTCAACAACAGGCTGAGCAAGTGCAGAATAACTATTGAATGTGGTTTTGGCTGTTTAAAGGCCCCCTGGTGCAGCCTATATGGGAAGATGGACCTTGCCAATGACAATATTCCTATGTTGTATGCTCATAATAATTGTGAAAGGAAGGGTGAAAGCTTCACTCAGGGCTGGACCACTGAGGCTTAGTGCCTGGAGGCTAAATTTGAACAGGCAGAGACCAGGACTATTAGAAGGGCATGTGGAAGTAGATAAAGGGAATTTGGATGCAGGCCTCTGAAATGAGCAGACTCAGGCTAACTCTAGTTTTAATAACGCGAGATTTGTAGAAGCAGGGCTCATGTCAGAAGTGGGTGGGAAGACAGCAGAGTAGAGTCAGCGTGAGCCATGTTTTGAGAATAGAAGTGAGAAAATACAGGAATGGGCAAGACATAATATAAACAAACTGCATTTGTTGATCACTACTGATGTAACAAAAGGTATAAATGCTTGCCTTAATTGTTTATCTTTTGAGAGATCTGCCTAGGAGGGGGAAACTCTATGTCCTAGTGCACACTCTCCCTCTGTGCAATTGCTTGAGAAAATAAAGTGTATCTGACTTGCTGCACCCAACCGAGAGAGTGAGAACTCTGTTTTTCTTCGACAATTTGGGAGCTCGTCTGGGATGGCAACGCCTTCTGAGACAACGGCAGCTGCTGCGGACACCATGGTACCACAATAGAGGTAGGAGACCTTTTGAAATCTTTATTGGGGTATTGTAGGAGGACTGCCTGTGGAGGCCATCTGTCCCTTTGAGGCTTACGACCTCTGAACTTATTGATTGTGCAGCAAGATCAGATGCAGAGCAGTGCTGGGGAACTGTTTTGCCGCCCCCAATAAGGTTAATTTGATGTGGTGCTGGGGACTTAGTTTTGCTACCCCCAATAAGGTTAATGCATTAGGTTAATGCACTGGTGCTGAGGGGTTGTTACTGCCTCAAGAGTTGTATTAAGTCCAGACATAAAGTATTAAGGTTATTGTACATGAGATGTATCGTGGTGTGAAGACACAGAGGCCTGTGTGTGTGTGTGTGTGTGTGTGTGTGCACGCCAGCCAGTGCCAGTGTGAATGAGGGCCACCAGAAGATGCCCAGAGCTCCCTGCAAAGCACAAGCTCGTGACCGGAGATGTCTCTAATGCAAGCCCAGTGGCTGCACCTTAGTGGATCGGTAAAAGATCCGAACCAAGGTGGCTTTTCTCTGCATGGCATGACCGGAAAGGGGTGTGCCTGGGTCTAGGATTGTGTGACCCCCATCTCTCCTCATCCTCTCCTCCCCGTTTGAACTACTGACTAGTCTAATTGCCTCACCGGAGGCCATTAGCGTATGCGGTATAGTCTTTCTGAGACTAGCCGACGCTCTTTGCTGAAGGGGGTGTAGGAGAGTCATGGACATCCTCAATAAATCTTTCCTGTGTGAGTGCCTGAGGAAAGAGAGTGAGAATTTTCTTAGCTCATGAGCTGACCGAACGGACAGGGTGCCCTCCTTGGGAGTGTGAGAGACTTTAGTTTATGAGCCACCAGCAGACAGGATGCCTCCCCGGTGTGTGTGATTGGAAAGTGGGGGACAGTCTAAGTATTCCCCCTCACCCCAAAGAGTACCCCTGTGTACCACATGTGTGTGTATTATCGCCCCAGAACCTGCAGGTATTTAGAAAATTGGAACTGTTACACACAATAATCCATCTAAACAGTTCCCACTAGAAGGTACCTTTTGATTTAGATGAATTCACATACCTCAGAGGAACCCTTACATTACTCTGACACACAGTGGGAGCAATTTGTCGATAGAATCCGGATGCCTCCCTACCCAAACCTCTTTCTCAACCCCCTCGGCTCCTTTATATCCCCAGTTAGTTAAAGTTGAAAGCGAGGAAAGAAAGGAATGGGTTAATTTGAAAATTCAGCTTGGCCCAGAGATAAAGAGAGAGCTGCTCTGCATTCAAGGTCAAGAATCAACACCGACCATACCAAGCACAAATTAAAAAATTGCTTTCATCCCCAGCTGGCTGTGAAAAATATATAGATAGAGGCTAGCAAAGGCAATACAAGTTACAGGACTGAAATTACATTTGCAAAGCTTGGCTGCCCATTGAGACCCAACAGTCTGCCTTTGCGACCCTGGAGCCAATTGGTTTGGGGACACTGAAGAAGCCACAGTCAGCCGGCCTGGACTGGAATACCAAGCAAAGGGTCTCTGAAAGAGATGCCCCAGGAGACCCCATTGTGTAAAAGAACAGCCCTCCCAAGAGCAGAAGCAAGTTGGAGATTGCACAGCATATCTCTGGACAATCTGTATACAGGATAATCTCCTGTCCACCTCCCCCGCCTTCTCTGGACATTATACACGGACGTGGCCTGTCTGGACGTACGTGTGTGAGTATGAAAGTGGCTTGCTTGGGGCATTAATGTTTTTCTTCCCCTGAGTGATGTGGGAACGTTCCAACACACTCTCTGTTGTTTTATTGTTTTATTATTTTATTAATGAAGCTTTTTAAAATTCAGTTATATGGTGTTTTCTTCATCTCCCCCCAACAATCCTGCAGCGTCAGCCTGATCACCTGACACAAGGGATAGATTGGTAACACAAAAATCTGTCAGTTTTGGTAGAAAATTGAGTAAGTGGGGAGCCCTGCAGAATGCACGCTATCTATTTGTTTTGCCCTTGTTTTATGTTTGCTTTGCTTAGTATTATGTTAAGAATTGCATGATTAAAGGTGTGTTCTCTCTCAGCTGCAGTAGGTCTAGGAACCGGAGAGGGATTTAGCATTCCTCTCTCCACCCTGGTTGACGGGGAAGAGTGGCAGGTCGCAGTGGCCGTAGCAGGACTGGGCAATAGAGGAGTTGGCGGGGGGGCAGGGGAAAGGGAAGAGATGTGTACCTGACAGCTAGAGAGAAAATTGAACAGTTAAACACCAATTGGCTGTGCGTTCTGTCCAGATGGCAAGTGTTAGAGAGCTTATTCCTTCACTCTCCCGCTCCCCTGGTGCTTCTTGCATAAACAGAGACCAGCATTACCCGAAGTCCGAAGGTGCAAACAATTCAATGTTTATTGGGATGAACTTCCATCAACCTTAAATCCAAGTTCCTTTTTCCTTATTTTCAAATCCCAATTTACTTCCTGTTTGCCCCTAATTTATATAGTAATATTCTTAGCCATACCTTAACCAATCATTCTACTGAAATTTAACTAACCAATCCTAACATATTGTAACATGATTAGCTAACAAATTATATCCCACCACCTTAATTAGTTTACACCCAGCAAAATTAATTATACAGCAGACAGAAACAATCACAGAACCAAACAGAGACCATACCGATAAACAATAGCAAAGTGGGAACTATAATGACAAAACAATACAGAAGGGAGGATTTCACAATTACATCTATAAAGACATAAGGGTTTCCCAGCTGTGTCTATTGATAAGTGAGTTCTTACCAAGCAGAAAACTATCAACCTAAATTTCCTTTTACATCTTCTAGGCTCTTCCCTTTCTCTGGAGGTGATAGATCAGATCACCTTCCTAACAGCCCCATATTGATTAGTTTGGAATGTGAGGAGGTGACTGTCGCTTCCCAGCTTATGGCTGCCTCTGCTGCTTAGCCAAAAGCCTTAGCCTAAGAACAGGGCCTCAGACTGTCACAGCGAGAGAAGATTCTTTCTTGTATACCTCTATTACTAGCTAAATGATAAGAATACACCTACATTCTTTTCCACCAAATGCATCCGATGAAGTGAGCTGTAGCTCACGAAAGCTTATGCTCTAATAAATGTGTTAGTCTCTAAGGTGCCACAAGTACTCCTTTTCTTTTTGCGAATACAGACTAACACGGCTGCTACTCTGAAATATATCCTAACAGCAAGCCTCACGGGGGATGATTCGTGTGACTCTTGTGAGTGATATTGTTAAGAAAAGAGACCAGGAAGGGTAGGGGCTAGTTGAGAAGCCCACCCTTCCTTGCTAAATTGGTAGTGAAACAAGCCTGAGACCATGGAAAGAAATGGTTCAACAAGAAAAAAAGGATCGGGCCCAGAAAGCAGGCAGGCAGGCAACAGTGAAAGAAGTTGGGAAAAGAGTGAATAGTTAACTCTGTAGATGCTGGAGGGAATTAAGAAGTGAAACCTTGTAGGAATGTGAAAAGAGAAAAGGTGTTATGAAAAGAAAATTATTGGTTTCTTTGCAGCCATTCTGAAGGAGAAATGGGCCCTTTTCCAAGAGATGTCTGTAAATAATCCAGGCAAGAGGTTATTTAAGTGGAATCATTTCACTACGAATAAGTTAGTCACATTTGCTAAAGAACACTCCTGGTGTGTACAATCTGTGTTTTGTAAGTTTCAGATGAATTGGTGGTGTTTTAAAGTTGTAAAACCGAGAATACTTTTGCCAGACACAGGAAACTAATGTTGTTTAATTTTGGTATTTAGCATTTAATCCTTAAAATGACTTAATGCTTTACAAGATTTAAATTTGTTTTTAAAAAAGATCAAAGTTGTGGCTGCAGCAGGGCAGTCAAAGCCAGGAGAATGGAAAAAGATTTTAATTTGTTTTTGGGTAACAAAATAGCAGATCCGGGAAAGAGAGAGAAGGACAGTGCCCCTGACTGTGTGTGGTCAAGCTGCCACTTTACTGGGAGTGCATGGAGACTTTGTAAGCACAAAAGGAACAGTTAAATCTTTTGTGTAAAAAATTAATGTGACTAGTGTTGTGGAAATTGAATTGTGGAGGAAATGTGCATTTCCCCCAGAACATGTGCAGTGTATATTGTAGCAGGGGTAAAATGTGCAGGAGGTCGGACTAGATGATCAGAATGGTCCCTTCAGACCTTAGTATCTATGAATCTAAAAGAAATGCAAACCTACCATGCTATTTAATTAAAATCATATTAGAACTCCAAAGGGAGCCACAATAGGTTGTGTTGTCTTTTTCAGATCTCTGTGTGTTTTGAAAGCAGGAGTTAAAAGTAAAAGGCAATCAAAATTCTGGTAAAAACAATTGTCCCTTTTAAGTAAGAGTCTCTTTAAGCTGTGGATAGCTTTGGATCCAGAAGCAAGCCAGAAATCATCCGTGTTAATGCAAATTACCTAACTGATAAGGTAAAAGTCACTGAAACCTGGGCTGCCTATGAAACAAATAAAGAAAATATGGGTAATTCCTCTGTTTTGCCTGCAATTAAGGGTATTTGTATTAAAAAGGAAATATTTTAAGCAATGACTGACTGCCCAGAAGCGGTAGATCTATGTTCTTTTTGTCTTTCAGAAAATCAGAGAAACTAATGCCAGCTGAAAAGCAATCCATATACCATGCATTTACTGGCACAATAGGAATTATGTTCTGTGTTCTATGTCCTATTTTGTGGTGTTTGTCTTGTGGCCAGAATTGTTGTGTTTAATATTTTCATAGGACAGTCTACTTCAAAATCAAATAGAAGGGTTAAATCAAAATGTAGATATTTGTTTTATTCAATTTGGAATACAAAGTGTTTGGATAATATCAGGAAAATGTGATATACTAAAGTATAATACATTTGCTTAAATAAGAAAAAGAAACTTCATTGGCCAGATCTTTTAATTGAAAAAAATGTTAAATTTTGCACACCAACAGTCTTTAGAAGCAAGGACATGAAAGGTTAACCTATTCCCCATATTGCACATGGGATCCTTCTGGCTATCTCCGATTTCTAGCCAGAGGGCTGGGGAGGGAGGAAAGCTATTGGACATCAGAGGTTGTACGAAGTGGACTCCTCAAAAGTAGGTGTGCTTGTCCTGGCTTGTTGCTCCAAAGCTCTCTAAAGTCATTTTACTGGAAGGGTGTATGTGGAATACATTGAATAATAAGACTAAAGTACTGTATAATGGCAATGTGTATGTGTTTATTGTTGGGGAAAAGGTATATGAGTGGAGAGTGGAAGCTTCCTTTGTAGGTTAAAGAAGCCAAGAAGGGGAGAAGGAAAAAGAACAGAACAGTCCAAAGATAAGACACCTGGCCCCATTCAAGGACACTGTTCACAGCTAAGACTTGGCTGACAACCAAGAAAGGAGGGTGGGGGGGACTTGAATGTGCCCAAGCAGCTGTAAAATCTGCAAAACTCTGCCAGGCATTAATGAAACGTTAGGTTTCTTTTCTCACAGGTAAAAGAAGTGTTACCTAAAGACCCTAGCAGCCCTGCCATTCATTGAAACCAGAAGACTGAGTCTACGTAAGGTCCATCAACGAAAGACTGCTCTGGCTTCACACTGGAAAGGCCCTTACCAAGTTCTGCTCACTACCAACACCACTGTAAAGTGTCAAGGACTGACTGCCTGGACCCATGCTTCACTGCAAGAAAGCCCCTCAGCCTCGAGATAATTCCACTCCTACTATTGATCAGCCTGTCTCTCTCTTTCTGGTATTTCTTTTCCTCCTTCTGGACCACAGGGGAAAAGGACAAGGTGATGTGCTGGTAACCTCTCCCTTGTCCACTGACAGAGCTAACCTGCATTCAGTATTTGCTACAGAAACCAAAGCACTACAGGGCCACGATGCTTCAGGAGAGAAGAAGAAAAATACTCGTTCCGCTGAAATTGCCAAAGTCCAGGAATTCCTGACTACAAAAGACATTAAGAACTGACCCTGGTGAAGAAACAAAGAATTATACACTGGCAGGAAGAAACTTGTGGAACCCATGCTTGGGAATGCGCTATTGAGTGGATTTGGGGATTTATTCTACAGGCTGCGTCCTGTGTTTTTTGGATAAGTACCTTCAGCATATATTACCCTCCCTAATTGGATTTTAAATGACAAATACCAAAGGCACCTTGTTGCCACTGTCCCACCATTTCCTCCATTACACTATTACCCCTGCAACACATCCAAACACAGACAATGCCATATATCTGATAAAATCCAATGGCCAAGGCCTTCACACCTTAATGATTTATTTAAATGTTGTTTGAAAAAATTATTTGTAAGGTTCAGGATATTCCATATAAGCGAACAATTGAGTGGGGAGAGACTGGTCAGAGGAAATAAAAGTATATGACATCATTACAATTGAGCTTCAAGAATGCTTCTCAAAAGTACCTGAGAATATTTAAACAATAGATGTGGTGGTGTGGATAATGCTATCCCCAAGAGAAATGTACTAGGACATCGAATAACAATAATTAATGACACGTTAGGGACTGTAAAATTTACCCTGCCCCTTTCAAATCACTTTCATGTATCCAGCTTTCAAATCACTTTCATGTATCCAAATTGCTCAAAGGGGGCTGCTATTTGGCTAGCTCAGCAAAGGGCACAGGTCTCCTCTAGAAAGAAAAGAGATTTAGCTGGTTTCACCTATGGGATGGTGCAAATAGCACAGCTGCAATCTGGAATATCTATAAAGGCCAACTACCTGGTATGCCTAATCAATTTTTAGTCAGTGCTTCTGGAATAACACCCAACATTTGGATAGGGATAAGGAGTCAATGGACATTCTAGCTGTTAAAACCCCCACAGTTTCAGTGTGTACATAAACTGAAGCCAGGGGAAGTTGTCACTGTTCATAACAATGTTTGTTGGGAGGGTATGGGACAAGGAACTACCCTGACAGGACACCTGCTTTTCCAAGCTAATGATAGCTGTGTGCATGTTGAGGCCACCACATTACAAGATATTCATTTTAATCTCACCACTGCTGCAGGCAATTATATTATTTATTGGCCTGTGGATAGAATTTTACAATTAGCCCTTAGGTTTCAAATACCCTTCAATTGGATTGTCTTAATACCTGATAGGTTCCAAAATTTGTTTTCATTCCTACCAGAGGTTCAGAAAATCTCTGAATTCATATTCTTCAAAATATATATCAAGTTGAAAAGTATGCCTTTCATACCACTTATAGAGTGTCTACTTTATGTACTAAGTATGATGTATTGTGCTTTCTGACTAAAACTGTATAATAACCCCATTATATTATCACTATGGAAATGCTATTGCTTGTATTGTTGTTGTTTAGCTTAGGGTTATGTTGTTGTTGTAAGGGACACAATAATACTTTCCATGTCCATGCTAATCATGCATTGTCATTGTATCGAATCAAAAAACCTCTAAGGTTGAAGTATTTAATGTAAAGTCAGAAATACAAGATTTAATGAGAATGGAAGTCTAAGACTGATAGTTGTGCTGGAAGCACAAAAAGGGGTTGGAGTGTAGAAGTAGATAAAGGGAATTTGGATGCAGGCCTCTGAAATGAGCTGAACTCAGGCTAACTCTAGTTTTAATAACGCGAGATTTGTAGAAGCAGGGCTCACGTCAGAAGCGGGTGGGAAGACAGCAGAGTAGAGTCAACGTGACCCAGCCTAGAGATAGCTATGTTTTGAGAATAGAAGTGAGAAAATACAGGAATGGGCAAGACATAATAGAAACAAACTGCAGTTATTGATCATTACTGTATGTAACAAAAGGCATAAATGCTTGCCTTAATTGTTTATCTTTTGAGAGACCTGCCTAGGAGGGGGAAACCCTGTATCCTAGTGCACACTCTCCCTCTGTACAATTGCTTGAGAAAATAAAGTGTATCTGACTTGCTGCACCCAACCGAGAGAGTGAGAACTCTGTTTTTCTACGACAGGCACAACAAGGGGCCAAAAGGATCAGGGATGTCTTGAGGCAGCAATTTGAAGCTGAAAGCCACTTATATTTGTTGCTATGCTCGGGAGTGGAGTGCTTTTAATGCTAGGAGGTGATTGTGACTGGTGCAGATGATACAATATGAAAGTTTAAGATAATTGTCTGTTGCTTTAGAATCATAAAATAATAGGGTTGGAAGAGACATCAGGAGGTCATCTAGTCCAATCCTCAAAGCTCAAAGCGGGACCAACACCAACTAAATCATCGCAGCCAGGGCTTTGTCAAGCTGGGCCTTAAAAACCTCTAAGGATGGAGATTCCACTATCTCCCTAGGTAACCCATTCCAGTGCTTCATCACCCCCCAGTGAAATAGTGTTTCCTAATATCCAACCTAGACCTCCCCCACTGCAACTTGAGACCATTGCTTCTTGTTCTGTCATCTGCCACCACTGAGAACAGCCAAGCTCCATCCTCTTTGGAACCCCCCCTTTAGGTAGTTGAAGGCTGCTATCAAATCCTCTCTGTCTTCTCTTCTGCAGACTAAATAACCGCAGTTACCTCAGCCTCTCCTCGTAAGTCATGTGCCCCAGCCCTCTAATCATTTTTGTTGCCCTCCGCTGGACTCTCTCCAGTTTGTCCACATCCTTTCTGTAGTGGGGGGTCCAAACCGGACACAATACTCCAGATGTCACCTCACCAGTGCCGAATAGAGGGGAATAATCACTTCCCTTGATCTGCTGGAAATGCTTTTACTAATACAGCTCAATATGCCATTGGCCTTCTTGGCAACAAGGGCACACTGTTGACTTATATCCAGCTTCTCTTCCACTGTAATCCCCAGGTCCTTTTCTGCAGAACTGCTGCCTAGCAATTCGGTCCCTAGTCTGTAGCGGTGCATGGGATTCTTCCATCCTAAGTGCAGGACTCTGCATTTGTCCTTGTTGAACCTCATCAGATTTCTTTTGACCCAATCCTCCTATTTGTCTAGGTTACTCTGGATCCTATCCCTACCCTCCAGCTTATCTACCTCTCCCCCAGTTTAGTGTCATCTGCGAACTTGCTAAGGGTGCAATCCATTCCATCATTCAGATCATTAATCAAGATGGTGAACAAAACCGGCCCCAGGACCAACCCCGGGAGCACTCCGCTTGATGCCGGCTGCCAGCTAGACATCGAGCCATTGATCGCTACCCGTTGAGCTCAACGTTCTATCCAGCTTTGTATCCACCTTATAGTCCATTCATCCAATCCATACTTTTTTAACTTGCTGGCAAGAATACTGTGGGAGACTGTATCAAAAGCTTTGCTAAATCTAAGATCTATCACATCCACTGCTTTCCCCATATCCACAGAGCCCATTATCTCATCATAGAAGGCAATCAGGTTGGTCAGGCATGACTTGCCCTTGGTGAATCCGTGTTGACTGTTCCTGATCACCTTCCTCTCCTCCAAGTGCTTCAAAATGGATTCCTTAAGGACTTGCTCCATGATTTTGCCGGGGACTAAAGTGAGGCTGACCGGTCTGTAGTTCCCCGGGTTCTCTTTCTTCCCTTTTTAAAATATGGGCACTATATTTGTCTTTTTCTAATAGTCCGGGACCTCCCCAGATCGCCATGAATTTTCAAAGATAATGGCCAATGTCTCTGCAATCACATCAGCCAACTACCTCAGCAACCTTGGATTCATTAGAGCTGGATCCATGGACTTGTGCATGTCCAGCTTTTCTAAATAGTCCTTAACCTGTTCTTTCACGACTGAGGGCTGCTCACCTCCTCCCCATACAGTGCTGCCCAGTGCAGCAGTCTGGGAGTAGCTGTCCTTGTATGTGAAGACTGAGGCAAAAAAAGCATTGAGTACTTCAGCTTTTTCCACATCATCTATCACTATGTTGCTTCCCCCATTCAGTAAGGGACCATACTTTCCCTGATCACCTTTTTTGTTCTAACATAGCTGTAGAAACCCTTCTTGTTACCTTTCACATTCCTTGCTAGCTGCAACTCCAATTGTGCCTTGTCCTTCCTGATTACACCCCTGCATGCTCTAGCAATATTTTTATACTCCTTCCTAGTCATCTGTCCAAATTTCCACTTCTTGTAAACTTCCTTTTTGAGTTTAAGATCACCAAAGATTTCACTGTTAAGCCAATCTGGTCACCTTCCATATTTGCTTTTATTTCTACACATCGGGATGGTTTGTTCCTGCACCCTCAATAAGGTGTCTTTAAAATACAGCCAGCTCTCCTGGACTCCTTGTCCCCTCATATTAGCCTCCCAGGGGATCCTGCCCATCAGTTTCCTAAGGGAATCTAAGTCTGCTTTTCTGAAGTCCAGGGTCCATATTTTGCTACTCACCTTTCTTCCTTTCATGAGGATCCTGAACTCAACCATTTCATGATCACTTCTGCCTAGGTTGCCACCCACTTCTACCATTTCTTCCCTGTTTATAAGCAGCAGGTCAAGAGGAGCACGGCCCCTAGTCGGTTCCTCCAGCACTTGTAACAGGAAGTTGTCTCCAACACTCGCCAAAAACTTCCTGGATTGTCTGTGTATTGCTGTATTGCTCTCCCAGCAGATGTCAGGGTGATTTGAAGTCCCCTATTAGAATCAGGGCCTGTGATCTGAAAACTTCAGTTAATTGTCCAAAGAAAGCCTCATCTACCTCATCCTTCTGATCCAGTGGTCTATAGCACACACCCACCACAACATCACACTTGTTGCTCTCACCTCTAAACTTAACAGGCTTAAAGACTCTCAACAGGCTTTTCTCTAGTTTCAAACTGAAGCTCTGAGCAATCATACTGCTCTCTTACATACAATGCAACTCCTCCATCTTTCCTCCCGTACTTGTCCTTCTTGAACAGTTTTTACCCATCCATGACAGTTCTCCAGTCATGTGAACTTGCCCCGCCAAGTTTCTGTTATTCCAATCACGTCATAGTTCCTTGATTGTGGCAGGACTTCCAATTCTTCCTGCTTGTTTCCCAGCTTTGTAGGGCTCAGTTTGCTTTCAATTAATAGAATAAAGATTGATTTCAAACCAACACAATTCTTTTATTCAGAAACAACAACCAGAGAGGAGAGAGTCAAACAAAAAAAAACACATAGCACTGAGGGGTTGGGGGAAAGGAAGGTACCATGAGGAGGTGGAGTCCTAGGATGGTTAAAGATTTGTGTATGTCCAGGGATTATATTCAACCTTCTCCTTTGAACTACAGTGCAGTGGCTACTGTACTGAATCAATGCCAAACTGCAGAGAGATAGGTGTTGAGTGCAGTGGCTACTGGGAGTCAGCAGTGCTAGACTGTGATGGGGGAGGAGTGGAATGTCATGAGTACAGACTGGAGCCAGGAGGTTGACAAGTGCGCAGCACCAGAGCAGCCATTTGCCTCCTGCACCATGTAGTAGGCATTCTGCAGATCCTTTACTTTGTCCCTGCACTGCAGTGTGTCCCAGTAATGGAATGGCCCTTTCCATCATGCAGCGTGAAATCTGGCCATAGGTATCATAATTCATATGGCTGGAGTGCAGCTGGGACTGGACATCCTCCTCTCCCCAAATGCTGATGAGGTACAACTCAGCATTGCTCCAAGCAGGGGATCGCTTGGTGCATGGAGCAGGCGTGGCCACCTGGAAACATGCGCTGAGACCACTGCATGTATCACTGAGCAAACAGGAAGGGGACTTTCAAAATTCACAAGGAATTTACGGGGTGGGGATGACAGTTGGTGATCTGAGTGCAGGGCAGTAGAGTTCAGAAAGGCAAGAATAGGCATTGTGGGACATCTCCTGGAGGCTAATTGCAGCACTGTATTTGACCAGGGTGTCTACACTGGTACTGTACCCCCGTTGTAGAACGCTGTATGCCTCTCGTCGGGGTGTTTGTTTTTTTTTTACAGCGCTGCAACCATGCAGTTTCTGCACACTAAGTATTTTGGCACTGTGTACACCTCAGGAGTTACAGCGCAGAAAGCTGCTTTCCTGCACAGAAACTTACCAGAGTAGACAGGTCCTAAGTAAGTAAGTGAATACCATTGTGGCTGATGCTCATCTTTTTTGAATTTTATACTCAGTTTTATAATACTAGTCCATTCAATATAGTTAAACTATCTTATTTGAATGTACATTATATTTAAGAATTTCCATGTTGCTTTAAATGTTGCTACATTGTATCATTCATTTTATTTATCTTTTTAATAGGTATCATTTGCATAATCCTTGTTGTTTTAATGTTTTGGTTTCTTTTATCACTCTGATTATTTAAATAAACATTTCTTTATTTCTAAGTCAAGTTAAATAGTTTATTTTGGGGTGTCCCTTCATGTGCAAGGAAAAAAATACTTGGTAAAACTGATGTGGTTAACCCCTGAGTGTCATCTCCTTAATAACCATAATCAATAATTCCATCTTTTGATCTGACTTTCCTGAAGTAGTCATAAGAAGCAATTAATTAATAATTTCATCAAATTAATTTTCTCCTAATTATCAGTTTTGATAATTGTTTGTTTTCTCTTTTGACAATTTTACTTTGAAAATTACCTGGCATCCAACCCCTCTTTACTGCACAATGGGGAGAGTTAGGTGCCTAGGGAAGGGATCCTCAGAAGCCGGTAAGCCGAGCAGGGATGGACATAAACTAGCCAGTCAAGAAGTGCAGAGAAAAGGGGTAGGGCTGAAACCCCATCTCTCAAATGTATTTAGGCACTTAACTCCCATTGATATGGGCCTTTTGGCACCTGACTGACATGGTAGAGGGAGGCACAACCTGCTGCATGGGCCATGCTGAGCCATGAATCTTCTCTTGGAGTTAGGCACCTAAGCTAAGTCACCTGTGCTTAGCAGACAAAACACGGACCTTTCTTGCAAAAACAAACAAACAAACCACTTGTAGCCAATAGCCTGGTGGCTAGGGCATTCAAGTTCAAGTCCCTGCTCCAAATCAGACAGAGCAGGGAATTAAAAATCCAGTCTTCTACATTTGAGGTGAGTGCCTTAACTATCAGGCTATTGAGGATGCTGGAACAGCCTTGCTCAATCTCTCCTGTTGGAGCTGTTCCACTTCATATAAACAATAAAATATTTTTTGGACCAGGGACTTGAACTTAGTGCTACCACATCTCAGGCAAGTACCCTAACCAACAGGCTGGGACATATACAGCCTCAGAAAATTCCAACCTGCTCATCATGGCTGCCTTTTATGACAGGTATCAGGCATGATCTGAGCACACCTATAGGATCAGGCCCCACTAGCAAGATAAGCAGGGGAATGCCTAGTCTGAGAATCCCATTTCAGGGCTGCCAGAGTTTTGGTTTCATCCTTATCCAGGTTTTGAGAATATAAGTGACACCTAAAAGGTAGAGACAGTTAGGTGCTTCAGTATGTTTATAGATCTGGGCTGGTCAAAAATTTTTCATCAAAACTGATTTTTGATGGAAAACTGTGTTTTTGGCCGAGTGACATTTTTCACAAAAAAAGTCTGTGGAAAACACAGACAGTTGGAAATATTGCTGTGGTGCCTTATGGGAATTGTAGTTTGGTTGCATGATGTTTCCATTCTCTTCTATAAACTAGGACTACATTTCCTGTGATGCACCATGAGAGGAGAGGTGAAACTGTGGCACATCCTGGGCAATGGGGCCTATAAAGGAGTGTGAAAGTTTGAGAAACTCAAACTACAACTCCCATGAGAGCATTTCCAAACTGAAATGTTTTAGTTTTCAGCCAAAATATTTTGGTATTTGACTCTTCTGCAGGAAAACTCTGAGGAAATACCCACATTTTTTAACCCGCTGTCATGATCTCCAGTCCACTGACCTCCACAACTTCTCAGCTTCCTCTTTACTGCTCTGTTCCCTCTTCCATTAATTTAATTGACTCCCTCATTTAGCCATGTTCCTCATAGCTGTCTTTTACCCAAGTAAAAGTTAACTGGCCAAAACTGAGCTGTTGATGTTAGTCCCAAAGCTTTCTCCTCTCTCCATTTAGTCTATCATTGTTGAAATACCACCATCATCCTAGTTAGTCATGCCTGTAACCTGAGTATCATCTTTCACTTTCCTGTCTCTAGCCTCAGATGTCCAGGGCATATCCAAATCTTTTTGCTTCTTTTACCATAATATTTGCATGATCTGGCCTTTTCTAACTGCCACAATTTCATCCAATTTCAGCCAGGCCTTTATCACCTGTCTTCATCATTGCAGGTTTCAGAGTAGCAGTCGTGTTAGTCTGTATCCGTAAAAAGAAAAGGAGTACTTGTGGCACCTTAGACTAACAAATTTATTAGAGCATAAGCTTTTGTGAGCTACAGCTCACTTCATCGGATGCATAGAATGGATACAGAGAAGGTGGAAGTTACCATACAAACTATTAGAGGCTAATTAGTTAAGATGAGCTATTATCAGCAGGAGAAAAAAAACTTTTGTAGTGATAATCAAGATGGCCCATTTAGACAGTTGAGAAGAAGGTCTGAGGATACTTAACTTAAGAAAATAGATTCAATATGTGTAATGATCCAGCCACTCCCAGTCTCTATTCAAACCCAAGTTAATGGTATCTAGTTTGCTTATTAATTCAAGCTCAGCAGTTTCTCGTTGGAGTCTGTTTTTGAAGCTTTTCTGTTGCAAAATTGCCACCTTTAAATCTTTTACTGAGTGGCCACAGAGGTTGAAGTGTTCAGGAATCATAACATTCAAAAACCGGTAGGAGAACACTTCAACCTCTGTGGCCACATCCCTGAACCGTGGCCACTGGGAGCTGCAGGGGGCCATGCCTGTAGACAGTCAATGTCAGCAAAATGTCTCGTGGCCCACAATCAGATTACCCTGATGGGCCGCAGGTTGCCCAACACTACATTATACCATCCCCTCCATACATTCATCAAGCTCAGTCTTGAAACCAGTTAGGTTTTTTGCCCCCATTGTTCCCCGTGGAAGGCTGCTCCAGAACTTCACTCCTCTGATGGTTAGAAACCTTTATCTAATTTCAAGCCTTAATTTGTTGATAGCCAGTATATATACATTTGTTCTTGTATCCACATTGAAGCTTAATTTCAATAACTCCTTTCCCTCCCTGCTATTTAGCCCTCTGATGTATTTCTGGAAAGCAATCATATCTCCCCTCAGCCTTCTTTTGGTTAGAACAAACAAGCCAAACTCTTTGAGTCTTCTCTCATAAGGTAGGTTTTTCATTCCTTGGATCATCCTAGTAGCCCTTCTCTGTACCTGTTCCAGTTTGAATTCATCTTTCTTAAACATGGGAGACCTGAACTGCACACAGTATTCCAGATGAGGTCTCACCAGTGCCTTCTTTAATGGTACTAACACTTCCCTTTGTCTACTTGAAATAGCTCACCTGATGCATTCAAGAACTGAATAAGCCTTTTTTCATGGCCAGATCACATTGGTGGCTCATAGTCATCCTGTGATCAACCAATATGGAGGTCTTTCTCCTCCTCTGTTCTTTCCAACTGATAAGTCCCCAACTTATAGCAAAAATTCTTGTTGTTAGTCCCCAAGTACTTTGCACTATTACATTTCATGCTATTTCTACTACTCCAGTTTTTAAGGTCATCCAGATCTATGAAATTCCAATCCTCCTTTGTGTTGGCAATACCTCCCAACTTTTTGTACTAAGGTCATTAATACAAATGTTAAATAAGATTGGTCCCAGACCAATCCCTGAGGAACTCCACTAGTAACCTCCCTGCAGCCTGACAGTTCACTTTTCAATATGATCTGTTGTAGTCTCCCCTTTAACCAGTTCCTTATTTACCCTTAAATTCTCATATTAATCCCTACCTTCTCTAATTTAACTAATAATTTCCCACATGTAACTACATCAAATGCCTTACTGAAATTGAGGTAGATTAGATCTACTGCATTTCCTTTGTCTAAAAGATCAGTTATCTTCTCAAAGAAGGAAATCAGGATGGTCTGGCATGATCTAACTTTTGTAAAACCACATGTTATTTTACCCCAATTCCTGTTTACCTCTCTGTCCTTAACTACTTTTTCTTTCAAAATTTGTTCCAAGACCTTGCACACAATTGAGGTCAAACTAACAGGCTTGTAGTTTCCCAGATCACTTTTTTCCCTTTCTTAAAAGTAGGAACTATATTAGCAATTCTCCAGTCATTGGTATGATCCCTGAATTTACAGATTCATTAAAAATCCTTGCTATTGGGCTTGCAATTTCATGTGCCAGTTCCTTTAATATTCTAGGATGGAGATTATCCGGGCCCCCCAGTTTACTCCCACTAAACTCTTTGAGTTTGACTTCCACCTTCAGATGTGGTAATTTCTACCTCCATATCCTTGTTGCTATTTGTTAGTCTCTAAGGTGTTACAAGTACTCCTTTTCTTTGTTGCTATTAGTTACCTTGCCACTATCCCTAAATTCTTCATTAGCCTCATTAAAAACTGAGGCAAAGTATGTGTTTAGATGTTGGGCCATGCTTCGATAATCCTTAATCTCCACCCTATCCTCAGTGGTCCCCCTTCTTTCCTTGTTTTCTTTATATTTATATGGCAATAGAACCTTTTACTGTTGGTTTTAATTTCCTTTGCAAGGTCCAACTCTGCTTGGCTTTTGGCAGTTCTCACTTCATCCTTACACTTTTTGACCTTCAAGAGGTAGCTTTCCTTGCTGATCTGTCCCACCTTACATTCCTTTTAGTGTTTCTGTTTTTTCTTAATCACCTATTTGAGATGCTTGCTCATCCAGGTGGTCTGCAACCCTTCCCTATGATTTTTTTTCCACTGCTTGGAACGCAGGCTTGAGATAGCTTCTGTAATTTTAAAGTCAAGTAATTCCAAGCCTTCTCTGTATTCAAATCCTTGAGTTTTTCAGTCCAGTCCACTTCCCTATCTAATTCACTTAGTTTTTTTAAGTTTGCTCTTTATTAAATCAAGGACCCCAGTTCATCTCTCTTTTGCACGTATCTACCTAGAACAAAGTGTGTAATCATGCAAACATTATCAAGAAACTTTCTTCCTATATCCCTACAAAGATTCACACACTAATTTCAAACAAGCTTTCTCTTGCTCTTATTAATGTCATGAAAGCTAAGGGCCTGGTACAAATCTTAAAACTGTTTATTAAAATATAGGAAATAATTTAATTTTCGCAGACTGAATTTCTGACTCACTACATATACCTCATTATCTTTAACTTTATACCACAAAATTTATGAGGAAACTGTTTTAATGGGAATGCAAAATCATAATATTAATTTACAATGTTTATTCTCAAGGATACCCAATTCATTACTGGAAATATTTTCAAAACAATCCTTGACATATATCCAGAAATGAAAGCCACTGTCAAAAAATGCTATCCACATATCCCAGCCAAAGAAGGCAAAATCATTTGGAAGCATACGTCAAAGTACTTATTTTCATATATGGTTCAATAAATGTATATTAATTATTTTTGATTCTATAAATGACATATGAAAATGTATGTGGAATAAATTATGACATTTCAGATAAATGCTGAGATAAAATACAACAGAATTAGTGGTTTTGTCCATCTCATTTATGGTCAAAGGCCAATGATATCATAAACAAGATCACAGGATTCCAATTTTAATTCAATCCAGTTGTTTCTCTTCTAGGATTCTATCCAGATAGTCCTCTGCTCTTTTGTAAAGAATGCTGCAATTATCTTATTCTCACAGTTTAAAATGTTATTGGCCATACACAAAAGAGAAATGTCACTTTTGATTAATGGATTTGCTAGATTTGGTGTACCATGGGAAAATTAACTCTTTGCTGGGCAGAACTATGGCAATTTACCAAACCATTTAAGCACACAATTAACTTTAAGTTCATGTTTAAGTCCATCCCTGTTCAGAAAAGCACATAAAGACATGCTTAAGTCTTATTGAATGGGACTTAAGCTTGAGTTTAAGCACTTTGCTGATCCAAGACCTGTGTAAGTACATGGACCCCTTTCTGTAATAATGTATAGAAAGAAAGTCCAAAGCTTATGGGCCTGATACTCCTCTTCTCTATACTTTGTATACTCATTTAAATGCACTACCAATTAGAATGTCAGCATTGGGCATTCATTTTGCATAGCTGTAAATGTCTGTACAAGGTGTAAGATGGTATTATTATTATTTACTTATTTGTATTACCATAGCCCTTACAAGCTGTAATCATAGACCAGGACCCCATTGTGCTAGGTCCTGTACAAACACAGAACAAACAGACTATCCCTGCCACAAAGAGCTTACAAACTAAGTATAAGACAACAGATGGCTACAGAAAGACAGGGTTGTAACGTTGCACCCCATAATGCTTTATAGAAATATGCTTATGAGTGTAAATATGACATAACTGGAATATGTTTATGTTAGATATGCCATGTAGCATATCTTTGCAAAGGTTATGTTCTACTGCATGTATTAATCCTATTCATATGCATGTATCATTTTTATATCTGAAGTTATGAGCTTTGGCTCTATGCTTGTATTTAAAGTATTTGCTGTAGGAAGCACATAAGGCAGATTTGGTCAACATAGTGTGAAGGAGTTATTCAAGTAATTGGGAGTACATAGCTAACAATGGATCTTGAGAGACACCAGTTGATATCTGAGCTTTCCTGGGAATGTTCAAACTAACATGTAAACAATGGCGTCACCTGCAAAAAGCTGAATCATTCATAGACATGTGACTTGCCCAGGTGACTGAAAAACTCCATCTTGTGGAGGGGATCTTACACAGGAGAGGAGAGGGGGTTTCCATCCACAAGAGAGACTATATAAACCCCTGGAAACCCCTCCATTTTGTTTTCAGCTGGCTCAAGAGACATTCTCTACCCCAAAGAGATGCCTGAAAGAAACTGGAACAAAGGACAGTAACTACAGGGGTGTGAGTGATTGCTGGACCCAGATTAGGAGGGAACTGGGTATCTGAGGGTGGGAGACAGGAGCACTTCTTAAGCTGTTTTCAGATAAGCCTCCAGCTTTTGGGGGATATGGTTCAGACCTGAGTCTGTGTTTGTATCAGGCTAGCGTGTCTGGCACAGCCTGGAAAGGTACTGAAGTCCCAAGCTGCGAGGGGAAATGGGCTTAGAGGTAGTCTCAGCACATCAGGTGGCAGTCCCAAGAAGGTTTCTGTGACCCAACCCATCACAAGGGGAGTACATGGAAACAATGAGACAATATTGGTCAGTATGATAGCTAAATGACTCTATACACAGCAGCCTAACTGTTATCAAATAGTTTTAGAGGCATTGTGGCAAAGGAGGATTTGAAGAAGAACAGTGAAATGGCTTTGCAGATATTTATGGGGAGGTCTTCCCAAGCATGAGGGGCAGCATGGGAGAACACATGAAGTTGCTTATCTGACAATGTAACAAGTGGGTGATGGAGGCTGACCATGGACCAACTGAGGCAGGCATCAACTTCTTGACACTGAATGAGAGATGATAGGTAGTGTGGGGATTGACCATGAAGGACCTTGAAAGTGACAAGCAGCTTATGTTTGATGTGATAGAGAATAGGGAGCCAGTGGAGGGATGCAAAGAGATGGGGTGACGTGGTCCAAATGATGGGCTAAGAAAATGTTCTTTACAGCAGCAGCATTCTGAATGGATATGAGCAGGGTAAGATGCACTTATTGGGGCCAGAGAAAAGGTTTTTGCAGCAATAGAGAGATGAAATGATGAGATCCTGGATGACAGCTTTAGCTATGTGAATATGTAGGAAAGGCCATGTCTTAGAGATATTATGCAGAAAAAATATGCAAGACCTAGACATTCCCTGAATATGAGGCCCTAGAGAGAGCTCTAAGTCAAATACGATGCCCAGGTTATGGGCCTGAGTGACAGGCAGCATAGTGGTGTTGATCACAGTGATTGAGAAAGGAAGTAATGGGAAGGGCTTGGGGGGAACATTAAGAGCTTTGTTTTAGCCATGTTGAACTTGACTTGATGGCTAGATGTCCACAAGGAGATGTTGTAGAAAGGTAGCTCTGGGAATCTTCTGCATAGAGATGGTAGTTGAATTTGCATGGGATTACCAAGTGAAAAGGTGTAGAGGGAGAAGAAAAGGGGACCAGCATCAGAACTCTGTGGAACCTTGATAGAAAGTTGATGGACTGGAAGTCATTGGAGAGCTGCGTGACAGGGCATGGGGTGGGGGCAGTTGATGGGCGATGCTGAAAGAGATTAGGTGATGGTCATAGAAGGGTGTAACACAGTGCTGGGAATATTCAGAGCTGTGAGCCCCTGTGTTACCTGTCTGGCTCAGCAAGAATGAGCGTTTGCTGAAGATATTAGATTATGAGTCAGTTCCCTGCCACACCAGTCTGTTTTCCTCACAAGCAATCTCCTCCAGGCTCTCCCAGCCCAAATGTTACCTAGCAGGTAACAATCAGTGAACTCCATTCCTGGGGTCCTCAGAGATGTTTCTCTGCAATGCACTGCCACTAACACTGTACATGTACAGTAGCTTATTAAGTTTGCTGCTCTTCTAAAGAGTCAGTACATTCCAGCTTATTAATTTAACTGTAGTAAATACATCTTTCCCTTCAAACACAGAATTGAATTGGTTTATAATAAAAGTAAAACAAGTTTATTAAACAAAAGACAAAAGCTGAAGTGTTTCCAAGTAGAAGGAATAAAGATGGAAAGGGTTACAAATAAACAAAAATAAAAATATGCTTTTAATGGCTAAGACCTGACTTAACAAGCTATAGTCTTTGTTCAAGGTATTTCCTCTCCAATCTTCCCTTTCCCAGCAATAGCTGATGAGCTTTCTGCCTAGGTCCCCATAGAGTACAAGGTGCTGTTTTCCTTGTCTCTTCAGGTGAAGGGTAACTTAGGGGGTTCACTCCCCTCTCTTTTTAGTTCATAAACCTTTGAAAAGTATTCTTCTGAAATGTATCCACAGATAAGGTACCTTTTCCCTGCTGGGTGTGGATGCAGTGCTGCCTGTTGTAGCCTTCGTGTTGCCTATTCCACTGCTGGTGATTTTTACAATGCAAATTACCTCTTCTTGCAACCTCTGATACAAATGACTAGACCATTGAATTTGGCCACAGCTGATTTGCGGTGTTGGCCTCTTTTCTTTGCCTGGAGAAAAGCTGTTTATCACTTCTCCTGGCATGCCTGGGGACTTAAAGACATAATATCAATGAGTATCCATAATTCCACATACAACATTTCCACAGATATTTCTCAATGATATTGTTGACCAGTGTGTTATTAGTTTTCAAATGATACCTTACAAGGTATATTTTGTACAAATATTATTGCAATAGTGGTTAAGGGGTGAATACAGGGGTGCCTAAGGTCACAAAGGGGAACTCAGAATCAGAGAGACCAGAGAGAGAGCAATGGTTGGTGAAGACCAAGTCAAGCGAGTGGCTCTTTTGGTGAGTTGGAGAGTTGAGCGCGGACTGCAGGTCAAGTGAAGAGGTGAGGACAAGAAAATGTGCAGTTAAGGGGCCTAGTAGAGCCATCATCATGTAAACTGAAGTCACCAAGGATGAGTGTGGGAGATTGTGATAAGAAGAATAAGACAGAGCCTTGGTCTGAACCAGGGCAGGGACTGCAAGAGAAGGAGAGGCCTCTGTAAAAGAGGCTAGCAGCAGAGGTAGTGTCAGGTGAAGGATCCAGATCTAGAATCTATAACAACTAAGTACTGGAGGAAGTGAAGTATGAAGAAGTGGATGGTTGAGATCTTCTTAGAGATGGAGTGGGCATTCCAGAGACAGCAAGAGAAAGAAAGGAGGGGTTGGAGGGGGATGGGAATAAGGTTAGGAGTGGTGGTCTGAGAGGGGTAGTGGTGATGGCAGGGACACATGTGGGAGGTGGTTATGGAGGGAAGGGCAGGATTGGGGAAAATCTCATCAGAGGTGAAGAGGAAGACATGGACATGGTTTTTGCATTGGTGGGAGATCACTATGGAGAGGGAAAGAGGAGTAAGCAAAACTGGTGGGAACTGTGGAGGGATGAGGGTAACAAGGATGGAGCAATTGAGCAAAAGGAACTAGTGGGGCAAAAGGAGGAGGAAGGAAGAGTATGAATGCAATGATACAGAAGAATGGTTTGGTGAGAGCAATGGGTGAGTGGCAGAGGGACAAAGTTTAAAAAAAGTGATTTAAAAATGCTGTGAAGGTAACTGTGAAGAAGTGTACCTCCTCTTTAGGGGACAGGCTGAAGCCTAGGTCTAGGACAGCCTAGGGTGCAATCAAGGAGGCCCTGCCCTAGGGCTGGGCTACATAAACAGGAAAAGAAAGTTGAGCAAGAGAGAGGGAAAATGAGGCAGGCTGCAATGGATGGTGGTTTCTTTCAGGCTCCAGCAGACCAGCCTAACCAAACTCATAGACTATGAACTGGTCTACACTACAAAGTTTTGTTGGCAAAAGGCAGCTTTTGCCGACAAAACATGGGAGGTGTACACACTACAAAGCTACTTTTGGTATCAAAACTACTCTTTTGCCCATAGGTGCTGACTCCGTGGGTGCTCCGGGGCTGAAGCACCCACAGGGAAAAATTAATGGGTGTTCTGCACCCACCAGCAGCCAGTGTAGACACTGCTGTTTGTTTTAGTGACAGAACTGGCTTTCACCAGGATCCCACAATGCCTGCCATGACCAGGACCGGCTCTAGGCACCAGCAAAGCAAGCACGTGCTTGGGGCAGCACATTTCCAGGGGCGGCATTTTGGCCATTCTTTTTTTCGGAAAAAACCACCAACGTACAAAAAAAAAACCCAAAAACATGATGATCAAAAAAATCTCCAGTAGTGAGATAGGAGTGTGACATGAAAAATATCATGTCACGTTGTGACATGGTTACTCGTAATGTGAAAGTGTGTAAATGTGTAAACGTTAACAGTTATTGATTAATTAAATCAGGAATCATGATTATTTGTGTGTACTGTGCCGCCCTATCGGCACCATTTGCATCAATTTCTGTGTTGTGTCGGTGCCAGTGGTTATAGGGCTAAAATGCCTGGACAAAAACAAAAACAACTTTCTGGTGCTGCCTACCAGCAACAAAGAGAGAAATGGCAAAAAGAATTAGAAAAACTCTCTCTTACTTCAAATAGGTATTTTAAAAAAGTCGACAATCAAGGAGAAAGTTCTAAGCAATGCATTGAAAGTGATTCTTCATCAACTGACGAAGACCAATTGAACCAAAGATTATCTTTATCAACTGATAAAAATGAACAACAATCCAACCAAAGATTATCTCTGGTAACTGATAAAGACGAACAATCACAATCCATCCAAAGATTTACTTCTTCAGCTGAAGAGTCCAGAAACGAAGAACTGTTATCCAAATCTAAAAATGAAGAACAATGGAGGGTGGAGAGACTGACACAGGATCGGATCCAAGTACATGGCTGACAATAATTACTGAAGCAATGCTAATGATTATTGTGAAAAAAGGTTCTTCAAAACTAGATCCTACATTTGAATATCCATTTAATGAGTCAAATCGTCAATTTATGCCATCCAGTATGAAGGAAAAAAATGAAAAATGGGGAACAAATTAATAGATTGTGGTTAGTGAATTCATAGATCAAAGTTGTAGTTTTTTGGTTTTGGCTGTAGCTATAACTTCCATTGAAGAAAGATTTTTATCGGTTGCATGGTCATTGTGAAACGTTTGAATTTTTATTTTTTGAAATATTAAAAATCAGTTTTCCAAAGAAGACCTCATAAAGCACTGCCAAGACCTACATTTAGCGTTCAGTACTGATAATGCTGCTGACATTGATGGAGTTGAATTGTATGATGAATTAATAGCTTTATCTGAGCTAATAAGTCCTAAAACTTCTCCTCTGAAAGTATTAGAATTTATAGCAACAAACGATTTTTTCACTCCAAACACTGTTATAGCATTATGCATTCTTTTAACATTACCAGTATCAGTGGCTTCTGGTGAGCGCAGTGTCTCAAAACTGAAATTGCTAAAAAATTATTTGAGGTCCACTATGTCTCAAAATCGTTTGTCAGGACTCACATTAATTTCAATTGAAAGTACCATTGAAAAAAATTTAGATTTCACTGAATTATTAAAAGATTATGCAAGTATAAAAGCCAGAAAAATTCCGTTCATATAAATTCTTTTAATTTATGAGAAGCTGGGCACACCAGAAGACACTAATGTTTTTCATTACAGTGTATAGTTGAACCCAAATTGTTTGTAACTGTGATTTTGTTAAAATTAAATGAGTACACTAGTAGGAAATTGTTTTAGTTCACTAACTGCACATTCTCTGTTTTCATTTATTTTAAAATTTTAAACAGTCAAAAAAAACCCCCCAGAACAAAACAAAAAAACATTGCAAAGTGCAAGCATGTGTAAAAGCCAAAAAAAAAAAGGCGGTGGGATGGCCAAAAAATGTTTTGGTTGGGGTGGCAATAAACCTAGAGCTGGCCCTGGCCGTGACCGCTCTGCTCACTTTTTGATCGCTGCTGCCCTGCAGGCATGCTCCTCTCCCCTTTCAAAGCTCCAGAGATGTATCTGACAGCAGAGCGTGCTGCTTCCTTTGGGGGAGCAAAGAGGAAATTGTTAACATGGAATGGTCCTGTTCTGCCCTGCACTAGGAACACAGGGGGCAGACAGACTGCTACTGCAGAGAGTGGGGGCTGGAGGATTGAGTGGGGGGGACTGCTGTCCTGTTTTGACAATCCTTAACAAGGAGAGCTCACAGAGCTGCTCAGGATGCTGCTCCCAGCAGCTGAGGAGGCTGTGGGAGAACTTGAAGGGAATCACAGAACCATAGACAGGCAGGCAGACAGAGTGGGCTGCTTCGGGAGAGACTGCTAAGCAGAGCCGGGGGCTGACTTTGGGGAGTCCCCCTCCCCCTGCCTCAGGATAGGTCAGTCAGCCTGCTGTCTCCCCTGCCCCAGACACACCACTCTCCTCTCCTTCCCCCCCACACACTTCAGTTGAAAAAGTGGCTGACAGTCTACTAGGATGCCCCTGGAATGATGGGATTGAGAAACCTGCATCATGTGATGCTTTACCTGCCCCATGAGGCACTGCAAAACCTTCCCAAAGCACCCTGGATCCAGTTGGATAGCTACCACAGTGCATTGCTCTCTGTGTTGATGCAAGAGCTGTTAGTGTGTATGCACTCTGCCAACAAAAGGAACTAGTGTGGACGTACAACAGCGATTTTAATTAAAGTGCTTTAATTAAAGCAGCATAACTTTTGCTGACAAACCATTGTAGTGTAGACAAGGCCTATGTGTTATGGACTTTAACCAGGGCCCTGAGGTGAGGACCTTATGAACTGTGTATTGTAGTTGCTCCTGTCCTGAAACCTTATTAAAAGAGGACATGCTATTTTGTTACTGTGTTAGCTTCTCCTGGCCCCAGGCTGTTAAAGTGTAACCCTTCTGCCCATCAGAGGTAGCAGCAACAAGGGCCGGGTTCAGTATCTAGGGGTTCCATTCCAATACACGATGCAAAACCGGCTCGAGCCCCCACCCAGTGACCTGAGACAAATATATACCACCCCTGCTGGGCGCCTCTAAAAGGCGATACGTCCCCTCTCGCAACCACATAGTCTGAGTGTAGCAAAAGCCTTTTAATAACAGAGAAAAACAATGTGGCATTATGTTGGGGAAACACCACCAACAGGATTCATAACATAACCCATGAGCAAAAAAACCCCACCCCTAGCAATTTGGGGCATGTCCTTTCCCTTTGGTTCTTGAGTCCAGCAACCCAAAGTCCCAAAAGTCCAACAACCCAAAAGTCTCTGTCCCTGGTCAGTGCAGCATCAGAGCTCAAAAGTTTATCTGCAGATTTTTACCTCCCAACCTGGGTGTGGAGATGGAGAGGGGGGGTTAGGGGCACCTTATGTGGTCCAAAGCCGATTGCCCCACCTCTCCATGGGGCTCCGCTCCGCTCGCCATCCCACAAATCAATCCTTTCTGCCAGCCACACCCCATGACCTGCTCCAACCATCCCACAAACTGCTCCGTTCCAGTAGCCACCCCACAAGCCGCTGTGCTCTGCTAGCTCTCCCGCAAACTGCTCCACAATATATCTTCAGGGTCCCCCACTACTTAACACAGCACTCAGTTGATTTCAGCTCTTAGTAAGTTTCGCTCTTTTGTGATTTCAGCCTGTAGAATGGGAGTCTCAGTACCAGTACACCATTAGCCCAAAGTCAATTCAGCTCAGCAGTCTATAACCAGACTCCTAATAGAATCAAAATTAGCTCTGATATTCCACAGTAGAAAAAGGAGAAGATGCAATTAACATGCAAGGCCCTCACACCACCAAATATTAATACCTATCCCCAGCCTTTCTTAATTCACTGAGTTTTGGAACCCATGTCCCTTGCCTAGCGAGTGCTACTTAATTGATGGCGAGTCCCTCCATCATAACAAAAGGCCAAGTACAGTTCCACTGTCCTTGAGTCACATAATCAGGATAATTACAATTTATTCTTCCTGCCCCAATAACAGGGAAACTGGGGATCCCACAGCAGCCAAAGTGACCATTTAGGCAGCTATGGGCTCATGCTAGGTGGGGTGGGTGTGTCTATGCAAACGAGATCAGCCCCTGAAGTTCTTTTCCACAACTTGCCTCAACTCACCACCAGATGTCAGGGTGGAGCTCATCCTGACTCTGCTTACAAAAGGGAACCCATTACTGCCCCATTGGAGGAAATTAAGGAGGGGCACACCTGAAGTGCCACACAGGACTGCCAGGGAGTGCATGGGAACTGCCCACACCTTTACAGTAATGCATAATGAAGGGTTAAAATACATTGCTAATGTAATAACCTGGTATATGGATTTGTGTACAGGCCCAAAGTCCAGAGTTTGGTCAAGCGGTCAGAGGCCTAGCAATAGCTAAGAGAAAGCAGAATAACCGAAGATAACCTTGCTTTTGCTAAGATATGCCTTGTCAGCAAAACACCAGATGTCGGCGGCAATAATTGTGTCTTATTCAAAGTTTCAAATAGAACAAAGAAGCCCTGTTTTTGTTGTGTTAGTTTCTTCTGTAGGGAGATGTTCTTCCCACACATCCAACCTTGAGTTTATGAAAGGTTCAAGCATGTCAGTATAAGATATGACCTCTTCCCACCTCCCTTTCCCAGGAATCAATGCCTGCCTTAAAACACAAATAAGCAACTTGAAAGAAAATCTTTATTTGCCATATACTTTCACTGTTTCTTTGCTTTTATCCCTAGATATGTATCTGTTGGACAATCAAAGGAGCTACTTCATTCCTACGGACCTCAAATTGAATTCAACATATATTCTATACTAATACATTTATTAAAGTACTAATTAAATGCTAAATGTTAATTTGTTAACATTGAGACCATGGGCAGAGACATTATGTAACCTTTTGACCATTGGCTATTGTGCTATCATGTCTTGCAGCTAGACCTATCAGAGGGTGTGGGACTGCCTACCCCATCACTTTCCCCACCCATGGAAAATCCATATATTCCTTTGTAATCAATTGATTGACAGTGTCTCTGAGCCTAATAAGCGAGGTGACACTCCGTCAGCGCTGTACGTAATAAATTACTATGCTTGATCTCTACACAGTGTGGATTTATGTCCTTCACATAGGTTCCCAAACTGTGAGTTACAACCCCAGATGAGGCTGTGTCATCAGCAGATGAAGTCAAGAGGCCAACGGACAAGATATCGCTCTTGAGATGATGCCATCTGTCCTGAAATGTGTCCAGACCTTCTCCACAAACACTGCACCAGTAGGCCACCATTTTGATCTACAAAATGGTTGCCTCTGCACAGCGTGACCTCGTACATATGGTGCATGTGAGGTCACGTTTTGTGGAGGCTGCCATTTTGTAGATCAAAACAGTGGCCTCCTAGTGCAGTGTTTGTGGTGCAGGAGCAGACACATTGGCTTTGCAGAGGTGGCTGTGCAGATGCCAATTTGGCCATTTGCACCATCTGGCTGTGCAGGCATCCAGCTCAGAGACTTGAATGCAGAAGATACTTATCTATGGGCAGCATCCTCATCAACAGAGCATCCTCTCTGCTTGAGCTGGTAGGAGCCTGTGATAGCCTTTTCTGAGATGGGAATCTGCAGTGGCTTGTAAGCTCCTTAAAGAAGGGCCCATATCTTCTTTTATGGCACCTTGAATACCCTCTTGGCACTGAAGGATAAGGAATCCTTGTAAGTTCCTGTCTCTGTGCTGCCTTGGCATCACCACCCAGGGCCTTCCTAAGTCCTGACCTCATTGGCTTAACAGTGAATTCCTTTTTTTCTGATTTGTGATAAGAGGCACAATGGACTCACTTTTACACAGAGTATCTGCTTCAGCCTCCAGCAGTGAGTCAAGTGATGTAGTTATGAATGAAAAACAGGAGTCCACGACATGCTCGCACACATGATGAGGCTTTCATGCTTGTGGCTTAACCAGTGTTTTGGTCAAGAATAATGGAAGGCCAAAATGCCCAAAGGAAGTTGTCCATTCTTTCCCACATCACAGACATATTTGGGAAACGTAATGAATTGAATACTGGTCTGCAAAGAAAGAACACACAGATCCTTCAGCTGAGTGATCAAATCATAGGATTCATGAAGAAAACTGTTTTTGGAAGAATAATCTATGGAAGACAAACTGGGCATCTTTGCAAGGTCCTGGCTCACAGTGAAATTATTCAGTCTCCTTGGGGCGGCAAATTTTTTGCTTGGGGTGGAAAAAAAACCTAGAACCAGCCCTGCCCACCACAAAATGTATACATTTAGCACTTCTGTGCCTGCCACTGTTAAGAGCAGAGCAATCTTTTGCTTATCCTGTTCAGTTTAAATTTCTGTTTGAGCCTTTTCCAGATATCTTCAGCATTTCCCCTCATTCTCAGGGCTGGTGGGAGATTTACTCGCAGTTGTGCAGGGTCTGTAGCCACCATTTCAAGTTACCTCTCTCATTGGGTCTTCCAAAACTTCATGCCTTCCACTTCTGGGACCCCGTAGTATTTTACTGATGAGCAGACAGGCTTCAAGATAAACCCTTTACTAGATTTGGAAAGTATGTATACTGATAAGGTGACAAAACTTCCTACTGTTCTTTAGCTGTAGCCTATGCTTGCCATGTTCTGGGGTTCTTTGTTTTTTCTGTCCTAGCATGCAGCACCTCTCAGGAAAACAGACTGCATAAAGTATGTACAAGAAGTGTGGCATCTCTACACTTCCTGGAGGACTTACTCTATAGCAGAAATATGAGAGAATTCTGCACAGGGAATATTGAATATTGTCAAAGACAAAAATTCTCAAGATTAGGATTGGGATTGGGATTGGGATTGGGACTGGGATTGGGGGCAAAAGCACAGGTCCTGTTTAAGGGGCTAAGGCACTATTTAACCCTTTATCTCTCCATGGTATAATAAAAGAGTTAATTTAGACTCAATTGAGAATCTTCTTGTATACTGCAGAGGTGATCACTGATACCTAGGTCTAAGGATTAGACCTACTTTAGGATAGTGTCTCCATTGCAAGAGACTGCCCAGTGTGCACCAGCAGTGAGGCTCCCCCTCTAACAGCTTAAATTACTGAGAGCTGTGTTGTGGGGCCCCTGAAGACATCTCTGTGAGTGGACAGCTGGTGAAGCAGCTAGCAGAGAAGCTGGTGGGGAGGGTCAGAGCAGATCCCTGCAGAGGTGTGCCAATTGGCTATTGGGGTGATGAGCGAGTGCCCAAGCAGTGCAATGTGTAAAGTGTTTCCTTACCACCCCCCTCTGCCTTCCACTCAGGGTGGGAGGTGAACTCTGCAGATGAACCTCTGAACTCTGGGGCTGCACTGGCCAAGGACAGCAACTGTGAGTGGGGTTAGAGAAGGGACAGGCACGTTAAAGGGACTTTTGCGTTGCTGGACTTAAGACCCTGAGGGGAAAAGGATACTGCCCAACTTACTTGGGGGTGCGTCTTTTGCTCATGGTTTGTGTTTATGAGCCCTAGTTGGGATGTTTTCCCAAATTAATGCTGAGTAAATTCCCTCCTTGTAGTAAAAGTTTTTGCTACACTGAGACTCTGTGCTTGCGAGAG
The DNA here is from genome assembly GCF_009764565.3 of Dermochelys coriacea. Classification (NCBI taxonomy): domain Eukaryota; kingdom Metazoa; phylum Chordata; order Testudines; family Dermochelyidae; genus Dermochelys; species Dermochelys coriacea. Next base: position 273,991,535 of record NC_050068.2, on the reverse strand, counting down.
GGGAAGTATTGCCTCTTAGAGGCACCCAGGGAGTGGTATGTAATTTTCCCAGGTCACTGGGTGGGAGCTCGAGCCGGTTTTCTGTTGTATTGTTGACAAGGAACCCCTAGATACTGAACCCGGCCCTTCTTGCTGCTGGCTTCACGTGTCAGAAGGGTTACACAATCTTTCATTACATGATCTTGTACTATATTTTTCACAGGACTCCTGACTCAATCTGTCTATGGTATGGATGGTGCTCACTTAAGGAGCAGATCTTCAATATTTTGTTTCATTCTCATTATTTGGAGTGTGGCTCAAGACTTTATTTATTATATACTATTCAAGCCCTGCTCTGAAGACAAAATTACTAATTTCTTCTGGGCTTTTCTGTGGTCCTCATTACTATAGTAATTGAGAGCTTCATAAATATTTATTCTCACAATGCCATTGTAAGATGAGGAGGGGTGGTGGTATTATCCCCATTTTATGGATAGGGAACTGAGGCACAGAGAGATTAAGTTAAAAGTTTCCCCTACTTTCGGGTGCCCAATTTGAGACATCTAGGACCTGATTTTTCAGAGGATTTAGGATGATTTGGCACTTATATGTTCAAAGCACAGCTTCCTTTGTCTTGAAATTGCAACATTTAGTGCTCAGCACCTCTGCATATCTGATCCAAAACATAAAGCTGGACACCCAGAGAAAAAGGAACACACACCTAGTGACCACCCATGAAAAGTTTAGTTTAAGTTTCTTGCTTAGCATCACATAGTAACTCTTTGGCAGAGACAGGGATAGAATCCAATTCTCCTGGGCAACATTTAGTTGCCTGAACAATGACAGTACCCTTTCTGTTCCTCTAGTCCCTTCCTCGTTCACTATACACTATCCCAATGAAGCTGGGAACCTACAGATGACAGCCTTCTTCAGGAGATAAACTTGATTTATCCCCAAAGCAGGTCCATTCTTTGCACACAAAGGGCCAGATTTTGCCACCTTTATTCATAGTCACATTATGTAATACTTTACAACTTGAATAATTTCATTTGGAAAAATGAGATTACTTATGGACTAATCTGCTATTCACTATAAGTAAGATATCTCATTCTGGCCCTATATGTTTACGCAGAGGCATGTGCTCCTGAAATCCCCTTCTAACAAAGGCTTCATTCACAAAAGGAAGCTTATTACTCTATCATTCTAATTATTTCTCAGTTTGTATAAGTTTCTGACATAGGCATTCATGGACTTTTTTAGAACTTGCTTGCTGTAGTGTACCAAAATATGATAGCCTTCCTTTAAATAGTTTGTGAGCCCTTTTAATGGCACTCACAGTGTTCTGTAAGCAGACAGAGCAACAGTGTGTCTATGTAGCTAGTCGTTGCTTATTATAAACATAGTTATTTGGACCCCATCACACTTTCATATTGTGTAAGGAGCAAAACACACAACACTTGGAAATGCACCAAGGGCACTCAGTACTGAAATGTTCCCTATAGAAATGTTTCAGACTAGATTTCTCCCTTTGTTAACTGGGAAGAAATGTGGAGATTAAGATACTTGTGAGATCATTTTGCTGCTTCTCTAGGTCTGAAACCTTTATAGAGATCTGAAACCTGTCACTGAGAGAACATTACACTTATAAATTTCAAGACCACTACAGGCACTTCTTTTAAAGAACCTTTAGGAAAAAATATGACAGGAATATCTCAAACTTTCTGTCAGATGACCTTTCAGAATCCAAGAAGGGCCAAGCTACTTAGCTAATATAGTGGGACCACCCTTTGTTTCCTTAGGAAATGTTCTCACTCAGGAAGTCTGGAGTTAATTGATTTGAATAAAAAAAGTGGACAGGCATATCCTTCCAGCCTGGATATTGCTCATTTTGTGAGATTATGAAGTTTCGTTGATGTTGAAGTGATAGCTCTATAGGAAAATATTAGCATTGATTCTTCTGGTGTTTTTTTTTAAAGTCATTACTCGTGTATTATTTCTCATAAGACACAAATATATGAATTAAAGTGACCTTTTAATTCATATGATCTTTTTCATTTATTATCCTACACAGTGATATTTTGTGTCACATAAAATAGGACCAAGAGAATAAGAAACTGTTTTTTCAAGGCATGTTTGATAGGGACTTGAATGCAGTGGTGTTTATTCTTTGCCAAATCACAACATGTGGGCAGGATTTTGTAGCTGCTTTTTGACTTCAAGGGAATTGCATTCAGTATGTAGCTGTATGTGGAGCTCCTGTAGGATTGGGTCCTCTGTTACTTTCATGGTCTCTGCATTTGATTCTTCAGTTTGCTTTTTTTTTTTTTGTACAAATTTGTGAGTGAACAAAAGAACTAATTTCTTCATTGGTGCCAAGTTATTAATTGTATCTCACCCGTAGGGCAAGATTCACAAAGGGATTTAGGTGTCAAAATTCCACTTTAGGTGGCTAAGTCTAAACTTTAGATTCTTAAAAACTCTTCTCAGCTGCCACCTAACCCAGTAGGTGTCCAAGTTTCCCCCAGTAAAGTCCCCTCAGCACCTAATTGTCTGGGGGCATGCACACAGTTGCTGCTGAGCAGCTCAACGCCTAGGTCCTGGCAGGATCCTCAAACTCTGTGTTTCCTCACCTCTCTTTCCTGCAGGGCCTAATTTAATAGGCAATCTTGGAAGCCTACAGGATGTGGAGGAAGGGTAAGACCACTTCCCAGGGAGGTGGGAGACCCAGGTTTAAGTCCCCACTGTGTTTCATTGGGAGCAAGACCTTTTCTCACCTCATAGATGAGAGCCCAAACCACTGGGCTATAGGGTAGTCTGGAGTAAGTGTCTCTTAATCTCACCTGCTGGAGTGGTTCAACTTTGTATAAATACTTAAATATTCATTAAGCCGAAGAGAGGCTATAGCTCTGAGGTTAAGACATGCTCCTAGGTAGTGAGAAACTTGCATTCAAGACCCTTCTCTCTATTAGGCAGAATGGAAACTTGAACTTGGGCTTCCATATCCTAGTTAAGTGCCCTAACTAGTGGCTATAGGTAGTACAAAAAACAAGGGTGTGGCAGCAGCACCTTGACTATTTTTCACAAGAAAGGTCTGACTTGGCTTGCACACTCAACTCCAGCAGAGGGTTCGTGTGTGTGTGACCCTCAAGTGGAGATGGGCACCTTTCTCTGGCCCAGAGTTAGGCATGGGGTTTAGGCCACTGGATAGCTTAGGTGGCTCCCTCCTCAGCATGCTGGCTTTTGTGAATCCCTTTCTTAGGTGCCTAGCAGTCCCCTTGCATTTTATAGAGAGCCTGGGTACCCAGTTCAGGGCTGTGGATTCCACTAGGGAACAGGGAACCTAAACATTAGGTGCTGCCACACAGTCTAAGCCCCCTTTAATTTCAGCCCTTAGTGGTCAGGAAAGTATATGGTAGCTTCTACAAGACACACTGCAGTGCAGATGAGGATTGTGAGTGAGATTTTTCAAAAGCTCCTCAGAGATTGTGGAACAAACGCCACATGAAAAGCCAATGGAACTTGTGCGTCTACATCCTTTATGTGCTTCTGAAAATCCCACTGTGCGTAAACTCTCCCACATAGTTCTGACAATTAAGCATAAAATCCCAACAGGGAGCATGTTGTTTGGCTACTGGAGCACACATTGGGGACAAGACCAAATTTGCTTATTCAAGTTTATAAAATGACAACAGTATTGGGCACTAACGCTAGATTATCTGAGGGGGGGCATCCCAAATACGTTGTCACTGTGTCATGATTCCAGATGAGAAAATAAGGCACTTCTTTTAAAGAACAGGAGGTCGCTCATCATTATCATATGTAATCATGAAATCAGCAGCTGAAGCAGAGCAGGATTTGCGCTGGTCACTTTTAAGAGTGACAAACTGTTTGTTTAGAAAAAGGCCTGTTCTTTCAGTTATTATATATAAAAGGGCCTGGAAGGTTATGTTTGAAGAAGAGAAAAAATGGTGCTTGTTTTTCGCCTTAGAAATAGAACATCAGCTCTAGTCTCCCTTGATTTTTTGCTCGACTTGGAGAAGGGTGCTGAGAACTTGTAAGCTTTAACTAAAGGAACAAGACTGCAGGAATACACAGAGGACTTTACTTCTGGGTGTTTTATTTAAATACGTGTTAGCCAAAATGAACATGCCTACCCCAATTCTGTCTGCTTTGAGCAGCCGAAGCATTCACAGCCAGCAGAGGACTGCCCTGGAGTGGCATACCTCAACTGGACCGCTAGCCAGTGTGGTGGTCCCTGTAGGACTACTACAGACAGTGTAATTTAAAGGAGTCCCTTGGCTGATTGATATTATGTCCTGGGTCTTTTCAGCTCCTGGCCAGGACACACCTTTCCCCCATGGTCTTCTTAACTACACTAAGGGCAAACTCAGTGCAGCTGTGAATCAGGCCAATACAATTTTAATTGGACCAAATAAAAATCACTTCCCCTTTCAGTTAACCAGGTTTACTTGGATTATTTCTCCAATTTCATAAACTTTGTTTGCCAGTCATCCATAAATCTTCCATGGTGTGTAAGACCTAGATTTCTAATGTGAAAAAACAAGCGGGGGAAAAACTCACACTTTATGAAGAGAAAAAATAATTCAAACACTTATTGTGCTTTTTGTAAATGAAAAAGAAGCAATTTCCTTTGTAGGACACTTCTTATGGTGCAAACCAACCTTAGATAAGGTGACGCTAAGACACTGGGTAGAATGGGAGAAAGAAAGTGAGAGGCTATTCTATAACAGTGGTTCCCAACGTTTTTTGTGTTATGATTATGACGCAACTTGATACCTTTAATTATTCTCAGGTGCACCAGAATATCGTCTCCAAATAAACTTGTCCTCTTATTGCCTTGGTTTAAGCTATTTACTACCCTTACCATTCACAGTCTGCAGGGAGGGGTGTAGCTCAGGATGTAGGCAGGGGGAAACTAGTGTGCAGAGTTGGGGTAGCTTAGGGTGCAGCGAGGAGCTGTGTTTGAGGAGGTGCTGCTGATGCGGGGCCCGGCCGTGTGCTCAGTTCCTAGTTGGCACAGTGGGGGCAGCTCCTCTCCTTGTGGCCATGTGCGTGCTGGGCTGGACTGGGCCATGCCTTCCTACATGGCCACCAGTGGTTTGCGGACACCAAGGACCCCATTAGGTCTGTCTTCACCCTCCTCTAGTCCAGCTCCCACCTCACTGCAGTTCTGCCCTACCCTCCCCCAGCCTCCACCTCATACCACAATTCTGCCCCCCAGTTCTCCCACCCTCACCTCATACCAATTCTGCCCCCACACCTATGCCCCACCAGTTCTGCCCCACCTTCACCAGATCTTCCTCCCTGCTCTCTCACCTCACACCCAGATCCCAGCCCCCCCAGTTCAGCTCCTCCCCCAGCCTCACCTCTGCTTCTTCTGAGGCTCTTCTCCCCTCCTAACTCTGGGGAGGGGCAGAGGAGGCGACCCATTGCTTACAAGAGGGTGAGTGGGGAGGAAAGGGAGATGGAGCCCCAGTTGGTTGCTCTGCATCTGGAGGAGGCAGGACAGTGAGGCAGATGGCCAATCAGAAGGTGACTTTCCCCCTTCTTTCCCTCTCTCCCATGCCAACTCCACATTTAGTTTTTTAAAAAATTCCGTGTTCAGGCCAGACAGCACACCCGTGTGCCAAAGCACACTAGTCAGGAAATACAGTTCTACGATGAGTTAGCGATTTCCAGTTGATTTAGATATTTTTCATGACACAATCCCTATCATCAATTTCCTAATGATTGGTGAATGACTATGACATGAGCATTTAGTGTGATGAAACCTCCAGGAATATGTACAACCAAAATTGGCAACCCTACTCCCCAATCTTCTGCTATTTACAGTATAACTTGTACCTGCTGCAGTAAATTGATTCTGAACCCAGTTTAGATGTTAGTTTTGCCTGTTAAAGCTCTCTCATAACCTTAAAATCTGAGACTATGTCTACACTACAAGTGCTACAGTAGCGCTGCTTTAGTGTGGACACTACCTGCAGTGATGGAAGGGTTTTTTCCATTGTTATAGTAAATCCACCACCACAAGAGGTAGCTAGGTCAATGGATGTTTTAGTTGCAGTCCCTGAGGGCCTAGGGAACTTTCACTGTCTCACTGGACCTGGTTAAGTGTTTCATGAACCCTGCTTCTGCACATTGTCCCAAGAACTGTGAATCCTTACTGGTGAATAAAAAATGAACAGGAATGACACCACTGAACAAAAAGACACACAACATTTAGGTATAGTGAATTTTATTTTATTTGGGCTCCTAATATGATCACATTATTTATTTATTGTATACACACCCACAACACTTTGCAGACATATAAGTAGACAGATCTCTGCTTATAATAGGGAAGTATAAAACCCACACAGGCCAGCAAATTAGCCCACCTTACTGCACTAGAGTGTTTGTCAGGCTTAATTCAGTATCAGATCCAGCTGTGGAGGAGTTGGGTTGTTGCCACAAAGGAAGTAGTTCACAGCAGTAACATTGGGAGAGTGAGAGGTCAAGAAACCCATGTCTTCTCCTAAGGAGATGACCTAGGTGGAAGTCCTTTTCTGGGTGAATAATTGAAATTGCAAACCTGTAGGTGTGAGATGATATTGATTTATTTCAGTGAACAGACTGAAACTGTGGCAAAATCCCAAGTGGGTCAGAAGACATTTTGTTTTGCTACCTGCCTTTTAATACATATTAAAGACATTGAAAGGGGTGGAACTCCAGAGGGACTTGGCTGGAGGGTGAGTACCCCACTACATGAAATGAAGGACAATGGGAGTCTCTGGGATAGTGAGTGACTGCAATATCACCAGAGGGTGCTCTGGGATGATAAGTCCATTACATTGCCCCAGAAAGACTGGTCTAAATACAGAGAAGGGTGTGGTGTGATGCAATATAAAAGCAAAGTGACTGAGTAACTAAAGGAGACTGAAATATTAGTTGAAAGGCGTTTTAGGTTAATTTTTAATCTGAAATGTTCAATAAACAATTATGTGGTGTAGTAAGAGCAGTAGTGATTGGTTATTGGTGGAATGCTAAAAGAAAGAAGTACTTTTTAGGAGAGATTGCAAGTAGGAAAATGAAGTTGCTAATTGTGCTAGACTCAGAGGAGCATAGCATAAGTGCCTTCTTGAACTGGGGCCATTGATTCCAATAGGGCTACTCAGATATTTAAAGTTATGCATATTAGTAAGTATTTTCTCAATTGTGGCCATAGAATCTGCAGGGGAGAAGGGGAAGAAATGAGTACTAAGATGTATGTGGAAGGAGGAGATAAAAGTATCAGGGAATTTTTCTAAACACTGAAGTTGCATAGAAGTGCAACTCTGAGTGTAGACCAGGCCTGAAAGGTGGGCAGAGTTGATCTTGCAATGCAGTAGAGGGATGCAATAAGAGAGGTGATGTTGGCAGGCTCTGATGGAGACAAACTAAACACCACACGGGGTGGTATAGCTATACCTGCGAAACCTTTTTGTGTAAATACATCTCATACATGCAAAAGAGGTTTTTTTGTTTTGTTTGCTGACACATCTTATAAAGGTTCACTGAATAAAATACAATTGTACTATGATTCTTGTGAGTCACTGGTTTACAGGAAAAACACAAGCAATGTTAATATTAGTTAATCAAGAGACTAACATCATATATGACAGACAAGTTGTCATAAATATAAAGGGAAGGGTAACCACCTTTCTGTATACAGTGCTATAAAATCCCTCCTGGCCAGAGGCAAAACCCTCTCACCTGTAAAGGGTTAAGAAGCGAAGATAACCTCGCTGGCACCTGACCCAAAATGACCACTGAGGGGACAAGATACTTTCAAATCTGGAGGGGAGGGGGAACAAAGTGTTTGTCTGTTTGCCTGATGCTTTTTCCAGGAACAGATCAGGAATGCAGCCTTGCAACTCCTGTTAAATTAGAAAGTAATCTAGCTAGAAATGTGTTAGATTTCCTTTTGTTTAATGGCTGGTAAAATAAGCTGTGCTGGATGGAATGTATATTCCTGTTTTTGTGTCTTTTTGTAACTTAAGGTTTTGCCTAGAGGGATTCTCTATGTTTTGAATCTGATTACCCTGTAAGGTATTTACCATCCTGATTTTACAGAGGTGATTCTTTTACCTTTTCTTTAATTAAAATTTTTCTTTTAAGACCCTGATTGCTTTCTCATTGTTCTTAAGATCCAAGGGTTTGGGTCTTACCTATGCAAATTGGTGAGGATTCGTATCAAGCCTTCCCCAGGAAAGGGGGTGTAGGCTTGGGGGGATATTTTTGGGGAAGACATCTCCAAGTGGCCTCTTTCCCTGTTCATTGTTTAAAACGCTTGTTGGTGGCAGCATAGGGTTCAAGGACAAGGGAAAGTTTGTACCTTGAGGAAGTTTTTAACCTAAGCTGGTAAGAATAAGTTTAGGGGGTCTTTAATGCAGGTTCCCACATCTGTACCCTAGAGTTCAGAGTAGGGAAGGAACCTTAACACAAGTACATATTTATAATTTTTATGCAAATGAATGAGTAAATGATTTTTTTTAAACTCCAAAGGCAATTATTATATATCCCCAAGGTGTCTGACAGCAGTGCTAAGAAGTCCAAAGGTACTTTGTTATATTACTTTCTAAAATACGGGGAAATCCAACATGTCAATACTTCAGCCAAGACTGTTAGGCTTATTTAAATCAACAAAGGCAATCTACAAAATAAGAGTTTATCAGCTCAACCCAAGCATTCACAGGGCTGATTACGGTTTGCCATGGTTTCACTCTTCTGAACAATATTATCTCAACCTGTTGCTCTACTGCAACTAATGTCTATGATCTTTTTCAAATAACTTGTTAAAAGTTGCTTTATTTATTAATGGTAGAGAGAAACTCTCTGCTCTTGTATTGAAAATGGCATCAGCTTGTAACCTACAAACACTGACTGCTGTTGGGCAGCTGTACCTATAATAGGAGATTGTTTCCAGCTAGTAAGGACTCAACAAGAGAGCTGGACAAGTACCTCTACTCCTGCTAGGTGCTGGTTTTATTTGTGGTGTGTGTGTTTTAAATGATATTAATAGTGGATCATTTATGTTGAGGAATTTTAGAGATGGGGAAAATAGCATGTTAGGGTTGAGGGGATGGGGATGGATAAAGATGAGGCATCCATGCTGATTACTAAATCTAACAGCTGCTTTCAATACAGTTGTCTTGAAGTGGTGCCTGCAGACCCTGGCAGAAGCAGACAGGGCTGCTTTTCACTGGCTTCATTCTTTTTTCTCAGACAGATCTCAACTGGTAGTTGTTGGCAACTGCTACTCTTCCTGAAGTGCTCTCAATTATGGCATTCTGCTGGATGCTATTTCTGTTGCCCTGCCTTTTCAGTATGCCTAAGGGGCCAGTAGGAGGGTTAGTAAGGAGGCATCAGACTGGTGTTCTCAGTATGCTGACAGCCAGTGTCTCGCTGAGTCTGAGGCATGGATGAGAGCAAGCTGGCTGAAGCTCCACCTAGATGAGACTGAGGTGATGAAGGTGGGTTGGGGGAAGCTGCTGGAGGAGATGGCAGAGGTAATAACTGGTGGGTTCCCTGTGAGGGAGTAATTTTACCATTAATAAGTAGGGTTCACAATTTAGAAACCCCAGCTGCTGTTCAATATTCCATATTACAGTAGTAATCCAATCAGTTTTTTATTATCTTTGCCCAGCTAGGAAGTTGAGACCTTTCCTTATGGATGCATACCATGCTTCTGTTATCCATTCTTTTTTTACCTGGAAATTAAACTAGTACCAGGCAGTCTACATAGAGCTACAACTTAAACCATTCAGACTGAAGCTGGTGCAGAATGCAGTAGCGCATTTACTAAGCAGTGCATTTTGCTAGGAGCATATAACATTTGTGCTCCAGGATCTACACTGGCTGCCTTTTGGTTTCCATATGGAATTTAGGTTTGGCTATAACCTGTAAAGCCCCAACTGGTCTGATATTTGAACTCTAGCTCTAAATTCTGCAGCTGTGATCAATCTCATAACAATACGTTGAGCTTTAATTTTCACAAAACTTTGAAGATGCCAAGTTCCATAATAGTGCTAGGTATCATTATTGATGATCACGTTTGTCAAGGTTCCTTCCCCACTTTTTATATTTATGACACGCCCCCAAATCACATATAGGGTGAAACACTGGCTGTGATTTCTTCCTGGAGCTCTAGAAGAAAACAGAGTTAATAAGACACATGCACCTCTAAATATACTACCAAGTGTATAAAGACTAACAATATTTTCCACATCTCAAGGACGATTTTAACCAGTTGATTCTGGGAAAACTTTCACGGGAGAGTGCATGAGCCACTTAGTTAGAAGCTCCTGAGATGTGTTGTATGTCGAAATCAAAATCCTGAAGAGCTAAACTCCACCGAATAAGTTTTTTGTTATTTCCCGTGGTAGTATGAAGCCATTGTAGCGCAGCATGGTCGGTTTGCAAGTGGAAACTCCATCCCCAAAAGGTATGGGCATAGCTTTTCCAGAGTGTAGACAATGGTGTAACATTCTTTTTCACTGACTGACCAGTTGCTTTCCCTCTCAGACAGCTTCTTGCTGAGAAACACAACAGGATGGAATTCTTGATCCAATCCTTCCTGCATTAAAACTGCTCCCACACCATGCTTGGATGCATCTGTGATTACTAGGAACGGTTTGTCAAAGTATGGAGCCCTTAGCACAGGGTCAGCCATGAGTGTCACTTTAAGCTGGTTAAAGGCCTTCTGACACTCTTCGGTCCACTGAAAGGTATTTGACTGTTTCTTTTTGGTTAAGTCTGTCAGTGGGGCAGCGATTTGGCTGTATTGTGGTACAAATTGCCTGTAATATCCGGCCAAGCCTAAGAAAAATTGGACCTGTTTCTTTAACTTTGGGACAGGCCACTTTTGGATAGCATCCACTTTGGCCTGAAGGGGGTTGATAGTTCCTTGACTCACCTGGTGTCCAAGGTAAGTCACTCTGTTTAGGCCTATTTGACACTTCTTAGCCTTAACAGTTAGTCCTGCATCCCTTATGCGCTCAAAGACTTTTTGTGGATGTTCCAGGTGTTCTGCCCAGGAATCCAAAAATATGGTCACATTGTGAAGGTAGGTGACTGCATATTCTCCTAATCCCGCTAGGAGACCATCTACACGTCTTTGGAAGGTGGTGGGTGCATTCCGCAGCCCGAAAGGGAGCACATTAAATTCATACAGTCCAACATGTGTGGTGAAGACTGACCTTTCCTTGGCGGATTCATCTAGTGGTACCTGCCAGTACCCCTTGGTTAAGTCCAAGATAGAGATGAACTGGGCCTGTCCCAGTTTCTCCAATAGTTCATCTGTGCGTGGCATTGGATAGTTGTCTGGGCAAGTCACAGCATTTATCTTACAGTAGTCCACACAAAAACGTATCTCCCCATCTGGTTTGGGAACTAGAACCACTGGAGATGCCCATGCACTGCCAGAGGGGTGGATTACACCCATCTGTAGCATATCCTGGATCTCCCGTTCTATAGCAGTTTTAGCTCGAGGAGACACCTGGTAAGGTTGGACTTTAATTGGGTGAGCATTACCTGTGTCAATGGAGTGGTATGCCCATTCAGTCAGTCCTGGGATGGCTGAGAACATCTGTGCGTAGCTAGTGCACAGCTCCTGGATCTGCTGTTGCTGCATACACCAGAGGGTCATGGAGAGGTTCACCTCTTCCATGCCATCAGCACTTTTCCCTTCGTAATAGACACCTTCAGGCCACTCAGCATCATCTCCTCCCTGGGCTGTAAACTGACAAACTTTTAATTCTCTGGAATAAAAGGGCTTTAGAGAATTAATATGGTACACCTTAGGCTTTCGGTTGGAGGTGGGAAATGCTATGAGTTAATTAACAGCTCCCAGGCGCTCCTGGACCGTGAATGGCCCTTCCCACGACGCTTCCATTTTATGGGCTTGGAGCACCTTTAAGACCATGACTGGTCCCCTACTTTGAAGGAACGCTCCCTGGCATGTTTATCATACCAGGCTTTTTCCTCTTTTTGAGCATCCTGTAGCTTTTCTTTAGCAGGTGCTAGAGAGGTTCAGAGGGTGTTTTGTAGGTTGGTTACAAAGTCCAGAATGTTAGTTCCTGGAGAAGGTGTAAACCCCTCCCATTCCTGCTTTACCAACTGTAATGGCCCCTTAACCTTACAGCCATATACAAGTTCAAACAGTGAAAACTCTAAACTGGGATGTGGTACAGCTCTGCAGGCAAAGAGCAACTGCTGCAACACTAGGTCCCAAACATTGGAGTGCTCATTTACAAATTTGCATATCATGGCCCCCAAAGTTCCATTACATTTCTCCATCAGGCCATTTGTTTGATAAGGGATGGCAACCAAGTGATTCACCCCATGAGCTTCCCAAAGGCTTTCCATAGTTCCTGCCAGGAAATTAGTTCCTGCATCTGTGAGGATGTTAGAGGACCAACCTACCCTGGAAAAAATGTCTGCTAGTGCCTGGCATACACTTTTAGCCCTGGTGTTGCTTAGAGCTACTGCTTCCGGCCATCGGGTGGCAAAATCCAGGAGAGTCAGTATGTACTGCTTTCCTCTGGGTGTCTTTTTCGGAAAAGGACCCAGAATATCTTCAGCTACTCACTGAAATGGAACCTCAATGATGGGGAGTGGCTGGAGAGGGGCTTTGACTTGGTCTTGGGGTTTTCCCAATCTTTGGCACACCTCACAAGACCAGACATAGGTAGAAACATCCTTGCCCATTCCCTCCCAGTGGAATGACCTCCCCAACCGGTCTTTGGTCCTGTTCACCCCAGCATGGCCACTAGGATGATCATGGGCTAAGCTCAAGAGCTTGACCCGGTACTTAGTTAGAACTACCAATGGTCTTTGAGGATGCCAGTCTTCCTGCTGTCCACCAGAAAGAGTTTCCTCGTATAAAAGTCCTCTTTCTACAACAAACCTGGATCAATTAGAAGAGCTGAGAGGTGATGGGTTGCTCCATGCCGCCGTCCAAGCTCTCTGGAGGCTTTCATCTGCTTCCTGTTTGGTCTGGAACTGTTCCCTTGATGCTGGAGACATCAGTTCCTCATTGGATTGTGGACCTAAGCTTGGTCCCCCTGGAAGCAATGCAGGTCATAGGGCTGTTTCCATTGACTGTGAACCACTCTCTGCTGGTGCACTATGTTGGGGTTCAGGCTCTGGTTGTGCCTCTTGTGTAGGGTTATCTGCTGCTGGTGCAGATTCGATGGGGCCCTCTGGTGTTGAGGTTGCAAGCACTGGATTCAGTGCTGGCACTGGTTCTGGTGCTGGTTGTTCTGCCAGTTCCGGTTCTGGGACTGGCTCTGTCTGGGTCTCTGGGACTGGATCCACTACTGCTGTTGCTGACGTTGGCATGGGGTCCGGTTCCATCACCTCTGACCGGGTCCTGGTAGAAGTTTCCAGAATAGAATTAGGCATGACAGCTTGCTTATCCTGGCTGCGGGTGACCATTCCCACCCTCTTGGCTAGCTCCATGTGATTGGCCAAGCCTTCCCCCAACAGCATGGGGATGGGATAATCATCATAGACTGCAAAAGTCTATGCAAAATAGACTGCAAAATGTTCCTGACCAGCCCTTGTACTGGACTGGCAACTTGGCTGTAGGCAAGTCAAAAGAGTTTGACTTGAAGGGTTGAATCGTCACTTGGATCTCTGGGTTGATTAAATTGGGGTCCACTAAGGAAGCATGGATATCCGACACTTATGCTCCATGTCCCTCCACGCAGTGACCTTCTTCCCACCCACACTCACAGTTTCCCTCCACTCTGAGGGTATCTGGGAGGCATCTGGGCCTGAGGACCTCGGGTGTGATTCTGGTGCAATGAACTAATCTGTTGGGGTTCTTGGGGCAGTTGGCCTTTACATGCCCTGTCTCATTACATTTCAAACATCATCCAGCTGACGGGTCACTGGGGCGAGGTGGGTTGCTGGACAACGGTACGATAAGGTGTCTGGAATGTTCCTTGGTGTGTAGTTGGGGCCTTGGGCTGTCCCCAGTAGTAGGGGGAGGTCAGAGGTTGTCCCTTCTGGTCTCCGCTCGAACTGCGGCCAGTATTGTTCCGCTCTCCTCCCTCCACCCATTTTGTTCCAGTTTCCCACTTCTGATATTCGCCCCAACTGCTACTAGTTTTTTTTCTTTTCTGCCACCTCCACCCATTTGGCTCCAATCTCCCCCACCTCTATTACAGTTGTGGGCTTCCCATCTAGGATGTATCTTTCTATTTCCTCAGGAACACCCTCTAAGAACTGTTCCATTTGCATTAGGAAGGGCAACTCTTCTGGAGATTTAACACTTGCTCCTGATATCCAGGCATCCCAATGTTTCACAATGTGGTAGGCATGTTGGGTAAATGACACATCTGGTTTCCACCTTAGGGCGCTGAACCGCCGACAGGAATGCTTGGGTGTTAGCCCCATTCTGACTCTCACCTTGGTTTTAAACAGTTCTTACTTGCTCATGTGTTCCTTAGGCATTTCAGCCACCACCTCAGCTAAGGGTCCACTGAGCTGCGGCCTCAGCTCTACCATGCATTTATCTGTAGAGATGCTGTACCCAAGGCAGGCCCTTTCGAAGTTTTCTAAGAAGGCCTCAGTATCATCACCTGCCTTGTAGGTGGGGAACTTTCCGGGATGTGAAGCGGTACCTAGAGAAGGATTGCTAGGGTTTGTTGGTATATTCTGCTGAGCCTTTGCCTTCTCCATCTCCAGTGCATGCTTCATCTCTTTTTCCTTTTCCTCCAGTTCTTTTCCCCTTGCCTCCATAGCTCTCCTGTGGGCAGCCTCTTGGGTTTTTTCTGCCTCTTTCGCTGCCTCCAGTTCTCTCCTGTGGGCAACCTCCCTTTCCTCCTCAGCATGTTTCCATTCTTTTTCCTTTACCTCCATAGCTCTCCAGTGGGCAGCCTCTTTGGCTTTTTCCGCCTTGGATTCTGTCATTTTAGCCTCTCTGTTTTTAACTAACTTTATACCTGAGAGTTTTTTTTTTTTTTTTAAAAACTGGCTTGTAAAATTTTTGTGCTGTAATGTGACATCTATGTTCTCTGATAGCTACTCTCAGTCTACAGAAAAATCCTTTGTCTCCAGGCAAATAGACAGAAAAACCCTCTAGTTGCTCTTAGCTAAAAACAAAACAAAACAGAACAACCTCTTCAGGTCTGTGAATAACTTGTGAATTTCCCTGCAGGAGGTTAACTACCCTGCCTTTAGGTAGGGAAAACTCCAGCTCAAAAAGAATGATCCCTTTTGTTATGCCTGCTGCTCTGGCCCCCAGGCAGAGCCAGAAAAATTCTAATTGCTTTCAGCTTAAAACCTGCTTTCAAGCAGCCCAAAGAAAAAAAATGTCCTTTTAAAATCCTGTTGTGCTTCAGCTTCAAAATGATCACAAAAAATCTCAAATTGATCCCACTGCTCTGCCACCATGTCAAGGTTCCTTCCCCACTCTGAACTCTAGGGTACAGATGTGGGAACCTGCATGGAAAACCCCCCTAAGCTTATTCTTACCAGCTTAGGTTAAAAACTTCCTCAAGGTACAAACTTTCCCTTGTCCTTGAACCCTATGCTGCCACCAACAAGTGTTTTAAACAAAGAACAGGGAAAGAGGCCACTTGGAAATGTCTTCCCCCCCAAATATCCCCCCAAGCCCTACACCCCGTTTCCTGGGGAAGGCTTGATAAAAAAATCCTCACCAATTTGTGTAAGTGAACACAGACCCAAACCCTTGGATCTTAAGAACAATGAAAAAGCAATCAGGGTCTAAAAGAAGAATGTTAATTAAAGAAAAGGTAAAAGAATCACCTCTGTAAAATCAGGATGGTAAATACCTTACAGAGTAATCAGATTCAAAACATAGAGAATCCCTCTAGGCAAAACCTTAAGTTACAAAAAGACACAAAAACAGGAATATACATTCCATTCAGCACAGCTATTTTACCAGCCATTAAACAAAAGGAAATCTAACACATTTCTAGGTAGATTACTTTCTAACTTAACAGGAGTTGTAAGGCTGCATTCCTGATCTGTTCCCGGCAAAAGTATCACACAGACAGACAAACCCTTTTTTCCCCCTCCCCTGCTCCAGCTTTGAAAGTAACTTGTCTCCTCATTGGTCATTTTGGTCAGGTGCCAGTGAGATTATCCTAGCTTCTTACCTCTTTACAGGTGAAAAGGTTTTGCCTCTCGCCAGGGGGATTTTATAGTTCTGTCTACAGAAAGGTGTTTACCCTTCCCTTTATATTTATGACAATGTTGAATGATAAATGTTTTAGGTACTCTTCAAATAAAATGGAAGCAAAATTAGTAACTATGGAAATAAATTCTGAAAGAATGCTAAAACTGCTTTCTAAATATGTTGCATATGAGTGTGCTGTTGCTTTGTCATGGAAATGTAATTTATTTGATATGTTATTACTAGCATGCCTTTAAATATAAAACTCCTACTCAAAGAAGATAAGTACAATTTACAAGGAATTAGATTGGTAGATGCTTAATTTGAAAGCTCAAATTGCTCTATGGGAAAATATTTTTTATTATCACAGACGCCTTCGCAATGTCTGCAGGGGAAATTAAATGATATTCGCTGACATCAAAAGAGCTGCAATTAAACACCTAGAAGTACTAAACAAAATTATATAAGTACTCACTTTCTTCTATTGCATCAGATATGTAGGACTCTTTCTGGTAAATAACTTTTGCATTTCCCCTGGTAACTCATGCATAAAATTTGACTTGCAGTCATTAAAAATAGCTTACTAAATAGCATGGCATCCCAGGAATCCCAGGTGACACAGGAGGAGAGCAGCCACCTCTTCCAGGATTATCATCATCTTCCTCCCCGGATGAGGTGGTGGCAGGCACCTCAAGGGCCCCAGCCTTGGAGGACTGCAGGGTTTTGCAGCAATTGTTGCGGCGGGTAGTCCAGAGCCTGGGGATCCAGGCGGTGGAAGTGGTAGAGATCACCAATCCAATGGTGGACATCCTCACCCCCTCTAGGCCTGCCCACATTGTCCTGCCTTTAATTAAAACAAACCTTGTGGCAGACCTCAGCCTCATTCCCCCTACGGCTAAGCAAAATGAGAGACGCTATTTTGTACCATCAAAGGGGTATAAGCATTTTTATACTCACCCCCCACCAGATTCTCTTGTTGTGGACGTTGCTAACCAATGCAAGCATCAGGGCTACCAGGGACCCTCCCCGAAGAATCAGGAGGTCAAAAAACTAGACCTTTTCGGGAGAAAGGTCTATTCGACTGGTGAGCTGCAGCTCCTCATCTCAAATCAGCAGGCCAATGGGAGCAGATATTGCTATAACACCTAAGGAGTGATGGCCAAGTTTGTGGAGCTGCTGGTACAGGACTCCTGCATTGAGTTCTCGGCACCAGTGGAGGAGGGCAAGCTTATCGCCTGAGCCTCCCTGCAGGCTGCACTGGACAGGGCGGATGCGGCCACTTGTGTTATGGCCACAGATGTAGCCATGAGAAGAAGCTCCTGGCTACAAGTCATTGGTCTGCCCTATGAGGTCCAACAGATCATTCAGGACCTCCCTTTTGAGGGTTCAGCTCTTTTTTCGGAAAAGACCGATAAGAGACTTCATAGTTTAAAGGACTCAAGATCCTCCCTCAAATCGCCAGGCCTCCACATGCAGCGGAAGCACTTCAGGCCACAGCCTCCTCCATGGTTCTACCAGCCACAGAACTTATAGGACGGTTCCCGGAGGAGAAACAAGAGTGGCAGGAAGAGACCACACCAGTCCTCAGGCCAAGGTTCTGGCCGTCCCAAGACATCTTTGTGCAAGAAGCAGGCCTTTTTAAGGTGTGCTTGAGGACGACACACCAGCACCACAACTGGATCCATCTCACCTTACCTTACCTTCTTGTCGCAACTATCCCCTTTCTACCCTGCATGGTCCCATATTACATCGGACGGCTGGGTGCTCCTCACGGTAGAATGGGGATATTCCGTCCAATTCTCGGCCCTCGCCACCCTCCCATCCCCCTTCCCCGTCCCTCTTCAGGGATCCTTCTCATGAGCAACTCCTTATCCAGGAGGTGCACTTGCTCCTATCTCTGGGGGCAGTGGAAGAGGTTCATCAGAAGCTGAAGGGCCAGGGCTTCTATTCCCAGTATTTCTTAATAGCGAAAGCCAAAGGCAGCCTCAGGCCCATCTTAGACCTGCGTGATCTCAACAGGTTCATGAAGAAACTGAAATTCCGTATGGTCTCTTTGGCCTCCATTATCCCTTCCATGGATCCAGGGGATTGGTATGCCACACTCGACTTGAAGGATGCATACTTTCATATAGCGATCACACCATCTCACAGAAGGTACCTCAGGTTTGTGATCAACCACACCCATTACCAGTTCACAGTCCTCCTGTTCAGCCTGTCAGCGGTGCCTTGACTGTTTACCAAGTGCATGGCAGTCATGGCCGCGTTCCTGCACACGTGGCAGGTATAGGTGTTTCCACTCAAGGGCCACTCCAAGGTTCAACTGGAGGCACAAGTCGACTTCATAAGAATAACATTCAATGAACAGGGCCTTCTCCTGAATGTGGGGAAATCAATGCTCTTGTGAAATCCCTGGTTCAGTGGATAGAATTTAGAGGGGCAGTACTGGACTCAACACAGGCCAGGGCATACCTCCTGGAATTGAGATTTCCGAGCCCTAGACAATATAATTCAAAGTCTTAGATAATTCCCTACCACTCCAGCAAGGAATTGCCTGAAACTCCTGGCACATACAGCACTTGTACCTATGTTCTGCAACACGCTAAGCTCAGACTCTGGCCACTCCAATTGTGGTTAGCCTCGGTGTATTGGCTGGTTCAGGACAATTTGGACAGTGTCATCACTCTACCTTGTCTGATCCTCAACTCCCTCCTGTGGTGGCTTGATCTGCAAGTAGTGTGTGCAGGAGTCCCCTTCACCAAACCTCAGTCATCCCTCTCACTAGTGATGGATGCGTCAGCCTTGGGATGGCGTGCACATCTGGGAGACCTCAGGACTCAAAGTCTCTGGTCTCAGGCAGAACTCGTGCTCCACATCAGTGTCAAAGAACTGAGAGAGGTCCTCCTAGCATGTCAGACCTTCTAAGCTCATCTGGAAGGGAAACGTGTATCAGTAATAATGGACAATACTACTGCAATGTTTTACATAAACAAATGGAGGTGCATGCGCCTCTCCTCTTTGCCAAGAAGCCCTCAAGCTGTGGGACTTGTGTAGCTCATTTGATACACCTGGAAGCATCGTACCTACTCGGAGTACAGAACGAGTTGGTGGACTCTCAGCAGGTCATTCCACAGCCATGAGTGGCCTCTGTGCCCGAATGCTGTGAACTTTATCTTCCAACAGTGGAGGTTTCCCCAAATAGACCTGTTAGCCACACGACACAACAGGAAGTGCCAGCAGTTGGGCTCCTTCCTGAATCACAGCCCGTCTCCATCGTGGACGTGTTCCTTCTTCCTTGGGATCACCTCCTCTATGCATTTTCTCCTATCCCGCTCATTCACAAGATGTTCCTCAAAGCTCTGAGGGACGAGGCTTCAGTGATATTGACAGCTCCAGCCTGTCCCCATCAACATTGGTACACATCTCTCCTGGAAATGTCCGTGGAAGCCCCAATCACCTTGCCGCTCTTCCTGGGCTTGATAACTCAGGATCATGGTGACCTCCAGCACCCGAACCTTGAGTCGTTGCACCTCACAGCTTGGAAGCTCCATGACTGAACCTGATGGAGCTCGTTTCTTCGGACCCGGTCAGACAAGTCCTCCTGGGCAGTAGGAAGCCCTTCACCAGGGCTATGTAGCTGGTCAAATGGAAGAGGTTTTTGATCTGGTCAGCGCAACACCACCCGTCTCCGACCCTCATACCTCATACCATACCTCTTATACTGGACTACCTTCTCTACCTTAACCAGCAGGGACTGTCCATGTCATTAATAAAGGTCCATTTGACTGCCATTTCTGCCTTCCATCCAGGCGCAGAGGGTTGGTTAGTCTTTGCCAACCCTATGGTCACCCATTTCCTGAAAGGTCTCGATAGGTTGTACCCACACGTTTCACAGCCAGTCCTAGCCTGGGATCTGAATCTGGTCCTCTCCAGACTAATGGGACCACCATTCGAACCACTGGTGACATATTCTCTACTGTAACTCTCCTACAAGGTGGCATTTATGGTAGTGATAATATCAGCGGAGGGTGTCTGAGCTCAAGGCCTTAACATCAGAGCCCCCTTATGCGGTGTTCTATAAAGACAAGGTTCAACTCAGGCCATATCCAGCTTTCCTCCCTAAAGTTGTTTCCCAATTTCACATCAACCAGGAGGATGTCTTCCTCCCAGTTGTTTATCCTAAGCCACATTCAAGCGGCAGGGAACAGAGGCTTTACTCATTGGTCATTTGCAGGGCATTAGCCTTTTACATCGAGCAAATGACACCATTCCATAAGTCAATTCAACTGTTTGTTGCCATAGCAGACAGGATGAAGAGGCTTCCAGTCTCCTCACAACCTGGCAGAAGTGCCTGCCCCTTCGCTCACAGCACACTCTACCTTGGCGCAGGCTTCTTCAGCAGTGTTCCTGGTGCAGGCTCCGACCCAGGAAATATGCAGAGCGGTGATGTGGTCCTCGATACTTACTTTTACATCACATTACGCAATCACCCAATCACATTATGCAATCATCAGGCCAGAGACAGTGCAGCCTTTGGTAGAGTGGTGCTCCAATCAGTGAATATTTGAACTCTGACCCCGCCTCCATATCCTTAAGATTGCCAAATCGCTGTGGCAGACCCCTTCTTCAATTCCACCTACTTCTAAGAAGGCGGAAAAGAAGTATTGTGTTCCTGGTTTTGAATATCTGTATACACACCCTCCATCAGCGTCACTGGTCATGTCCACTGTTAATGAAAAGGATAGGCAGGGCCGAGTCAGTGGTACACCAAGAGACTGGACTTATTTGGCAGAAAGATTTATTTGATGGCCAGCCTGCAATTTCAGATGTCTAACCACCAGGACCTGTTAGGCAGGTACAATTTTAATCTGGAGGACTCCCTTAACAAATTCAAGGAGGCCATCCCGCAGGACCGAGCCCAGGAGTTTGCCACTTTAGTGGACGAAGGCACAGCGATGGCAAAGGGTACCCTTCAAATGGCCTGGGGGATGCTACTGACTCAGTGGCCAGGGTGGTCGCCTCCGTGGTGGCCCTGAGGTGCAACTCCTGGTTGCAGTCCTTTGGGTTATCCCAGGAGATGCAGGCCACTATACTGGACCTCCCATTTGAGGGGGTGGGGCTCTTCTCTGAGTTCACAGACTGAAGACTCCGTAGCCTTAAAGACTCCCATGCCACCCTCCTCTCCTTGGGCCTTCATACTCCTCAGAAGGCCAGGAAGAAGATCTGCCCTCTGAGTCCATGATCTAGGTTCTCAGGGACTCCCTAGCTGGGCACCTACAGGAGACAGGATAGAGACAAGGCGTATAAACTGTGACGCCCATTGTCTTCCCATTTGTCTGCTCAGCCTGGCCCTTCCAGGAACCAAGGAGGCCAGAAGCAGTCATTTTGAGGGTGCGCTTGAGGATGACGTCCCAGTCACTTCCCAGGATCCACTCCTCCCATTCTTTCCTTGACTGCCTCTGCCCCTTCCTGCACTTATGTGATCCCACATGCACGGTTCTGCCTCAGTCCCCTGCAGCCATGGCTGGCATTAGTCGACGTCCCCAACAGACACAGCATGGACACTGAGGTCAGGGTTCCGGACCACATATTGTCATCATTCACCTGGTCGCAGAGTCCTGCATTGGTGTTGGAGGGAGTTCCTTTCGCGGCTGTGCCCCTGTCAGTGACCCTTGTCTCCAATGCCACGGACCAGGGGTGGGGAGTCTGCCTGGGTGATCTCAGCATGCAATGTCATTGATCGAGTCACAATCACTCCTTACACATCAACATCAGGGAACTAAGAGTGGTTTGCCTGGCCTGCCATTCCTTCCTATCTCACATAAAAAACAGGATGGTCTTGGTCCTGATGGACAATACAGGGCCTATGTTCTATATCAACAAGCAGGGTTGAGCCGGATTGTCTGCCCTTTGCCAGGAAGACCTCAGGCTCTGGAACTACTGTGGACAACATGGCATCCATCTCATAGCATATCACCTTCCCGGGGCCAGGAACAGTTTGGAAGATTGCCTCATTAGGACCTTCTTATCTCGCCACAAGTGGTGCCTCCACCCAGAAATGGTCAGCTTCATCTCCCAGAGGTGAGAAACTCCCAGGTGGATCAGCTTGCATCCAGGCAGAACAGGAAATGTCACATTTTCTGCTCAATTTGGGGATCAACAGAGGCTCCCTGTCAAACACTTTTCTGCTCCTGTGGTCAGGGACTCTGTTCTACACCTTTCCTCCAGTGCTGCTGATTCACAGAGTCCTCATGAAAATAAAATAGGACAGGGCAAAGATAATCCTCATAGCACTGGTGTGGCTGTGCCATGCTGCTGGACCTCTCAGTGGCTGCTCTGTTACAGCTGCCACTCAGGCTGGACCTGCTGTCCCAAAACCATGGCAGTCTTCTGCATCCAAACCTGGCGGTGCTGCACGTGACTACTTGGCTGCTGCATGGTTAAATGTGGAGGAGCAGGAGTCCTCAGCTGCTATCCAGCAGGTCCTGTTGGGGAGCAGAAAGCCCTTCACCAGAGCGACCTACCTGGCCAAATGGAAATGGTTCACTTGTTGGGCCTTGGATAAAGGTACTCAGCCCAAGTGGGCCTCGCTGCAGTTGATCCTGGACTACCTGCATCTCAAGCTCCAAGGCCTGTGCCTTTCATCTATCAAGTTCCACTTGGCTGCTATTTCAGCCTTCCATCCACCGCTCGAGCGTCAGTCCATTTTCACCCAGGACATGACTGCCAGGTTCCTCCAGGGCCTAGAGTGCCTCTACCTGCTCCAGGGCCTAGAGCGCCTCTACCTGTCAGGGACCCCGTTCCAGCATGGGACTTGAATCTTGTTCTGTCACAGCTCACAGGACCCCCCTTTGAGCCTCTGGCTTCCTGCTCTCTCCTTCTCCTGTCCTGGAAGTTCGCGTTCCTAGCTGTGATAACGTCCACCCACTGGGTCTCTGAGATTAGGATGCATACACTATACGGTCTTCTACAAAGACAAAGTCCAGCTGCAGCACACCCAGCTTTCCTGCCCAAGGGAAATGATCCCAAATATGTAGACTAGCCCTTAGAAGTGTTATCCATTCAAGATGGACAAGGGATAGAGGGACATGGCCGGGAGAGGCCTCTACACTTCCATTTGCAGCATAGGGGGCTCTGAAAGGTGTGAAGTGACTCATTCTCCTCAATGAGATGTTCTCAGCTGAATGAGAACACCCCAAGGAGATGAATATAAACTGAAACAATAGCTCTGAGACCTGCAAACTGCTACATTCATTTAACTGGATGTTCCCTTCCCCCTCCTTGAGTGCTTTAGAGAGCCTGTGATAGGCGTGAAATATACCCATTCTCAGCTCCCCACTCAAAGGATTTCTCTAGATCCTAGCTTATATGAGGGATAGTGATGGCGGCCTCAGACCCTCTCAAAAGCATGAAAGGAGATAGGGAGAGGGTGTTCAACTCCAGACAAGGGGACCCCCAAATCCTGGTGCACACATGGGGAGCTGCAGGAAGATAGATATCCAGAGGGGTAAGGTGTCAGATGTGCGGTGCAGGAATGAGTTTTCAGAGCCCCCTAGATCTGAGTGTGCGCACTCACAGGAGGGGAGAATTTGGAGATGACAGGTACCCCTCCCCCTAGTCTTCCTAAGCCCTGCCACTCAATCCATGTTCCCCTTCCCAGTATCAAACCCCCTCACTCCCCCAAGCCTCCAACCTCTTTCACCTCTTCTGCCACCAGTCCCTATTTATCCACCTCCTCATAATCCCACTTCAGCCCTCTCCTCCTATTTCCCCACATTTCCACCCTCTAATTACCTCTCCCTGGAAGCATTCACATGTCTAATTCCCCCCCAAAGATTTTGAGGGGGCATGGGGATCACAGCAGTACTGTGAGGTGCAGGAGGGTTGGGATGCACTGAAAATATTGCAAACAAATTGTGTTGGGGAAGAACCCAAGCAGGAGCTATTAGTGACCAATGTTTTGACCCCAAAGTCTGAGGGGGATTGTTTATGGGATTTATTACCATCACCACCAGAACAGCATGTGTATTTCTCTGTAGTGACCGATGTCTCAAATAAGAGGAACAGGAAAATGTTTCCAATGTGCCTGCAATGTTTCACTGTATCAGACGGCATTCAGTGCAAGCTGCTCAATTTTTGTGAAGATAATGATGAATCTGCAAAAGGCATTCATTGTGCTATAATGAGCTACCTAGAGAAACACCAGCTTAGTGTTAATTGCATTAATGTGAACTACAGCAAACACAATTTGGTGCATCAGTTGTTCTGTACTGAAAATGACAGCATTTCGAAGGCAAACTGCCCTGCACACATAGCCCACATTACTTGCAAAAATGTGTAAGCAAAGTCTGGATGAGCTCTCCCCTGACCTCTAGTGGTGAGCTATGGAAAAAGACTTCAGAAGTTGATCTCATTTGCATGGACACACCCACCCTGCCTAGGTGCTCAGCATGATGGGATTGCTTGTCCAAATGATCTCTTGTGGCTGGTGTTGGATCCCCAGTCTCCTTGTTTGTTGGGGCAGGAGTAATAAAGTGTTGTTATCCTTGTTGTGTGAACAGAGGGAAGCAGAACTGTACCTGGCATACCCCAATGGAGGGAGTCACCCTCAACTGAACAGCACTCGCTGGGTAGGGGACATGGGTTCCAAAGCCCAATGAGGTGTGGGGGTGGTGTCATAGCATAGTCCAGTGTCTCTTTGTGGTATAAGAAAAGATCTAATTTAGACTCAATTGAGAGTTCTGTTACATGCTGCAGGACTGAAATCACTGATACCTAGGTCTAATACTTGCTTTGGGACAGTGTCTCTATTGCAAGAGACTGTCCAGCGTATACCAGCAGTGAGACTTCCCCCAGTAACAGCTGAAATTACAGAGAGCTGTGTTAAGTGTGGGGGTAGCCCTCAAGACATCTTGGCAGGTGGCTACTAGAGTAGCTGGTGGAGGGGGCCAGAGCAGAGCCCTGCAGAGTCATGCCAATTGGCTATTGGAGTGATGAGTGAGTGCCTGAGCAGTGCAGCATGTAAGGTGCCTTCTTACTCCCCCACCCAGCTTCCAACCACCATATGTGGATGAATCTCTGAACTCTGGGGCTGCACTGGCGAAGGACAGCAATTGTGAGTGGGGTCAGAGAAGGGACAGGCACGTTAAAGGGACTTTTGAATTGCTGGACTTAAGACCCTGAGGGGAAAAGGACACTCTCTTCGTTTATTACAAAGCCAAACAACTGATGGGAAAACTACTACCACAATAAGAAGCAAAGGTAAAGCATGACTTCATTAATGTTTTATGACTATATGCTTTTGTATGTTGATAAATGGTTTGATTTCTCTACTGACAATGTAGTGATGAGACTGAAACCCATTGGTCTCTGCAAGAAGCCTAGTTTCTCAAAGCTTGAGGATGTAACAGATGCATTCAAAATGAGGGAAATCCTAAACATGGACCAGTTCTAAAAGGAATACTGCACCAGTCAGGATGTGATCAAAACATCAAGAAATGACATTTCCAAACCTATCAGTGAAAATGAATGTATATGTTTCAGAAGTGTGGAAAAGAAAACTTCAAAATCTTGCTCTAAATGATGTCATTTGTATTTAATGTACTGGAATCAAATGTATTTGTAGAGATAATTTTTTTATGAATGGGGAATAAATGGTCTCATGTATGGAACAGATGCAGCATAGACTTAATTAAAAGCCAGCTCAAAATTTACATAACTGCAGGATAATTGGAAGTGTTTCTTCATCTCTGTACAAGATTGGTAGTTTGAGTGCTGCAAAAAGCAGGAAGAAATACCCCTTGTGGATGTAGCTGAGTACTGCTTATTACTGATAGTATCTGGAAGAGAGGTGGGGAATGGGTGCTAAGAACACAATCCCTTATTTTTGAAATACGATGTTGGCAACCCTAGTTCCAAGTGTCTCTCCCCTGCTGGGATAGTCCATGACAAAAAAGAGGGGATTTAACACAAATCATTGAGTTCATATGAGTAGGTGAGGAGGAAATGCTACCCTCTCAGGGTGTATTTACAGCAGGTCCTTGCTTCCCTCAGGGAGGGACCTTTGTGCAGTTGTTGTAGGGAGAGATCCTGCTTTCCCTCAGCTCTTTTCTCAGGAGCTGCAAATGGCAGGTTTGTTATACCAATAAAATAAAAACCAGTAGGATCTTATTAAAGGGGAAAAAGGCAAAATGCCACATTTATTGTGAATACAGAAAGAAGCATAGTAAGCAGTTAGTTATATGCTATAACATTCCATTCAATTTCATATTTATTCACACATTCATTCATACACACACACACAGGTTCTGCAAGGTTGTTATCATAGTTGCTAGACTTAGAGTTGTTCATGCCAATCCACTGGCCGGGTGGCCTGGATATGAGGAGGGAGCAGGGCCTTGTCAGATGCTCCTCTGATGCTCCTGGAAGTTGGTTAGCAGAATCAGACCCCAAAGTTCTGTTTCTAGAGTCCATTTTTATAGGAATTTATTCCTATGCCAGTCTATGGGAATTGCTTCATCATGCTGTTGCTGAATCAGTCAGCAGATGGCACATTCCTGATGGCTCCGTGCTGCCAGATGTTATCTTGTTCTTTGGTTCTCCTATCCTTGAGGCTGTTGGGTGGATTCCAGTCTGCCCTCCGGAGGTCATCTGGTTGTCTCCATTCTGCGCATTCTTCGGCCGATCAATACTGAACTCCTAGGCTAGCACCTCCGTGATCATTCATTTATTATCCACACCAAGCATCCATCCACATACATCCTCTATCTCTATTTTAATCACAATTGTTAACAAAGCACGATAAATACAACCAAAGGGCGGGGAGTCTGTGTGCTGTTTCTATTGTTACAAAGTATTGCTTTGAGAACAGACTCTGTCTTAGGATGTACTGACACAATTAGCAGCATGCAAATTTCACAGAGAGGGAGAGAAACAGTAAAAATAAGAGATCAAGAGACCTCTTAATTAGTAATACCCTGGAATTTGAATTATGGGGACTCAAACTTATTAGTGATTTTAATACAGAACTTCTTTAATATGATCCAACATAAAAGGTTTGCCTCCGAGTGAGCTGTTGTGCTCCTTTTTAACTTCTCGTCCAGTCTGTGCCTCTGTTGTAGGGTTGGTGGGGCAGGACAGGCTGAGCCCAGAGCAGCACATTAATCCCTGGTTGCCCAGTGTGGGGTTTGTATAACCCCATCACAGAATCCCAGAAAGAAGGTTAAAGAAATCAAGGCATGAGTTAAAGAAGGTGTGGGCCAAGATTTTTGCAGTGGTAATAGTGAGGAAAGGGTAGAATTTGATTATATCAAAGAGGAAAAAGCTATAGGGCCTAGCAGAAGACTGCATAAGGGGGGAGAGGAACTGAAGATGATACAGAGAATGAGGATTTGGGAGACGTGAAAAATAACAGTGTGAGAAAGAAGTTTAGTGGGATCAAGAAGAGAAGTTGAGTTTGGAGGAGACTGAGTTACAGGTGGTGGTGGGATAGCCAAAAAGAGATGTTTGAAAGGCATTTGAAGATGTGAGACTGGGCAAAGCAGAAGACGTCAAGGATAGAGTGGTAGATTTGGGCATCATTCACATAACTGTGGTAGAGAAGCCAGCAGAACATTTGTGGATGGAAAGTTTACAGAATGAGGAGGAAGGGACTGAGGAGTAGAAGCATGAGGAACACCAACAGATGGAATGAAAGGGAGAGGATGAAGAACCACCAAAAGAGATGAAGGAATGATCAGCAAGGTCGGAGGTGAACCAGGAAAGTGAACTGATTAAAAGAGTGGGGGGAAATCAAGGGGAAGAGAATGAGAAGCTCCACTGAAAGTAGCCGAAATGGTAACAACAAAAATGATAGAAGAACCTTTAAGACTTAGCTATGAGATAATCTTTAGTACCTTTTTACAGTCGATATTTTTTAGAGGGAAAAGCCTTTATACAATGGATAAAACAAATGCTTTGAGGCTTCTATTGAGTCAACGATCTGTTTAGTTAGTGATCCTATGACACTGATACATTTCAGCATTCCATGAATGGTGCCATATGGAAGTTTATATCCTTTCTGAAAGGATGTCAGAACTAGTCTGTACCTTTTGAGAACACTGCATAATGAGAGATTTTTTAATAAGACTCTTGGCAGATTGACCAAAATATACTCTGTACCACACTAAAATGTTGAAATTTATGCATCTTCCTGTGGTCTAGAGTTGGAAAAGAGTCAAACCCTGTGAAATATACTTCTCAGTATCAGTTCTAAAACAATCAAAGCAATTTATGTTGATATTTAATTTAATCCCATGTTAATTATTGCTTCTGTGTATCATATGCTTTCCACACTTGGGTCATGCCAGGTTTACTTTTTCCCCCATTTACTTTAAAGGCAGCTATAGCTCTTCTGTAGCTTCTGATTCTGTCTGTCAGCTTCTCAAATGTCATTCCTCTTGACAGGAATGAGTTCCTCAGTCTCTCTGGGATTACTCCTGTTTACTGTTACAGTATAGTCTCCTACCATAGTCTGAATTATCACTTTAATTTTTAATCCAATCAGGAAAATCCCAAGACAGTGACTATCTTCAATAAGATTTTTTTTAATGTGACCTGACTGACCTTATTAGCTCCATGTTAAGACCATTTACCTTGGCAGATGGAAGTGCCTAGTCCCATTATATATCTTATTAGCTGCTATCAACATAGTATGGGATCGGAAGACGCACATTCTTTTCTAATCTACAATTTGTCTCCCAGGAATGTATGTTTTCTTTCATGAGAAATACCCTCAATATATCTCAAATGAGACATCAAACCCTTTGTACTGCTCTTCCTCCAAGAACTTTTCTTATTCTCCATTAGAAAGCTGCATAAATAAAAGCCTTGGTATCCTCCTGTCAAAACACTGCCTAGCTTCTTCCAGTCTTAGATATTTATTATTTGGGACAGCTCTGCTCTGTGCAATCAAAACATAATTTTCCAAAGTTATAATCAAGAGTGCTTAGATTCATTTTTCACTTTGTTTTCAAAATCTCTGCCTTCATGACAAATAGTAACCCAAACAGCTGTAAATCTTCTCAACCATTACCACTAACTCCAAAATATTTACTAGCAATATATCTCAATAAGATCTGACAGAAAGATAGCATTTGTTTTGACCTAGCATCTGTTCTTTGTGCAACGTATAGGCTTATTCAAATGTATCTTTACAGTGGACTCTGTTCATATGCCATAGTGACTACAGCCAATCTGTACTAATTGAAGTGCTTAATATGTTTTTTCTAGCCAAAGAACATAATCTAATTCTTCATCTTCAGTCCATTGTTTTGAAAGTTAACATTTTCAGTCTTTACAAACTGTTTATTTTACTCATGGTTGTATGTACTGCAGTTTATTACAGCATATTGTTTCTCTGGTTCACTAGGCAGGTAACTTGCAGCAAGCTATTAATCTTACCTGTTTGCATAAAACAGGTGAATACAAGTATCCACTCAGAAATCTGCATATATTTTAACACATTTTAAAATGAAATTTTAGACTATACCTGTGAATGCAAATCAGGAAAATGTACACACAAATAACTAGTGAGGTGTCTGTTAGGCCATTTGTGTGAACTACTATTATATGTATTGTGGCAAAATACCTTGTTCGCCTCAGTAGGCTCAGTCCTTTTTAGCCTTGGAGACTCAGGGTTGGGGCAAGGCGAATCCTTATAGGTGGCACAGGGTCCTGCTACTCCTCTCCTCTCCTCAGTCAGTCCCTTGTGCTTGTTTTCCTTCCCTTCTCAGGAGCGAGTGCAGCCTCCCTACTGGGAAGGTCTGGTGTCTTGCTGCAAACAGCCTACTAGCAACTTCCCTGCTCCCCTCACTCTCTCCTTCCTACCACCCAGGAGAGGGTTTAAAAAGGTCCCAAGTAATTGGAGTCAGCTGAACCTAATTGGTTCCCTAGCAACCCCTTTTCCAGCTGAACCTTATTGCCCCATGGTTCTCTCTCCTCAGTGGATAGGGAGGGGCCTTTTAATCCCTTGGGACTAATTACTACCCCCCTTTTGTAGCTGTTTGTCCTGGGTTTGCCACATATCTCCCCCCTCCCGCCCCCGCTCAACACTACGGGGTTGGGCTACTTGGGTCGACAAACAGTGCACTCTCGGCAGGCCATCCGCATTGCCATGTTGGATTCCAGACCTATTTTGTACTCTGAAGTGGAAGGTTTGAAGCGACAGAAACCATCTTGTCACTCTGGCATTTTTGTCTTTATTTTGGTACATCCCCTGCAGAGGGGCAAGGTTCGTGACAAGGGTAAACCTCCGTCCCAGTAGATAGTAGAAGAGGCTTTCTATAGCCCATTTTACCGCCAGGCATTCTTTTTTGACAATGGCGTATTTACGTTCCCTAGGCAGGAGTTTCCTACTGAGGAAGAGGACGGGGTGTTCGTCATCCCCGACCATTTGTGAAAGTACTGCCCCCAACCCTATATAAGAGGCGTTGGTTTGTAGGATAAACTCCTTCCCCCAGTCTGGGGCCACGAGTATGGGGTCAGTGCAGAGGGCCATCTGTAGATCTGAAAAAGTGTCTTCAGCCATGGTCATCCATCTTACTATGTCTGGGCCCCGAGCTTTTGTTAGGTCCGTTAATTGGCATGCCCTGGTGGCAAAGTGGGGAATGAACTGTCTATAGTACCCCACTAGTCCCAGGAATGCCCTGACCTGTTTTTTTCAGAGTGGTCGGGGCCACTTCTGTATAGCTTCTACCTTGTTGAGTTGGGGCCTCACCACGCCCCTCCCTACTATATATCTGAGGTATTTGGCTTCACCTAGCCCGAGCGAACACTTTGGGGGAGTTTGCCATCAGCCCGGCCTTCTTCAGGGTATCCAGCACTGCCTTCACCTTCTCCAAGTGTGTCTCCCAGTTGGGGCTATATACAATATCATCGTCGAGATAGGCTGCTCCATACTTGCTATGCAGTTGCAACAGTTTGTCCATGAGCCTTTGGAAAGTAGCGAGCACCCCATGCAACCCAAAGGGGAGGACGTGTACTGATATAGTCCCTCTGGAGTTGCAAAGGCCATATTCTCTTTGTTGGCCTTGGCCAGGGGGATCTGCCAATAGCCCTTGGTCAGGTCAAGGGTAGACATAAACTGTGCTTTCCCCAATCTGTCAATTAGCTCTTCTATCTGGGGTATAGGGTATACATCAAACTGGGACACCTCATTCAGCTTTCGGAAGTCGTTGCAGAACCTCACGCTGCCATCCGGCTTAGGCACTAAAACCACTGGACTTGACCATTGGCAATGAGATTTTTCATTGACTCCTAAGGCCAGCATTTTCCTGACCTCTGTCCTGATCTCCTCTCTTTTGGCCTCCAGGATCCAGTATGGCTTGACATTCACCTTCACTCCAGGCTCTGTGAGGATGTGACGGTGAACCTCAGTAGTCCTGCTTGGCTTTTCTGAGAACACATCCTGGTTGCATTTAATCAGGCTGATCACTTCAGATTGTTGATCCGGAGTCAACTCCGGGGATATTCCCACTTGGTCAGGCTGGTTGCTTTTAGGGGATGTTGCCTCTAGCGCAACCACATTCGCTTCTCTATCCTGCCATGGTTTCAGCAGGTTTATATGGTAGATCTGCTCCAGCTTCCAGCGACCCAGCTGTCGCACCTTATAGTCGACTTCTCCTATGGCTTCTATTATCTCATATGGTCCTTGCCACCTGGCCAGGAGCTTGCTCTCTGCCGTAGGTATGAGCACCATTACCCAGTCTCCCACCTGGAACTTCCGGGTCGTTGCTTGGCGATTGTAGTATGTCCATTGGGCCCATTGGGCCTTCTCCAGGTGTTCGCGCACAAGGTGGGGGCAACTTGGGCTATTCTGTCTTTCATGCAATACATGTTCAACAATGTTTCTCCTGGTGTTCGGCTGTTCTTTCCAGCCCTCTTTGGCCATGTTCAATATGCCCCCGGGGTGGTGATCATATAACAGCTCGAATGGGGAGGATCCAGTGGAAGCTTGGGGAACCTCCCCAAGAGCAAGTAAGGTAGTAGGGTGTCCCAGTCTTTCCTGTCACAACTAACCACTTTCCATAGCATGTTCTTCAATGGTCTTGTCGAATGCTTCAACAGAACATCAGTCTGAGGATGATAGACTGACCTCCTGAGGGTCCATATATGGAGCATTGTACATAGGTCCTTCATTAACTTAGACACAAAGGAGGTCCCTTGGTCAATCAGGATCTCTTTAGGTATCCCTACTCTAGAAAAAATCTGGACTAATTCTTTGGTTATGGTCTTGGACATGGTGTTCCATAGGGGTACGGCCTCAGAATATCGGGTGGCATAATCTATTACTACCAGAATGTACTGATGACCCCAGGTTGACTTCTCCAGTGGTCCTACTAGATCCATAACTATTTGCTTGAATGGGATTTCAATAATTGGTAGAGGTACCAAAGGGGCCTTAGGTGTGGTCGGGGCCCATGTAACTGACATTCTGGACAGGAAGTACAATATTGCCGGACAGCCACATAAATGCTGGGCCAAAAAAACCTCTGCAGAATCCAATCAAGGGTCTTATTACTCCTAGATGGCCCCCAAACAGATGGCTGCAGGCCAGATCCATCACTCCCTCTGTTGCTTCTGTGGGACCAAGAGTTGTTCTACGACTTGCTCTTGGACCTGGACTACTCTGTATAGCAGATCACCCTTAATCACATAATATGGCCCTTGGACCTTTACTCTCCCCTCCATGGGGACCCCATTTACCTCGACTACTTCTTTACGAATATTGCTGTATATTGGATCATTGGCCTGATCCTGACCAAAATTCCTGAGTGAGGTCCCCTTTTGTCCAAACTCAGGGGCCTGTGTGTCTGCGTGGTCAGGGCTTTTAACTGGTTCACTACTTCATTCAGGGTGGCTCAATCAACCAGGGCCGCCTGGTTCATTAGTAATTGGTTCATCTCCTGTTGGACGCATACTGACTCTTGCTGGGCAAGCATCTGCACCCTGGTACCCTCTTGTTGGGCCGCAGTGACCTGTACCAATGCCTTCACTACATCCTCCATTATTTTATTTTATTTTTTTTTGTGATTTACCCTGCCCTGAGATGGCTTGCCACAGAGCCTTACTCACTCACCACATCCCACTTCTGACACCACGTGTGGCAAAATACCTTGTTCGCCTCAGTAGGCTCAGTCCATTTTAGCCTTGGAGACTCAGGTTTGGGGCAAAGTGAATCCTTATAGGTGGCACAGGGTCCTGCTACTCCTCTCCTCAGTCAGTCCCTTGTGCTTGTTTTCCTTCCCTTCTCAGGAGCGAGTGCAGCCTCCCTACTGGGAAGGTCTGGTATCTTGCTGCAAACAGCCTACTGGCAACTTCCCTGCTCCCCTCACTCTCTCCCTCCTACCACCCAAGAGAGGGTTTAAAAAGGTCCCAAGTAATTGGAGTCAGCTGGACCTAATTGGTTCCCTAGCAACCCCTTTTCCAGCTGAACCTTATTGCCCCATGGTTCTCTCTCCTCAGTGGATAGAGAGGGGCTTTTTAATCCCCTGGGACTAATTACTACCCCCCTTTTGTAGCTGGTTGTCCTGGGTTTACCACAGTATTCAATTATAGTACAAGATGTGGGTGTACTCTTACAAGATCATCTTTCACTCCTGTTCATATATTTCTGAAAGTTGCCTCGGAATATCTTGTTTTGAAAACTTTCCTAGTTGGGTTGGGAGGGGAGGAGAAAAAGGGAGTAAAAATATAAAGGTTTTTAGTCCAGCAACCACCCTGGTCTCCCTTCAAGGTCTATACAAGGTTTTTTGTGGATTCTGTATCTTAAGATTTTAGGAATCTGCCTAATGACATTCTATTACTGTTAAGCATTTTGAAATAGGGACATTTCATCCCACCCTGCCACATCAACACCCCTATAATCAGTAAGAGTTCACACGATTTGGGACATACAAAATTGAGGCAGAAGTATTCTAATACATGAAATGCATATGTTTAACGTTCACAATATCCGTCTAACTGTATATATTTGAGTAATAGTTATGTGAGGACGGGTTTGGGGGTATAGCATGGAACTCAATTTTCATTTGATACAGTAACCACTCTTTTTTGATGTGAAAAATGTGCAAAAATTAAATATATATTCAACAAAATTTTAATTTGAATCAAATACTTTATTTTGGAATCATTCTAAATTATTACTAGTGTTCTTTCTCATTCAAGCTACAGATAATTGTCATAAAATTAGTAATACAGGTCACTTCTTATCATTGATATTTTCATTTGCAAATGCTAAAGCTGTTTTTCTCAGAATATTGTAACATACCATACCTCCCTGGCACACAAATAATATGATACATGGCAGTTTGGCACTGTTACAGATCCACATCTCATTGACTTACAAGGTGCATCATTCTCACAAGAGCCCTTAATTAACTTCAAAATATCTGGAGGAGCAAGCATGACATTGTCTGGTACGGTTTTTGGAAACACAGACTTGGAACTCTCACCCCATATCCACCCATACACCACCACTGCAGTATCTGGATCCAAAGCACTTTTGCATACAGATGTCTGAGGATGTGCTCACTGTGTATTTTCTGTAAATGCTTCAGTTAGTGGTGCTGCAGAGCTGAGTTTTGGTGTTGATGTGGTACCTTTGCCAGTTTTCACTGCCCATGATTTCTAACATGATGGCACAATTTGATTGTCTTTAGCGTGCAGCCATGAATTTAGTTGCTTGTTGAATACCAGGCATTGCTGGATGATATCAATGCAGCAGAGAGAGGGAATACGAGCTCACAGAATCTTCAACTCAGTGAGTTTGCCAAGGCCAAAGTAGGAAGCTGCTGTATCACAGCCTGAGTGCATGGGCAGCTAACAGGTTTAGTAAATTGTTTCAGTGTTTCTCTGCAGTAGCACAGATGTCTATTACAAATCTCTTGGCCTGGGGGGGTCCATAATCTCTAAAGATGCTAAGGTCCTGTTCAAGGTAATGGTGCAAGAGTAAGACAAATATGTCAGCGTCATCTGAGAATATTGACATACCCACCAATTTCTCTTTTTCAGCCATCACCATTTGTTGTACAAAGATGTTCTTAACTTCCTCATTTGAGGCGGCCAGAGCTTCTGTAGATCACTGTGTCTCCCTGGTTTATTTCAACTAGGGTATTGTCTTTGCCTGTGATGGCTAGCTTATGCTTTAGTGTGTGTGTTAATGGAACTTCTTGTCTTGAATGAGTTCTGTACAAATTATGTCAATCAACTGTTATTTTCAGTAACCATCAAGGCAACTTTCTGGTGGAGGTGGCTGTTGCGTGTAAGCAACTGATGCATGCTGCTTGCTTTTGTAGCCATGCTTCAGCTTGTGATCCTTTGTTGAAGTCTTTATACCTGTCAAAGACCAGGTTTACTCACCTGCTAGTAGCTTGTGTTCAGTGTAGACTCCGAAACTGGTCACAAAGCCCTTGATAATACTACTTGCTGAGCAGCATACTACCCAAAGATGTGCAGAACTGTCAATGTCTCTGCAGGTGCCTTCTTGTGAAGTATGTCTAGTTGACACACCTTTCTGCAGCTCTTTTGGTTAGGCTTAGCCTTGACAATCCTTGATTTCAAGCACAAGCCAAGAGAGCCACACAGATGTAACGGTGCGTGGTGTGTGTTTGGTTTATAAGCTGTTAATGTCTATAATTGTCCAGTGTTTGAAAATTAATTCTTCTGAATGAATATGTACATTTTAAGTGAGCATGCTCTGAGACTACAAGAAAATTATGTCTCGGTTTGTGGGGAGGAAGGGGTGCACTAGCAGGCTATACTGCTAATACGGACACTGATACAGATATAGCATGTGTACCTCCTAACTAATCATGTTCCATAAAAAAATAGTGTGAAGTTTTCATTAAAAATCAGTGAAAGTGGTTTCATTGTTACCTGGCTCATGAAGCAGGAGGGGGTAGTAATAACTGTTCATACTTCAAAATCAACAGCGGCAAGGCGTCATCAGGCAGTTTCTTTCAATTTAGGGTCTTGAAATTCAGAATCCACAAGATCTAAAGATGAGGCATTTAAAAACAGCCACTTTCACTTCTTGGTCTGCACAAATAGTAGCAAGGACAAAGTGTGAAAGGTACTACAGACATTTTGAAATAGGAATTTCTATTAACATTAGAATTGTCCCCAATTTTAATCCCTCAATCAAACACCCCAAAGCTTTTGAGGAGGAAGGGGAGTTGTCATCTAATGCAGACCCAGATCAGAAGTTTATAATTTTGGCCACTATGTGTAGTAGGCTAAACTGAAACCCTGAATCTGAGTGTCATTGAACTTTGCAGGAGAGGGGATTTTAAATGGCCAGCCATGAAACTGTGGTTGTGACCAGCAATAGAAGTGCTAAGTTATCTCTCCTGCCTGTGTATGAAGAACAAGTTTCGTGCCCATACTAGAGTAAAAAAATTGTGGCCTGGAAGGAAAAGTACAGATACTGTGGAGCATCAGAGAGGCTAAGGAATTCTGGACAATTAGAGTTGGGAAGCATCATGGCTCCTTAAGCACCTATCTATAATATGCAGGGGGAACAAGCTGCATTGAGTGACACATGCTGGCAGTCTTATGATGCCAATTTTAAAATATCCTTGGAATTTCTAAAAATTATAGCTGACAACTTCCTAACACAGGCGTGGCATCCTATTTCTATGTTAGATCTCATCTTGACAGATAAAGATGAATTTATCACAGAAGTAAATATCAGTGGTTGTTTAGATGCAAGTGATTACAACTTAATTACATCTGTTAAATGCAAGCAAAATAAAATCCAGACCATAATATATACTTTGTTTTAAAAGAGCCAGTTTCACAAAGCTGAAAGCAATTGAGCCAAATCAGATGGGAGAAAAATTTTAAAGAGATCACTTCCTCCTGATTGGGAAAGAACTCCAGCCTCACTGATTGACTGGGGTGCACAATTTAAACCAGAAAGAGGCACAGAAAGTTGTATGACATCTAGGTGAATACTTGACAGACCGCTATTATGGACTCTGCCTTCCCACCCGTTCCTGGTTGCTGCTCTCCTAATCCCAAATCCCCGTTAGTTCTTGGTTCCTGCTTTCCTGTCTGACTCCAAGTCCCTGCTCCTATGCCTTACCCCTGATGCTGATTCCAGCTTCGACCCCTAACTTGACTCCTGACTGTCTCTGGCTCTCACGCTGGCTCTGGCTCCAGGCTCCTGACACTGACCATTAGGGCTGGACATCCATGTTCCATGCCTTACAGCTTGCTCAGACCACTACCAACTTCTCTGAGTGCGTCCAACCAAGGATGAACCTGGTGGAGTTCCCCACACCCCAGATAGGCATTGGCATTGCACAAGCAGGTGATCTGCCCCCAGGCAGAAAAACACAGCATTGCAGGTACCAAACGCATAGCTGGCCACTGAGAATCAGGCATTGTGGAAGGAAGTCCCTCAACTCCAGGCAGAGAACCCTGTGCCTATCTGGCTGCTCTGTCACCTGAGCTGGAAACTGCTGTCCCTCTGCCAGAGTGCTTCAATGGAAGCCTCTCTAAATTCCCAGGCTTCATGAATCAGTGCTACCTCATTTATTGCTTTGACCGCAAGTGTATGCTTCCAACCATGCCAAGATAGTCTTAGTAATCTGCCTGCAGCTAGAGGTTTGGTCTGGGCCTCTCCCCTGTTGGAAGCTAACAGTCCAATTCTATCCAACTGGGATGCCTTCCAGCAGGTGATATCAACTGTCTTCAGTTACTCCACCCCACCCTTTCTGCTGAGGGCACCCTGCAGAAACACCAACAGGTTTGGGGCACAGCCGCTTTCTATGTAGCTCACTTCAACCATCTTGTATGATACAAGGAATGGAATGGGGGGCTTGTGGGATGAGGTCAAGGATGAACTGGCCCAAATCAAGACCTCGGTGGGTCTGGACACCTTTAGAAAACTTGTTATCCATATTATCAAACGTCTACATGAGCAATGGTAAGAAAGAAGAGGGCATCACAACCATGCTTCCCCCACTATTGGATTCTTCTCCACCGGTTGACCCAATGATAGACCTGACCCACTAGTCTGCTAGTGGGGCAGATAGACTTGACCCACTAGCAACTCGAGCCTGAAAGCGAGAGAGTGATAGTGACTCCTTAACCTGTGTTACTACTGTGGTAAAGCAGGCCATACTAGGGAACCCAGTCTCATGTAATGCGGAAAATGAGCCTGCCCAGGTCTGGTAAAGAGTGATAGCCTGGGCATCCTAACACTGTTTCCCTGAAACCCAAACTGAGGTCCTGAGAGGAACACAATACTACTTCCTTCAACTGGCACTGCACCTACAAGTAGCAGTCAAGGTGTTACAAATCCCGTGCATTCCTAACAATTTTCTCTCCACAGGAGGCCCTCATTGACTTGGGTGCAGCAGACAACTTTTATCAACGCAGAAGCAGCCCAGGGACTACAGATTCCTCTGTAGCCTAAGTCCTTTCCAGACCTGGTAGAGGAGATCAGCATGTCCCTCTTATCCTCCAGACCAGTGGCTATGGAAACTGTTCCTCTCAAGGGCATCAAGAAACCCTACAGTTCAGTGCCATTCACTCCCCACACTTTTCTCTGACCCTGTGTATCTCGTGGCTGGCCCTCCACAATCCCTTTATCAGCAGGCATGAACTACAAGTTGAATTTTTCTCAGAATTCTGCCAGCAGCACTTCTTGGTCCCAGGAAATAGCGCATGGTAGTTCCCCAGTGATGGCACTCTGAGGTAGCTGTCCGGCAAAGTCACCTGCTGATTCTGGTCCTTGACTTCTGTCCAGATACAATGACTCCAAAGATGTCTGCATTTTTCTCCCCAAAAGGACAACCTTGTCCCCGCACAGGGACTATGGTGACCCAACCAAGCTACAACTAGGGGCAAATGTTCCGTTTGGGTGTATATATACCATGTCTGAGCCTGAAGTAGCCACATTTCACACCTATCTTCAGAAGAAGTGCACTCAGGGATTTATTCATAAGAGCACTTCACCTGCCAGGGCTCCAGTCCTCTTTTTGTTCCCCCCCCCCCAAAAAAAAAAAGGATGGAAGTTCTGACTATGTGTGGACTGTCGGGCCCTGAATCAAGTCACTGTTACAAATCAGTACCCATTAACATAGATCCCTGAGCTAATGGACCATGTGAGCTCCACCCAGGTAGACACAAATCTAGACCTCTGAGGGCAGTATAAACTTGTACATGTTAGAGCTAGGGATGAATAGAAGACCACCTTTCAAACACATTACAGTAACCTCAAATAATTCTTGATGCCCTGTGGTTTGACAAATGTGCCTACTAGAAAAATTTGCCTTTGGTCATTCCCCATAGGGTTCCTAAGGTTCATCCTATCTCCCTTTGGTATCAAAGTGGACCCATACAAGGTAAAGGCAATCCTTGATTGGTCAGTGCCATGGCACGATTGTGAACTACATAGTTTTCTGGGATTTGTGAACTTCTATTGGTGGTTCATCTCAAAGCTCTCTGAGTAGATTGCCCCTCATGCTGCTCTGCTCCTCAAACACTACCATGTTCTTCTGGTCTCCTGAGGCCCAGCAGACCTTCGAGCAAGCAAAACTCGTGTTTACCAGCACTCTCATATTGGTCCACCCTGACACCAAGCAGGTTTTCAATATTGAAGTGGACCCTTCCAACTTGGCAATCAGAGCAGTGCTCTCCCAAAGATATAGTCCTCAACAATTGCTACATCTGTGTGCCTTTTTATTCCCAGAAACTCTCACTCATTGAACAAAACTATGAAATTTTGGACAAAACTCTGGGCAACTGAGGGTGGCAACACTATTTAGAAGGCCTCCAGTACCCATCCAGGTGTACAGAACCTTGAATATCTGCATATGGCCAAAGCCCTCAACCAGTGATGAATCATAGAATCATAGAATCATAGAATATCAGGGTTGGAAGGGACCCCAGAAGGTCATCTTGTCCAACCCCCTGCTCAAAGCAGGACCAAGTCCCAGTTAAATCATCCTAGCCAGGGCTTTGTCAAGCCTGACCTTAAAAACCTCTAAGGAAGGAGATTCTACCACCTCCCTAGGTAACGCATTCCAGTGTTTCACCACCCTCTTAGTGAAAAAGTTTTTCCTAATATCCAATCTAAACCTCCCCCATTGCAACTTGAGACCATTACTCCTCGTTCTGTCATCTGCTACCATTGAGAACAGTCTAGAGCCATCCTCTTTGAAACCCCCTTTCAGGTAGTTGAAAGCAGCTATCAAATCCCCCCTCATTCTTCTCTTCTGCAGACTAAACAATCCCAGCTCCCTCAGCCTCTCCTCGTAAGTCATGTGCTCTAGACCCCTAATCATTTTTGTTGCCCTTCGCTGTACTCTTTCCAATTTATCCACATCCTTCTTGTAGTGTGGGGCCCAAAACTGGACACAGTACTCCAGATGAGGCCTCACCAGTGTCGAATAGAGGGGAACGATCACGTCCCTCGATCTGCTCGCTATGCCCCTACTTATACATCCCAAAATGCCATTGGCCTTCTTGGCAACAAGGGCACACTGCTGACTCATATCCAGCTTCTCGTCCACTGTCACCCCTAGGTCCTTTTCCGCAGAACTGCTGCCGAGCCATTCGGTCCCTAGTCTGTAGCGGTGCATTGGATTCTTCCATCCTAAGTGCAGGACCCTGCACTTATCCTTATTGAACCTCATTAGATTTCTTTTGGCCCAATCTTCCAATTTGTCTAGGTCCTTCTGTATCCTATCCCTCCCCTCCAGCGTATCTACCACTCCTCCCAGTTTAGTATCATCCGCAAATTTGCTGAGAGTGCAATCCACACCATCCTCCAGATCATTTATGAAGATATTGAACAAAACGGGCCCCAGGACCGACCCCTGGGGCACTCCACTTGACACCGGCTGCCAACTAGACATGGAGCCATTGATCACTACCCGTTGAGCCCGACAATCTAGCCAGCTTTCTACCCACCTTATAGTGCATTCATCCAGCCCATACTTCCTTAACTTGCTGACAAGAATGCTGTGGGAGACCGTGTCAAAAGCTTTGCTAAAGTCAAGAAACAATACATCCACTGCTTTCCCTTCATCCACAGAACCAGTAATCTCATCATAAAAGGCGATTAGATTAGTCAGGCATGACCTTCCCTTGGTGAATCCATGCTGACTGTTCCTGATCACTTTCCTCTCCTCTAAGTGCTTCAGGATTGATTCTTTGAGGACCTGCTCCATGATTTTTCCAGGGACTGAGGTGAGGCTGACCGGCCTGTAGTTCCCAGGATCCTCCTTCTTCCCTTTTTTAAAGATGGGCACTACATTAGCCTTTTTCCAGTCATCCGGGACTTCCCCCGTTCGCCACGAGTTTTCAAAGATAATGGCCAAGGGCTCTGCAATCACAGCCGCCAATTCCCTCAGCACTCTCGGATGCAATTCGTCCGGCCCCATGGACTTGTGCACGTCCAGCTTTTCTAAATAGTCCCTAACCACCTCTATCTCTACAGAGGGCTGGCCATCTCTTCCCCATTTTGTGATGCCCACCACAGCAGTCTGGGAGCTGACCTTGTTAGTGAAAACAGAGGCAAAAAAAGCATTGAGTACATTAGCTTTTTCCACATCCTCTGTCACTAGCTTGCCTCCCTCATTCAGTAAGGGGCCCACACTTTCCTTGGCTTTCTTCTTGTTGCCAACATACCTGAAGAAACCCTTCTTGTTACTCTTGACATCTCTTGCTAGCTGCAGCTCCAGGTGCGATTTGGCCCTCCTGATATCTTTCCTACATGCCCGAGCAATATTTTTATACTCTTCCCTGGTCATATGTCCAACCTTCCACTTCTTGTAAGCTTCTTTTTTATGTTTAAGATCCGCTAAGATTTCACCATTAAGCCAAGCTGGTCGCCTGCCATATTTACTATTCTTTCGACTCATCGGGATGGTTTGTCCCTGTAACCTCAACAGGGATTCCTTGAAATACAGCCAGCTCTCCTGGACTCCCTTCCCTTTCATGTTAGTCCCCCAGGGGATCCTGGCCATCTGTTCCCTGAGGGAGTCAAAGTCTGCTTTCCTGAAGTCCAGGGTCCGTATCCTGCTGCTTACCTTTCTTCCCTGCGTCAGGATCCTGAACTCAACCAACTC
Source organism: Dermochelys coriacea (assembly GCF_009764565.3). Taxonomy (NCBI): domain Eukaryota; kingdom Metazoa; phylum Chordata; order Testudines; family Dermochelyidae; genus Dermochelys; species Dermochelys coriacea. Next base: position 273,949,250 of record NC_050068.2, on the reverse strand, counting down.
ATGGTCACTGCCTCCCAGATTCCCATCCACTTTTGCTTCCCCCACTAATTCTACCCGGTTTGTGAGCAGCAGGTCAAGAAAAGCGCTCCCCCTAGTTGGCTCCCCTAGCACTTGCACCAGGAAATTGTCCCCTACGCTTTCCAAAAACTTCCTGGATTGTCTATGCACCGCTGTATTGCTCTCCCAGCAGATATCAGGAAAATTAAAGTCACCCATGAGAATCAGGGCATGCGATCTAGTAGCTTCCGTGAGTTGCCGGAAGAAAGCCTCATCCACCTCATCCCCCTGGTCCGGTGGTCTATAGCAGACTCCCACCATGACATCACTCTTGTTGCACACACTTCTAAACTTAATCCAGAGACACTCAGGTTTTTCCACAGTTTCGTACCAGAGCTCTGAGCAGTCATACTGCTCCCTTACATACAGTGCTATGAGTTCAGTGGGCCTTATTCTTTTCACGCTTGATTGATTGACAAGAAGGAAGCTATAAGTAAGGAACCCCACAATGTCCCACAATGTCCAAGATGGGATAATATAAGTAAAGAGGTATAATAATTTTCCTCTGGGCCTCCGAGGACTAAATCCCTACAACTATGTCATGACACCCTTCTGACAGGATATTTTGGCCACTTTAAAACTCAGAGCCTAGTCTCTCATGTCTTCTGGAGGTGTCTCATGGGGCCACAGTGCAGGCCTATGTGACTGTATGCGCCTGCTCCAAGTTACCATACAATAAACCCCTCAGACTCATGCAACCCTTGAGATTTCACCTGGCCCCTGGACAATTATCACCTTAGATCTTGTAACAGAGCTACCCTAGTCCAGTGAGTCTGACCATTCTGACAGTTGTGAACCACTTCACAAATATGACACATTTCATCCCCTGAATTGACCTATCATCTTCCCAGGAAACTGCCTGGCTTTGAGTGAACAAAGTCATCTGCCTCCATGACCCCCTTGAGCACATTCTTTCCAACCATGGTGCACAAATTAGCTCCCGCTTCTGGCAAGAAGCTTTCCAGATTTTGGGCATCTGCTCCTCCCTTTCCTCTGCCTACCACCCTCAGACACATGTTCAAGTAGAGAGAACCAACCAAATCCTGGAGCAAAATCTTCAGTGCTACATAAACTTCCACCAGCATGACTGCTCCTTGATGTTTCCTCAGGCAGAATTTACAAACAATAGTACAGAACTTGCTGCTAAGGGACAGAGCCTCCCTCCTTTCCACTCCCCCCGTCGCAAACTATGAGGTTTCACCCTCAGTTCTACCTGGGGCTACTCACAACTTCTCACAACCCAGCAGCCCAGTACTGGATACAACAGATACGTCAAACACAAGATGACCTAAAAGTTCACCTGGAGGATGCCGAGAAGAGCTACAAACAATATGAGGAACTTCAACACCAGAAGAGTCCTGGCCCTTTTGGTAATCCAGAAAGCATGTCTCCAATGAAACGCCTACATGTGAACAGGCCTTCTTGTAAATTGGACTCTCAGTTCCTTGGCTTCTAGCAAGTTCACTGAAAAATTTAACCCATTCACCTATGAACTTGATTTACCGCGTTGTCTTTGAATGCACCCAATTTTCTATACATCACTCCTGAAGCCCCACATTCAGAACCGATTTCCCCACGGCTCCCAATCACCCCACTAATGGTACACATTTAAGACCATGATAAGTATATTGTCCATGCGATCCTTGATGCTAGAACCAGACAGGGTCGACTCTGGTATCTCCTGCTTTAGGAATGCTGCCTGGCCCTCTTCTCCTCCTGCTCCTCATATGGCTGGGCTGGAGCTGCGGCGCATGCCCAGGGGTGAACCACGGTCAGTCTGTCACCCTATCGCCAGCACCCAGGAGTTAGAGGTATGTGTATCCCCATCTCTGAGTGCTGGGAATGGGATTGCAACCCCATCCCTCTCACTGCATCCCTCCCTGTACCCCCATCCTCCCGTCATTGAATCCCTACCAGTCCCATCCTGTCCTGCCCCCCACACCTACCCATCCCAGCTCTGTACCCCCTACAGTGCTCTCCCACCTATCCTCTCCACCTCCCAGAGCTGCCACCTCCATTTTTCTCACCCCCCATAGCCCTGCACCCCTTTTACCTCCATACATTGTCCCTATATGTCATAGAATCTCAGGGTTGGAAGGGACCTCAGGAGGTCATCTAGTCCCACCCCCTGCTCAAAGCAGGACCAATTCCCAATTTTTGCCCCACATCCCTAAATGGCCCCCTCAGGGATTGAACTCACAACCCTGGGTTTAGCAGGCCAATGCTCAAACCACTGAGCTATCTCTCCCCCCACCCTGTGCCCCCAACATCCTCATGCACCTGTAGTCTTCTGCCTCCCCCTGCATCCCCACCACCCTAAATACCCCCCATACTCTCTCCTTCACTGCCCCCTCTCACTCCCACCCTGCTCTCATCCTTGATCTCTTTCCCTCCCCATCCTCTCTCCTCCACCCCACCCCCATCTTTTCTCCTCCAGCCCACCCTCCTCCCTTCCTGGCTATGTGATTTAGGCAGACCCTGGAAAAGTGTATGAAAAGATGTCTCTGTTTAGACAAGTGTGTGTATGCATGCATTGTATGTGTGTAAGAGACTGTGTATCTTTGTGTAGGGGTGTGTATGTATTGCCGCATATGTGTTTACCTGTGTGAGTAAAATTAGCCTATTGTAACTTCCTGACATCCTGCACAGATCTCCCAGATTCCTCAAGCATCATTTTGACTGCCTGTGATGCTGGCAGATCAGGTGCCAGCTCATGCCAAAGCCCCAGGCCTCACTAAATGCTTGCTGTGACATTCCCCAGGGTACAATATGAACTGATGGACAGCCGTGTCCCCTCAATTCTCCAACCTGGGGTGCCTTTTAAACCTTTTGTTGTGGCTTTTAATAATCCTCATCTCTGCCTTTCTACAATAAATGTGTTTGTTTCTGGAAGCTCTAGTTTTACAAAGAAGAACACAGTCATGCATCACCACAAAATGTATCTTACAAAATCAACTATTTTGGCTGTTATTGCATGCTACCCAGCGATTCATTCCAAAGACACAAACAGCAGAATCAAGCACTGACTTCAAAGTAGCCTGTCTCAGTGCAAGAAATATATTGGGACTGTGGCAGTTTGGAAAATTTTCCCTCCTGACAATCAGAAGGATCTTCTGAAGTAGAATCTAAAACCTATATTGAAAAGAATTAACAACATTATTTTGGGATTGAAATATGTGCAATGCTTTGGAATGAAATTGTTCCAGCTGCTTCAGCTGTACTTCCCAAGCTTATGTGAAGTTCCCTGTAGATTGCTTCCAAAAGAGTCAGACTTTTATTTCCTCTGATATTTTGCTGCCTCCTGAACTTAGTGCATCAGATTTATAGTGTGCAGAGGTTCCCTTCACACATTTCATTATGGGTGTTGCCTTTTTCTGCAGCAGTCTCTGTTTATAACTTAGCAGTTTGCCCAACTATCTTTGCATTCCTAGGACTTACAACTCACTGCAATATTAGTTCTTGTTGCCAGGGCACTTTGTAAAACACTTGACTCTATTTTAATGTGCATCTATTTTTGGATCAGTGCAATGAACAGGCTTTCTTCTTGATAGTTTATTTTGCTGAGACATTTATTTGGAAGATATTAGTCCCACAAGGGTTTCTACAGCTGCCCCGTTTGTTCATTCAACAACTTGTAATAGACCAAATATGGCCAAGACCAGATGCTCACAGTTGAAATGTGAGCTAATCTTATACTACTACAGAAAGGGGTCATTACTGATAGCATGGCTTTAAACTTGCAGAGTCTGATTCTCCTTTGCCTTGAACTTGGTATAGTTATTTGCACCTGTGGAAAGTGAGATCAAATTGGCTGTAAAACATGACCTCTGGGAGGGAGTGGAGAATTCTGACTCAAGCATTTTACACCCACTTTGAGTACATAGGGTGTTGTTGCTCTAGGTCTAGCTCAGTAGAGGCAACACAGTAGACAGTCAAGCTCATACAGTGTACTAATGTCCCACTGTCTATAGTGTCAGATCTCTCCTGCTCATGTGGATACTGTGAGGTCTGAAATGGAGCTGGCCCTTGCTCTCTGGGTAGGGCTTTTTGGAGCAGAAAGTCCCAAAGTTTCTGGTCTCTATTGCATGTATGCAGTTAGTTAACCAGCATGGTGTTGCTCAGGGATGCAATGAGGGGCTGGGAGTGTGGAGAGACACAGATGTCCCAATCCCACCTCCACCACAGCTGGAAATTTGGCCTGGCTGCCCCACTCTGTAATGGAGAAGTGTCAGGGCCAAATTTGAGCGGCACTAAAACCCCATATACCTGCTTCTCCCTCCTCCCCCCCCCCCCCACCATCTAGGCAGTCCACTGTCCATGGACATTGGGAACCCTCTGTGCCCAGGAGGGCAGGAAGATTAGATCCAGGCTTTTGTTCTTCCTGAGGAAATAGAGACACAGAAAGAAGATGGGGTCTGGGACTCCCAGAACTACCTGGCCCATGGGTGGGGATGGTGCTCTTAGCCTGACGGCCTCTCCGGGTCAGAGCTGGGGGTTGGGTGCAGGGGGAGGATAGTGGGTTAGGAGGTGAGTGTGTGTAGAGCTGGGTGCAGAGGGGACAATGAGGGGCTGGGTGCTGAGACAGCATGAAAGAGCTCAGGAGTGGGTGTGGGGGGGGCAGCAGGGGAGACCTCATGGGTGGGTGCAGGGGCAGGGAAGGGATGGAGTGTGTGGAGCTGAGTGCAGGGGGAGACTGCGGGGGAGAGAGCTTGGGGCTGGGTGCAGCACAGAGGAGAGAGAGCTCTAGGCCCCTTTCATAAGAAAATGTGGTTGCACCCCTGGTGTCCTCGTTTGTATGCAGGTAACTTCAAGGGTTAAAAATATGGTGCACAATGTACGCTGCCAGTTATGCTAGTCTCATGCATGTAAGAAAGGCTTCCCTAATGGGGACCTCTACCTCAGCCTTTACCTGTTGAATTAAAGGGAGTTTTCCTGTTAGGAATCTTATTAGGATTGCTGCCTGCATACCAGAAGGGTTTATGTTTAAGTCATAACTGAAGCTGGGTGCATGTCACACAGCAAGACAAACCCCCCACAATAGGGACTACGTCTGACAAGTCTGCTGTGTCTGGCCTCCAGAAGGAATGCACACCAGCCACAATTATGAACACATTGATCTCTTCAAGGAACATCCCAATCACTGGGGCCCAGATTCCCAAAGGTTTTTAGGTGCCTAACGCCCTTTGAAATCGATGAGAGCTAGGTGCCTAAATACCATTTGAAGATCTGGGCCTGTGTGTTCAAATATGAAGTAAAAATAGTGTAACATTTACTACAAGTGGAAGCAGCAGGAGGTGATTATAGTGGGGTTGCTGGTGGGTAAAAGTACTAAACAGTCTTCAGGTGTTGTAGAAATGGCATGAGAAGACTCCTCTAGTCTGTGACACTGGCATCCACAACATGCAACATAATGGGCCACCCTTTACTATCTTCTCCCAGTCCTTCCTGACACTTACTCTTTTCTACCCTCCTCTCCTCTGTACCTCACTCAATTGAAATACACACAGGGCAAATATTTAAAGATCTCATTTAAGTGGAAGACATCCTCCCTCTAACACCAACCTGCCTTTCCTAAACATGTAATGTGCCTGCCTCACAGCACACAGCCTTTCCTCTGAGGCTGAGAGGAGGCCTTGTGTCTGGTACAGCTCCCTTAGCTTCTTGCTTCAGGTGGATTGGCAGTGACAGCGGGGGAAATTTATAAGATGCAGACATTATGAAAACCTTTTAAAGAAAAAACCACTGGGATCTTTGCTACTCCTAAGATTAATTTTCCTCCATGAGAGAGGATGTGAGGGGAGGAGGAAAGGACTTGGTCAGTGGAAAAGGGCTGCACGCTCCAGTGGGTTTTTCCATGGAAAAATTTATCCTGGATTACCTAATTGGAAAACTAAGAGAGGCTAATTTATGGCCCTTGGAGCCATTCGTACACAAGTGGGGGAGAGTAGCCATAAAACTTGAGTGAAACCACTCAAGGGGAGGAGAGACATTATTCTTGTGTGAGGCAGAGGTAAACATAGTGCTTTCAGAAGTGCAGGAATGAACCAGTGTCAACATCAGAAGATATACTCCGTAGGTAAGGCTGTTCCTAAAGCTGGCCTCCAGGCAACAGCTGGAATGCAGGGTGGAAGAAGGTTGGACTCAGCCTACCCAAACAGACTGCCAGCAGCATTATTAGGCCCTCTTATTCTGAAGCAGCGTAACTCTGTGCGAGTGTGAGAGTTGCCCCCACCAACCGCCCTGTGCAGATCTGCAGAGGATAAGAATTATTACAGCCCCTTCTCCCCTGGGCTATCTCACTTTAACTCAAGCTGTAGCAATTCATGCTTTGAACCAGGGACTTCCAGAACTAAAGCTCCAGTGTGTTGGCCAAGATGGGAGCCGACACAGGAGCCTCTAAGATGACATTATGCCTTTCTACTGCTATGAAGTGCTGAAGGGAGAAGTTCCTTCCACCGTCCCCATTAATGTACCCATGAAAGGTCAATCATTGTTTATATATACTGTCAAGTAAAGTGTAACCCTTAATACACAATGCACTCTAGATCTTGGGAGGCAATGAGGTCTCTGAACTTCTTGGGAGTATGAGCGAGTGTGCGAGACTACTAAAGGAATAACCATCATAATAAATCATACAGTTAAACTCAATTTGAAAGTTAAATTGGCTCATTTTCCTCTAAACAGATTGTACTTGGGTATCTGAGTCAATTTTGGAAGCAAATAGCTCATACTCTATCCTATTATGAATGTGGTAATACACCCAGAGGATGCCATTTGTTACTGTAATGACAGTTCCTCTATTCCCTGACCATCTAGAAGAAAAGATTTAAATATGGCATTAGTTCTGGGTAAGGCACTATCTTCTAAGACCTTGAAATCCAAGTCTCTCATTAGTTTTGCAATGTCTGGGAGATCTAGTTCCCATAAGAAAGCCTTTTATAAATCATTGGCCAGTTTCTCTTGAATAATGGTTAATATGCGCAGAATACATAAATCATGTTAGTTAGGTACTGCTATGAGATATTAAAGGGATGGTGCAATTTGACAACTAGTCAGTTTCAAAACATGAGTTAAAAATATTTTCAGATACTACATCTGCCCTTAATTCCTCAGGCCAATTTTTCTGTGGTTTTATAATCACATTCTCCTATTTAAAATGTCTTTCTCACTCCTGTTGTTGTGTGAAAGACCGACACAAACAATATGGGTAGTTAACTAACAAGGACCCTGATCTTGTAATGTAAAAGTTGATGGGCCTCTGCACAGACTCAGGGGTTCACCCACATGCATCATTCTGCAGGATCAGTGCTTAACTGACTATATACAAAGTTCTGTCACATGTACAGAGGAAACAAACTGGAACAACAAAGAGTTTTTCTCTATTTTCTAAATTACTAAGTTGACGGTTTCCTTGTAAGGTACTAACTAGATTTTTGGAGGTCTAGATAACTAAGTTAAAATCTGAACCAGATCACAAGTAAAATGTATTTGGTGGGAATCAACCTTGTACTCAGTGGGCATATGTTCACATCCCAAAACCGCAGAATAATTTTGAAACTTTACTTTACATATTTTGAATAGCCCTTGTGGGAGAGTATCTGGTCTGTGGAATGCTACGTCCTCCAGCAGAGTCCAGGAGCAAAGCCTTTGTAAATACCTACTCTTCTTATATATAATACACTAGTTCACTGATTGCTTGAGGCTTGCAGGTTGCAGTTATATTCATTTCTTGTCCATTTGAAGTAATGGATTGGAGAGCTGATTAGATCTATAAATATATTGGAATCAGCATGGTAGGAATTAGGAGTGATGTTCATTTTAAGCACTTTTTTAAAATCTATTTTTCTTTTTCTTGTCTTCACTCTCTCCTCTTGCTCTCCCTGTCTGTCTCTGAGACTCAGCTGCAGCCAAAGAGTAACACTAGGAGTGGGCCCACTTTGGTTGGGTCTGGGGATGGGAACAGGACTAGAGGGAAGACTCATCAAATCCCTAAATGGCCCCAGGGGGGTTACCTGGAAAAGAGGTTGGGGGTTGTATCTGTCTTTTCAGAGGTGCACCTTCTGCACAGAGGAACTTGGTTAGTGTGTGACTCCTGGAGGGGTGCGCTGCTGGGCACTCAGGGGCCTCAGAGCTGGCACAGAATGGCCCTGGCTTCCTATGGATTCTAGAGGAACTGAGGACTTTAGGGCAATCTGACCACCAATTAATTTCCCTCTGCAGCTAGTTCTGCTTCCAAATCACTTCAGTGGGGCATTTTTTGCTATGCTATTCATTAAAAAAAATAAATACAGGGGATCACGATGGAATTCAGCTACTTCTTGTGGACTTCCTGAGATCAGCAGAAGGGGAGAAACCCCATCAAGCCACTGGGGGTTCACCACCCCCTCTGAGTCTTAGGCATGTCAATACGGGCCCTCCCAAAGCCCCAAGGAGCCTTAGCAAGCTTGTTAGCCCCCTCATAATTTTGGGGAACTGATGAGTGTATGCTGGATCCTTGGGGGCTTGATGAACCAATTTTGACTAAAACTGACTTTTGGTTCGTGGGGTATAGGAACCCCCTGATGCTAGGGAATGGAGGGGACCTGGAAAACAAACTAATGCTATGTCTACACTGCACACTGCTGGCAGTGATGTGTAGGGCAGGTGTAGCTATGCACTGCAGTGAAAAGCAGACTTTGTCCACACTGCCGTGTGTAACTACACACATCAGTGAAATGCTCTGGCAGTGGTGAGGCAGTGGGAGGGACACTACACTGTTAAACATAGCAGTGTAGATGGGGGAGGCACTGCTTGGGTATGTGGAAAGCCATGTAGAGCAGTGGTTCTCAAAGCCGGTCTGCCACTTGTTCAGGGAAAGCCCCTGGCAGGCCGGACCGGTTTGTTTACTTGTCGTGTCCGCAGGTTTGTCCGATCATGGCTCCCACTGGCTGCAGTTCGCTGCTCTTGGCCAATGGGGTCTGCAGGAAGAGGTGAGGGCCAAGAGACGTGCTGGCCGCCCTTCCTGCAGCCTAAGGTTCTGCCGTGTTTACTCTAGTCCCCTAAGCAGTGCCTCACCATCTACACTGCTATCTATAGCTCTGCTGGGGTGGGGGGAAGGGGAAGTGACGTACACTGCACACCGCTGTACGGGGTGTGTAGTGTAGACATCCCTAAGACTCATAAGGGGGATTGGTTGGGCCCCCAATGAGCATCCTAATGTTCACAAGAGGTGTGATGCCCTGATGAACCTTCTAAGAATTGCAGTGTGGGGGCTGGGGACCCCGATAAACTTCATAAGGGATAGAGGGACTGGACTACTTGGACTCACAGGGAGTTCAAAGTGAGTGACAGGAAGAAGCAACAGGGTGAATAGGGAAAAACCAACCCCCCATCAACCAAATTTCCCTAGGTCTGCTGATATCTGATATCCAAGCCCCCTGCCTGCCCCTTCTTGCAGACCTTAGGATAAATACCCAAGGTCTTTGGACATTAGTCAGTTGACAGGGAGAGAGCCACATGCCTTCATCAAAATGTATGAATATAAATCAGTCCCTTCTGCAGTGCAAACTACAACAGGTGTATAAAAATATATGCTGTGTGTGATACAGCATGGCCAGAGGGCAACAGGAGAGTGTTTAGAAGGGAGCCTTATTCCCTGTAGAGGGAAGAAAGCTTGCTATCGATTAATTAAAGCACCTGAAACCAGTCACATGATAAAGCAGTTCCCCTGCTTTTCAATCAGACAAGTGGAGGAGTTGAAGCAGAGTGGATTGGTGTTGGAGCAGAGAGCAGTTTGGAGGGACGCAGATGAGAGTTTGGACAAGTGCTGTGGTAGGCTAAGAAGACCAAGACCTTAGGTAAAGGGACACCTGGTTTGTGCAGAGGGAGGGCAGGAAGCTCCACAAGCTGAAGGATAGGAGGGGGAAGTAGCTCAGGGGAAGGAACCGCTAGTTCAAGTGGTTTACCGCTATCCCTAGGGCTGGGACCCGGAGTAGAGGGCGGGCCTGGGTCCCTCCCTCTCAACTCCCCTCCTCTAGGGCACTAGTGGGGTAGTTAATATCCCAGTTCAGGGGCAAGAAATGGTGCCCTGAACCTCCCGCTCTCCAAAAAGAGAAAGTGCGAGACCCATCATAGTAATGCCAGCAATTTGCCACATGTTTGGGCATAATACAGATCCTCCGGTAATCTATATGTGCATGATAGAGATTTAAGATTAATACTAGTTACCTGCTAAACATCCAAACCCTAGTAAAAATGTCACTGAAAGTTATCTGCATGCTTGGTAAATACTGTGTTTGAGTGGTAACATTTTAGTTTCTGCATTCCTCGTGGTATGGTCTATTAATTGTAATGAAAATTTAAAGCAGGGATGGAAATTTACTGTATGTTTGCACAATATCTAGCATAATGGAGTCATGACCTTGCTGATGCCTCGAGGTACTACTGCAATCTACATGCTTAATATTAATATTTTAGTTAATGTGTAAGAAACATTTTTTGTATTTTATCTGGAGCCATTTAAGTCTTTCGTATCAGACCGTCATTTTGTATTACAGTGTATACCACTTTGGTCCATCATTCATATTATGGATGATAGAGTATTAAAACCATGACTCAAGTTATTTTGCATTAAATTAGATTTAAAATACCAAAACCCACAAAGACTTGCTGAACTTGTGCAAACCCCAGCCTGTTTGGTTACACACAACTCTAGTTGAGAACTCCCACCTTTTACAAGATAATTCTATGTGGTGTGTGTTTCACATTAAGAAATATATTCTCATCTTAATTTACAGGGTATTATCTTGTGTGTCTGACCTTGGTTCTCATTAAACTGTACTTTCTCCTTCCAGGAAGCTGCAACAGTTGTTCTTATGATAAGAATGTGAGTATTGTGACAAACCAAACTCAGATCAGGGCTGCAGAAAAGTGCATCATGATGCAACATTGAGGATTCAGCAGGAACCAAGTACATTACAGCTGAAAGTCTGGTTTTGAATTCCAACACAAAACGACAGCAACAGTAACAGGGAGCTGTCAAGGTTCCTTTCCTACTCTGAACTCTAGGATACAGATGTGGGGACCTGCATGAAAAACCCCCTAAGCTTATTTTTACCAGCTTAGGTTAAAACTTCCCCAAGGTACAAACTATTTTACCTTTTGCCCTTGGACTTTATTGCTGCCACCACCAAGCGTCTAACAAATATATAACAGGGAAAGAGCCTGCTTGGAAACATCTTTCCTCCAAAAATCCTCCCAAACCCTACACCCCCTTTCCTGAGGAAGGCTTGATAAAAATCCTCACCAATTTCCATAGGTGAACACAGACCCAAACCCTTGGATCTTAAGAACAATGAAAAAGCAATCAGGTTCTTAAAAAAAGAATTTTAATTGAAGAAAAAGTAAAAGTAAAAGAATCACCTCTGTAAAATTGGGATGGTAAATACCTTACAGGGTAATCAGATTCAAAACATAGAGAATCCCTCTAGGCAAAACCTTAAGTTACAAAAAGACACAAAAACAGTAATACACATTCCATCCAGCACAGCTTATTTTATCAGCCATTTAAACAAAACAGAATCTAATGCATATCTAGCTAGATTACTTACTAAGTTCTAAGACTCCATTCCTCTTCTATTCCCGGCAAAAGCATCACACAGACAGAGAGCCTTTGTTTCTCCCCCCCCATCCAGCTTTGAAAGTATCTTGTCTCCTCATTGGTCATTTTGGTCAGGTGCCAGTGAGGTTATCCTAGCTTCTTAACCCTTTACAGGTGAAAGGGTTTTTCCTCTGGCCAGGAGGGATTTTAAAGGTGTTTACTCTTCCCTTTATATTTATGATAGGAGCATTTAAGCATGTCTTATTCAAAGAGGCATTAAGGCTTTCAGGTACTATTTGACCAAGTCCACTTACAGCTAGTTTAGACTGGGAATTTTCCCTAATTGCACCCACCAGTGTCCAGTCATCAGTGCGGATGCACCACTGCTAACCCTAGAGCAGACTGACAAAGCCACTATTTATACAGGTGGTACTTATTCTGCTTTCAACCATTGTAAACAGCTTTGCCTGCCTATAGTAGGGCTTGCACGGGACAATAGACTAAAAGCTGTAATTGGGGAAAATCCCCAGTCTAGACAAACCCTCAGATTCAATTGAGTAACTGCCTTTGTCTATCAGCATTAGTAAATCAAAGTATCCTGGGCAGAGTAGATAGCCCTTCCTACTGCCCATGCTATCATGGCTACACTCTATTTTTAGCATGCTTGCTTTGTCAAAGTTAGTGTGGGCACATCCCCTTGAGTGGGGAATTACACCCCTAGCTCCAAGTGTGTGTGATGGGATGTCCATCCCACACTGACAGAGAAGGGGTTAAAAGCAGCCTAGGGAGGCTGTGCAGGGAGCAGCCAATCAGGGCCCAGCAGGCTCACATAAAAGAAGCTCCAGGATCAGTTCCTGTAAGGAGAGGGTTTCTAAAGGGCTGTATGAAGGTTGCACCTCAAACAGGGCAGCTGCTAGCAGGGACCAGGGAGCTCAAGAGAGAGACTGGCTGGCTGTTGGGACTTGCAGGCTCAAGGCCCTGAGAAGAGGGTGAAAAAGGTTCTGGTGCCATGGGGAAGTAGTCCAGGGAATTAAAGCAGGACTGGTGAGAAATTAAGAGGCAGTAGGAGGATGCTAGCTTCAGGGTCCCTGGGCTGGGACCTGGAGTAGTGAGTGGGCCTGGGTCTCCCCTGCTCATCATTGGGGAAGTGGCTAAGTTATAGAACTATTTCCCCAGAAGGTGAAAACATGAACAGTGATATGGCTGGAGGGCTGAGTCATGAAGAGGATGCTCCAGTACTTGAACTCAGGTGGGTCTGCAGGCAGTGACAATGATGAGCAAGGCAACACCAGGAGAGGGTGCACCAGCTAGCAGCACTAATCCCTGTGACAGCCAGCTGGAGGCTCTGCAGTGGTGAGTGAACCCTGTGACAGCGTAGACATATCCAAAATGGCTTTCAGATAGTTCCATTCATGCTCAGCTCCTGTCAATTGGCGCCCAAGACAGACGAAGCCATCAGGCTGAGCCCTAATTCCTATCCCACTTCCCAGAAACATTTTGCATAGCTATCCTCAATATACTGTGATCAGTGTGGCACCCTAAGAACACCCTCCATGAAATGAGAGTCAAAGTAGGGCTATGTGATTGGGAGTGTTAATATCTCCACGAGTACTCAATTCCTACCATTGTCCTGATTCCTCACCTGCTCTTCCCCATCTTTTACTTTATTTTAAAATAAAAACACTGGGATACTGATACAGTAACTGTTTACTGAAAGTGCTGGAGTACAGTCTAGTAGTTAAAATAAGCAATGGCACAGGAGCAGAAATAGCAATAAGTAGATACCATGATCACAGTACACAGCTCAGCATATCTGAGGGGAACAAGGCAAAGCATTAACATGGGCTTTAATATGACTTTGGATGGTATTTTGAAAAGCGCTTAAGAGAGTTAGGTGTCCAATTCCTATTAAAGTTCACTGGGATCTGAGTACTTGACTCCCTGAAAATCCCAGACCTTATCAATAATGAGCTGTGTAAATCTCCAGTTAACAAACTCACCAAGCTTAGCTCTGACATTCATACAAAGCATACTCTTATCCTAGATAATTTACAGCAAAATGGCAAGCATTTAAAATAGCAATAGAAAACTTGGAGGACCTCTCACAGCAGAGCTCAGCATTCCAACAACATTTCCATGAATATTAACATTCACAGCAAGATTGTAAAGGCCATTCAGTTTTTTTCAAAGTTTGAGCAAGATCCCCTAGGTCAATAATAGGTCCCTTAAAGAGAGCATTCCAAAGTATAGTACTGTACAGTAATGTACCAAATACAGATTACTGTAATAGACTAATGTACTGCAAAGGACATTATGGGGATTTCCAATCACAGGTTATAAAACCTGTGGCTAAATTATCTCAAGGAGCAGCTGCATGGGCCTCTCTGAGCTCTCACGGCAGCATGTAACATGAAGTGACCATTTTACTTCCCTTCACTTGGATGATACACAGTTGTAAATCTGCACCATATTGGATTAAATATCCAAAGAAAAGTAGCAGCCCTGATATTGGAATTTCCCTCCCTACATGAGGATGTGAGTCACCGGTCATTTCTGCTGGTTGGAAAGCAATGCAGTAAAGTCTATAAAAAGAAAAGGAGTATTTATGGCACCTTAAAGACTAACAAATTTATTAGAGCATAAGCTTTCGTGAGCTACAGCTCACACGAAAGCTTACGCTCAAATAAATTTGTTAGTCTCTAAGGTACCACAAGTAGTCCTTTTCTTTTTGTGAATACAGACTAACACAGCTGCTACTCTGAAACCAGTAAAGTCTATAGGTTCTTTAGGCTGGATTCACAAGTAGGGATCAGAGTAGCAGCCGTGTTAGTCTGTATTCGCAAAAAGAAAAGGAGTACTTGTGGCACCTTAGAGACTAACAAATTTATTAGAGCATAAGCTTTCGTGAGCTACAGAATGCATCCGATGAAGTGAGCTGTAGCTCACGAAAGCTTATGCTCTAATAAATTTGTTAGTCTCTAAGGTGCCACAAGTACTCCTTTTCTTTTTACAAGTAGGGATGTAAGTGTGGCATAGCCACATGTTGATGTACCTAACTTTTAGATGCCTGGCCGCCTAATGGAATTCACAGCCCCAAGTTAGGTGCCCTGGCTACCCACACAATGCATGGGGAGAGTTAGGTGCCTAAAAAGGGGATTCACAAAAACCAGCAAGTTGAGCAGGGAGCCACCTAAGCTAGCCAATAAGAAATGCCAAGCAAAGGGGTGTGGCCTAAGGCTAGCCCTTCAATGGTAGTTAGGTATATAACTCTGGGCCAGAGATAGGCCCCTATCTCCACTTGGAATTCATAGCCATGACCCCTCTCCTGGAATTGGATGCCTAAAGCAGGTCAGCCCTATGTCAAGAAAAACTAAGGAGGAAGTGGTGATGTCCGCCTTTTACCCATAATCCAGTAATTAGGCCACTCCCCTGAGATGTGGGAGACCTAGGTTAAAATCCTTCCTCTAGCAATTATGGAGCAGGGAGTGGGGCACAGGTGTCTCACATCCAGGTGAGTGCCCTAGTCCTTGGGCTACTGAGCATTTTGTGGGATGGACACACCAGCCATCCCCCCAAGAATTCTGACCTGCTTGCCTCTAGGTGTTTCTTGTGTGAAGGTCCCACAGGCAAGATAGGAAGTGGGGTGCCTAGTCTGAGAATAATTTCCTGGGCAGAGACATGCTCAAGAGCTCTTAGCAGTCCATTAGCTCTGAGGTGGCATCAGGACTTGGGCAGCTGTGTGCATGCCTGTGGGTGGAAACTTAGGTATCTATGGGGATTTAGGTGCTTACAGAGTTAGGGGACATGTGGGCAGGGGATTTAAGAATGTCAGTGGTGTCTGAATATTGGATTTAGACACCTAAGTACCTTTGTGGCTCTAGCCCTAGTCCCCTAATTAGCTAGTGTTATCTCACTGAAACAATTGGGAGTTATAGGGAAGGAAGGACTGGTAGGTCCTCTCCATTCATCTCTTTTGCTGCCGGCTTTCTGTGGGAGCCAGACTCCTTGATTGACTAGTCATACCTACTCCTTCTCCTGGGATAGAATGCCAATTGCTAATTGTAATAGATGGGGGTGGTGTTGCAGAGTCATTACAAGTTGATATCCTTGGGCAACTGATATCAATAAAAGTGAAGTCAATGCAATTGTAGAGGCTGTAAGTCATTGATGAATGTCTCATTACTTTTTGGTAGCCACATGCTGCAACAGTCACAGGTGATTGATAGGGTCCTACCTAGGCATTTCCAGTGTAAAGCTGCTCCATTCCCTCCAGTTTATGACAGGATGGACTTTGAATCCTAAAGATTCATGTTCACACTGAAAAGATCCAAAACATAAGGGTAGCTGGATTATGGGCTGCAATCTGATGACATATTGTCCTACTGGTTTAGGAGTTGCCCACAGAAACCACAGACTGCTAGGAGTACTATTAAGAAAGAGGGTTATACAAAAGTCAAAACTTCTTGGGAAATACTCAGTTTAAGAATTGTGACGGGGCAAGGCCAGATGGCTATAGAAAAGTAGTCTTATTGGGATCCGGGAAGTGGGCAGGCAAAGCCCGTCCACTGCTAAAGGGTCCCCCCCAGCCTAAAAGGGGGATCCACAGGACCTAGATACCCAAAAAATTCCGGGGGACAACTAATAAAATAACAGGGACAGGAGTGCGGTCAAAGGGTCAAAAGAAGGGAACCGGACGGGGACACCGAGCAGAGAACCCCGGACAGAGCCCACTGCTCCTCAAAGGCGTCAAGGGAGTCAGAGGACGCCGCCCAGAGGAACTCTGCCCGGATACGTGAACGGACCGAGGATCGGAAATAGGCCCTACAGTCACAGGAGACTCCATCGGCCAACCTCCTCACTCTGGTTTTGTAGATGGCCATTTTAGCTAGGGCCAGGAGGAGGTTGACCAGGAGATCCCGTGACTTTGTGGGGCCACGGATAGGGAGTGCATAAATGAGAAGGTGAGGGGAGAAGTGCAACCAAAAACGTAATAAGATATTGGTGAGGAGCCGGAATAGGGGCTGCAGCCTGGCACACTCCAAGTAGACATGTGCATAGAAAAGTAGTGGGAGATGGATATATTAGCTCCAGGCTAAACAAATCCCTGGTACCAGGATAAGTGAAATGGCAGCTACTCCAAGTCAATTAAGACACCTGGGGCCAATTAAGAATTTTCCAGAAGGCAGGGAAAAGGCTAGGTTGATTGGGACACCTGAAGCCAATCAGGGGCTGGCTGAAACTAGTTAAAAGCCTCCCAGTTAGTCAGGTGGGTGTGCATGTCAGGAGCTGTGGGAGGAAGTTGCACTGTTGGAGAGGCTGAGTAGTACACACCATATCAGGCACAAGGAAGGAGGCCCTGAGGTAAGGGTGAAGTGGAGCTTGAGGAAGTGAGGGCTGCTGTGGGGGAAGTAGCCCAGGGAATTGTACATGTCATGTTTCTAAAAGGTCAGCTACCATAGCTGATACTATTAGAGTCCCTGGGCTGGAGCTTAGAGTAGAGGGTGGGCCTGGGCTTCTCCCCCCCCCCCCCCCACCTTTGCCCCCTGATTAATCACTGAGACTGGGAGACAACAGAGACTGTGCAAGAAAGGATAACTTCTCCTCACCTCCCTTGTTGGCTTATGATGAAAATGGCTGAATAGATTGTGACCCTTGTCTCTAGAGAGAGAAGGGTTACGTGGAGGGTCACAGTGAGCCTCTGAGGCTAGCAAAATCTGCCAGGAAACGCTGGACCCACGGAGGCAAGAACTGAGCTCTGTCACAGAGTGTACAGTATTTTGAAGCTCTCTGGCTTAAGAATGTTGTTTGCAGAAGAAATTAAATGAGTAACATTTATTATTGTTTTCTCAAACTTGTTACTACTTGTCTTTCTCAGATTCCCCTCTTGGCACTCAGCTCTGGCTTTGAAACTGCTGCCAGACTCTGCAATATATGATAAAAACATGCCTCTTATCTGTTATGAAATATACTTTAAGAGATTGCAATATATCCGTTAGCATTGCAAGCAAATACAATACATTGTGATGCCTTTTTCTGAATTATCTCCTCATTCATCCCAGGATAGATCATTGCTTGCTAATCAGTTTATCTGATGCTGAAACATCATTCTTGGAACTATGGGACTCCATGTGAAAGGACTTTTAGGGGCACTTGTTACTTTTGCCCCATGACAGTAAGTGGCAACAATGCTCCTTTTGCTGGCTAATGGGAATGGCTAATGCTGTCCTATGCATGAGACCCTAAGTTGAACTATGCCATGGCTACTATGGCAAGCAGGTTTGCAGCATGGAGCTGCTCTGCTTGTTCTCCTCCCCTCCACTTTGCAGTTTTTTGCACTTCACTTAACCATGAAAAAAATTTTTTTTCAGAAATGCCATTTTACATTCAGAGGACTAGATTCACAAATGGGATTTAAGCACCTCGCAATCCCTTTAGGATATAAGTGTATCAAAAATCAAATGGGCAAACAAGGCCCAAAATTCTATATCGTGTGAAGATACAGGCCTGAATCCTACCTTATCACTAGCACTCCTAACAGGGGACATGATCACAGTCTTCAAGTACTTAAAAGGCTGCTATAAAAAAGATGGAGAAAAGTTGTTCTGTCTTGCCACAGAGGGCAGAGCAAGAGGCAATGGGTTCAAACTACAGCATAGCAGATTTATATTAAATCTCAGGAACAACTTCCTAACTGTAAGAACAGTAAGAAATGGAACAGACTGCCTGGGGAGGTTGTGGAAGCTCCTTTGCTAGAAGTTTTCAAAAGGCAGCTAGATAGCCATCTGTCTTCGATGGTTTAGATGCACCAAATCCTGCACCTTGGCAGGGGGTTAGACTAAATGACCCTTGCAGTCCCTTCTCACCCTATGATTCTATGAACTAGGTATTCCTCACCTATCTTTCCTGTGGATCCTGATTCAGAAGCTCAGAGCATACCTAATCTGTACAAAAGACAACCAGTGGTAAGCAGAGTGGGAACTTTAGGAACTGACTGGCAGTTCTCTCCTTCAGAATATCCACTGGCCTTGTGTCTAGGGCACTCACTTGAGATGCAGAAGACCTAGGTTCAAGTCCCTGCTCCAAATCAATCAGAGCAGAGGGCTGAAAATATTCTCCCACATCCCAGGTAAGTACCCTGACCACTGGGCTCTTGGCTAAAATAGTGTGTGTGTGTCTCTCTCTCTCCCTCTGGTTCCCCGAAGCAGGGGCTTATCTGGCTTAGGTATGTGACTCCAGGAGTGGGTTCATGGCTGAGAATCTGAATGGAGATGGATGCCTTCTTCAGGCCCATCAGTTAGGTGCCTAAGTATCTTTGAGGATCTGGGACTAAACCCTGTCCCTTGCTCCTGCATTACGTTCTTGGCTGTGTTAGTTGGCTTCCTGCTCAGTTTGCTGGTTTTTGAGACCTGGTCTACACTACAGAGTTAGGTCAATGTCAGGCAGCTTACATCAGCCTAGCTCTATGCGTGTCTACAGTAAAACATAGCTCCCACCAATGTAACTTGCCCACTACGCTGACTTAACTCCACCTCCACCAGAGGCGTAGAGCTTAATTCGATGAAGTTAGGTCGACAGTGTCAGTGTAGACGCTGAATTGCTTACATCGTCTGTTGTTGTCTTTCAGAAACCTTCCCACAATGCCCCATGCTGGCAGTTAAATCAGTGCACACGCTTGTGGTGAGGACATGCACCTCCAACTCAAGGAGCATAGTGTGAATGTGTAAAACCAATTCAATTACTGCCTAAAAAGAAAAAAATGTCAGATTTATGTGCAAAAACTACTTTGAAGGTGTGACTATTTAAAACAGGATGAGTCAATAGCCTGCAGATATCATAACTAGTGCATAAGAACTAGCTACAGCAAGACCAGCATTCTTTGCTGATGAGTTTTAAGTATGTCATAGAAAAACAATTTAACATTTCTTTTCATTTTAAATTTAACAAGTGTTTTCTTTTTTGAGAGAAGTGGTCTAAGTGAGGTACATGGCACCAGGAACTCCTGTGTTCTACTGCTTCCTCAGAATCTGACTTCCTCTGTGGCTTTTCGCAAATCAGTTAACCTCTCTGTGCCTCCGATTCCACTCCTCTAGAATTGAGTTAATAGTTGCTTTCCTCGGGTGTGCTTGGTGGATTATGAACTAGATTCACAAAGGTATTTAAATGTTCCAACACTCTTTTGGAGTAGGAACTTGAATCTGAGTTTTCCACATCCCTTGTGAGAGCACTGACCGATAGACTCAATATTTCTCTTTTTCTCTTGCATTCTAGCCCAATGTATGTATATTTATTTATATAGCTCCTACAGGAGACAGAGAGAGAGGCCCCGTCCCCCTCAAAGATCCAATAGCCAGATGGTTAGGGCACTCAGCTGGGAGATAGGATAGCTGGGTTTAAATCATGGCTTCAAATCTGGCAGCATGGGATTTAAAAACAGGTCTCCTACATCCCAGGGGAATGCTTCAACCTTTAGGCTATTGATTCTTCTGATGAACACATGCGCACCAGCCAACCCCAAAAGTCCAGATCTGCTCTCCCCAGCTGGCTTCTGTGTGGGTAAGGTGCACTCAGCGCACACCTACAAGATCTGGTCCTTCAGGCAAGATGGGTGGGAGGAACACCTAGTCTGAGAGTTCTACTGAGACTTACACATGACTAGGGATCCAAGCAGCTTGTTAGCTGTGGAACTGAATCAGAACTTAGGCAGCTTTGGATACGCCCGCAGATGGAAACTTAATAGCCTATGAGGATATAGACACCTATGGCTTAGGAGGTAGTTGAGTGGTGGATTGTGAATGTCAGTGGTGCCCAAGAGTTGCACTTAGGCATCTCAGGATGTAGGTGACTAAGTACCATTGTGAATCTGGCTCTAAGCATTTATCTACTATATTTATGTATACATTGATTTATTGTGTACCTATCATACACTATCTAGATACAGTTACAAAAATTAAAAATGGACCAAATTTACTATTGATCTGTGCTGTCTTGTACAAGTCTTGGTGGGGGTATCTATGGGTAGAAATTCTGCTGGGGAACAGCTTGCAGCCTCAGTTACAGTGGGGTTAAGGGATGCCGTAAACTTAGTTGTGAGGAGCGGGGAACAGGCTGGTACAGTACCAAAAAAAAAGGCAATGTGAACATGAGGGGCAAGACAATGCTGATGTGGTTGCTGTCTGGATACCCGCCTGTTGGCAGAACTGTTATGGAAGGGGGCTTTATCAAACAGTTAAAGCTGACCCCCTCCGCATACCAACTTTGCTGCAACTGGCCCAGTTTCTAAGATACCTAGAAGATACAACGCACTATGTACATTATTATTATTTATTATAAAAACTTAGGGGGATTTAAAAAAACTATAATCCCATGATAATCCAGTAACTGTTCCAACACCACTTTTGGGATACATCAGGCCTATTTCTGTCATCAATGATTAAGGGAAAAACTAGTGAGCTTTCTTTTGCACAATATTATCTCTCTCAGTAATGCAGGACAGACATAATCTCAATGTTCAGCGATTTAAAATCTCAATGTTCAGCGATTCTGAGATGAAATGATTTGCAAGATTTTTCATTTTAGCAGTTCTCTTCTGGCTGGGATTTTAATGGACCCTAAGGGAATTAGGCACCCAACTCCCTCTGGTACCTTTGAAAATCCAAGCTTCTGTTGGTTTAGTCTTCCTATTGTTAGTATGTTCAGGGTCATCAGTGTGTTACTATTACTTGAGATTGGGCACATGTTACCAGAAGCTTCCCTGAAATTGGATTGTCCAGAAAAAGCTCCCATAAGCATCTATATTCTGAGCAGTACTATGAGTGCTTGATCAGTTTCTTTCAGACCTAGAAAAGCATTACTTTAAAGTGTGTGTGTGTGTGTGTGTGTGTGTGTGTGTGCATGCCTTATTGGGCCCTATTATACAAACTTAGTATAAAATAGCACAGATGAGTCCAGTACATCTGGAAAACAAACAAAACAGCTGATTAAGAACTATTCACTGGCAACATTTTCAATAACATGTCTCCAAAGTGAAGCTTTCATTTGCGTTATAAAACAGCCCTATATTTTTTTTCTGTAAGTGCATTTGTGACGTGTACTAAGCATGCTACATTAATATGGAATGTATGTTGTATAATTCAAAGTTAATTAAACATCAGTTAAAAGGCTATTCCCAGAGAATGGAAATCAACCAATGATGCTGTGTTGAGAAGGCTAAAAATGGCTACTGCTATACTTTTAGATGAATTATTATATTCTAGCATTTGCTAACAATCCAGTTTTAGGGTGACAAATCCATTTTCCAGATCAGTTTTGATGACTAGATATTATCATGCTAAACACCCTAAAAATGTGGTGGATTACACAGTAATACTACTACTACTTAACTCTGATTCAGCACAAAAATAGAGTAGATCAAATATTTCAGTTCTGCATATAAATGCATGCAAACATCAAGTTTGTTTATACTTTCTTGTTCAGATTACTTCCTCATGAGACTCCTTCCACTGGCTCCACTTTGCCCTGCATGTTAAGTTCAAACCTCCTTGTTATCTATTGAGAGCTCAGCTCAACTCTACCCCACCTATTTGTATAAGTTCACCTTCTATTGTGTTCCTTCTCACTGCTTTTCCAATGGCAACAACGTTTGTTTCTCCTCTTAGTCCCTTCTCCTTGATTTTTTCTGTTTGTCTCATGTCAGTCCCTGTTGCCAAGCTGTTTTCTTCCTAATCAAATCCTTCCTAAACACTCACTGATTCTATGTTTCCTACAAGAAGTGAGTTAATTTAGACATACCAACAAAGAGTTTAATGGAGTCATTGATACATGCACAGTAACTGTGATCTTATTTGTGTTACCCTTAGACTTCCACTTGCTCTGTCATGGCTATTTATTTGGTCTATAGAGCACCTACTATGTACTGTACCTTTATTTTACCTTTCTGTTTCTGATAACTAGTGATGAACTTCTATTTATGTGTGTTTAACCAAACACTTAGCTATGGCTGGGTGGATGGGAGGAATTTTCAGGCATAGCTAAAGGAACTGCCATTTTTAATTCATTTAAATCTTTATTTCTATAAAATATGCTCCTTCGATCATGGAGGCACCATTTGGCTTCTGAATGACACTGGGTCAAACTATGAATGCCTCACTCCCACTGCTGAGCCACACAAATCAATTGGGATGACTTGTATGAATTACCAATGGGAACAGAGATTGTGAAATCTGTCCCATTAAATTTCAGTCCTTATTGCAAGTAACTTTGAGGCAGTTGCCTTGAGAAACCTCTGTTTCACTAAATAAACCTGCTATAAAGAAAACAAAAACTTTTCTCCTCCATCTCTGGGCTGAGTGCTTCAACTTACTACAAAAGAATTAAAAATAGTCTCTCTGAAATTTAATGCCTCTGCAAATAAATGCATTGTCAACTGCTGTGCTCATGCTTTGAGGCAAGTGAAGGGCACCTTCACATAGAGTAATTATCTGTTGTTTGTGTGGTTTTATCTCTTTCCATTATTTTAAGGCCATCAGTGAAAGCAGCAGTGTGGAAAGTCTAAACATGTCAGATTGTGATGATGATAGAGAAATTTCCTTTAATATCTACATGGGAAAGTTATACCAAAAGTATGAATTTGAACTATTATAATTATACTGGTAAAAAAAAATCATGCAGATACTTTAAAGTAGTTTTTTTCAGTTTAGCTTGTGTCACTTGCAGAGGAGCTTCTGCTAAACCAAAGAGCACCACCATTCTTATACTGAATGAGAGTATGGGGGTGCGGGGGGTGATGTATTGGGGGGTGTTATACCTCCACAACTATATCAGTAGAACAGGTAAAGCTTTCCTGTGCAGATAAGACCTAAATGACATCAGTTTGGTTTGGATGATAATTCTATACCTTCTACAAAATAACTTGTTTTGTGCACAGGTGTCACTAATAGCCAAGACCCTAAGACAGAAGGTGATTTTAAACTGTGCTTTCTAAACTACACAACTATGACCTTCTAAGGGACTCATTCTGCAACTCCACACTCATGCTAGTAGTCCCTAATTACTCAAATAGGTAATCGTATTGATTTAGAACTACTTGTATGAGTTGGGATCACTCATGGGAAATGGTTTGGAGAACTGATCCTTGCGTGGCCCATAGTGTTTTCAAAAGATATTACTTAGAAATGCACACAGAAGCAACATTATACTTAATTTTATAACATTTGCCTCCTCAAAGAAATACAAATAAGCATGAAGTGAACTTCAAGTGCGTTAACCAATTTAGGAAGAGCTTGATACCATTCTCTAGAACACTAAAGTGCTTAGCACGCTGTTATGGCTATACAAATAATCAGAATAAGAATCCAGTCTTTTTTATGATAGTCTTAAGTCCTATTATAAAAAGGATCAGTGGAACACAATAGGGCCATATTCTGACCTTAGTTACATCAGTGTAAATCTAGAACTCCAGTGGAAATAAATGGAGTTACTCTGGATTTACACCAGCATAAAGGAGAAGAATATTTTCATATAAATACAACATATATCTTGTTTGGTTTTTTTCTTGGGGCAGGATATAAAATAATCCATTCAGTTACAAAAGTTTTTTTGAAGATGATTGAAGCAAAGTAGGTTTCAGAGTAGCAGCCATGTTAGTCTGTATTCGCAAAAAAGAAAATGAGGACTTGTGGCACCTTAGAGACTAACAAATTTATTAGTCTCTAAGGTGCCACAAGTCCTCCTTTTCTTTGAAGCAAAGTATTTTCCTATGAAATACCACCCTTCAGAAGGTTTTGACTATTTCCAAAACACCCGAAGTACTAAGAGCTTTTCAGAAAAGTTTTATAAATCATTTAACGAAACAAGCCAACTTTCTTGGCCCTGAAATAGGTGGAATTGAGAATCTTTCTCTTTTGTGGCATAGATAATTTGAATGTGCTGCAAAAAGCATTAAAAATAAAATGGAATACCGTTGAAATATTTCAGGCTTTTTCTATATGTAGTCACAGAAAGGTCAATGTTAATTTGGAATCGGGAGCCTCATCTTGAATGAACCACTGTGCATTAACAGGAGAGAGAGAAATTGCAAGTTTTATTAAAAACCAAGAGCAGATGATATTTTAGTTCAGGAACATTAATATCCTTTCTTTAATTTTCATTCAGTGTTCTTAGCCATTTTTGACCTGTCAAGGCAATTTAGCACTCAAGGCAAGCTGTGAAAGGGGGAGGATAACAATAAAAATTTCTTTTTATTTAGATAAGACCTGTTAAAGGCATTCTCCAGTGGAGCAGCAAAAGGATTAGAGTTGGATCAACCATTTCAGAAAAAAAAAGTGCTGTTTTCCTTATAAACTTGTCACAGACTGGCTACCCCTTTAAGAAGAGTTGGGCTAACCCCTAGTAGTTAACTCCCAGCTGATCCTGATATGGACTCAGTTGCAATACTACATAGACTACATAGAGAGAGGGGAGAAGTCCTTTAGGAGAAGAAGGAGAAAGGAGATGGGGTGGTGCCTCTCTCTGAGAAGGATCTGATGAAGGAAGATTGAAGAGGGGGGGCTTTAGGGATGGAGTTAGTCCCTGTAATGGGTCCTGGAAAAGGGGCAAGGTCCAGTGAGACAGTCCTGTGTCTTGGCATTCCAGGGGGAACAAGGAGCTGGGAGGACCTAGAGAGAAGTCTGTGAGGCCTGGGAACCAGAGGAGAGGCTGTATTAAGAGGATACTGGGAAACAGCACAGTTGGAGACAGGGAGTCTCCCACAGAAGCAGCAGCCCATCTAAAGGAGCAGACCTAGCTGCTAACACAAGGTCCCTGGGCTGGAAGCCAGCACAGCAGGTGGGGCTGAGTTCTCCTACCAGCCCCCAGGAAGGAGTATTAGAGGCTGAACACAAGGACTGTTGATCCCAGGGTGCGGCTGAGGAATGAGCCCAGAATATGGGTTAAGGAGTGGCCTGGAAGGGGGGGAAGGATCTCTTGTTGGGACTTTAGTCAGACTTTTGTTACCCCAGAAGGGAATAGAAGCAGAAATAGGTGACTTGGCTGGAGGGCCAGGCCACAGAAGATGCTGTCAAACTAGGCCATCGCAGGACCAAAGATGTGGGCAACAGGGAGGCTGAAGACGAAGGCCCCTCTAATGCCATACTTTGATACCAGGGAGTGCTATGGTGGTGATTAAAACCACTTACAAGGCTGTATTGCAGAACATAGAGGCACTCACACTCTGTGGCTGGCCAGATATTTTACAATTCATGAACCACCCCTTGAGTGTGACCTCTCATCCAAATGGCTTCTGGGGTAAAAACATGAGGGCAAGAATGGAAGCTAGGGGAGGCATTTTATTATGTTGTATCATTCTATGTTGTCTCATATGATCTCACTGGCCTCTTTATGCTATCAACAGCTATTTCAGAAGTTTTCTGTGTCCAAATATCATTGCCATGGCAACAGATTATTTAAAAACATAAAATAAACAATTCAAAAATGTAATCAAAGATACAAAAAATCAAAGGCCCAAATGCTGTATTTGCTATACACTAACGTCAATATCCACCCTGGATTTACTTGTGTGTTACTGAGAGCACAGTTTGGTCCTGAATCTAGTAAAAGAACATACAATGTGGTTTTAAGAATATTTACTTTTAAATGAACACTGCCAAGTTTATCACTCTCAAAGGATAATCCCTTAAAATTATTTTAAAAATTAAATTAAATAAAAATCTGGCCTCAGGACAATGAAGAAATATCTGTACTCAGGAAAGAGTATTATAGCTGAATGAGGCAGGTATCCTGTGGAAAAATCATATGTGATTGTATAATTAAAGGTTGTATCATCATGCAGATGCACATATATAGATGTGTGTGTGTGTGTGTATATACATAAACTGAGTGCTTTTGTTATCCATATTATTGTCTAAGCCTTTTTGAAGCATACTAAGCCATTGACTTCAATGTTATCTTGAGGCAATGAGTTCCACAGGCTAATGATGTATTGTATAAAAATGATATTGTTTTAACAATATTAACTGTACTGCCCTACAATTTCATTGACTGTCCTTTTATTCTTGTGTTATAAAAGAGGTAAAAAGAAACACCTAGTTTACTTTCTCCATATCAGTCACTATTTTTTATCCATCTATCCTGGCCCCTTCTTATGCATCTCCTCTCTAAAATAAAGTCTCAGTCTTTTCCATCTCACTTCACAGTTCTATGTCTGTAATAATTTTCATCACATATCTCCAAACCTGTTTTATTTCTACTAAATATGTTTTGATGTGGGGGGTGATTAGAACACAACACAATAATCCAGATGAGGGCATCCCATTGATTTATATAATGCCATTATAATATTTTTCAGTGTTGTCTGCCCCTTTCTTAATATAATCTAACATTTTATTTACTTTCATGATTGCTACTACACATTGAGCAGAGATTTAATTGATTGGTCTGAAGTAACACCTTGGTCGTATTCCTGAGTGATTGCAGTTAATTTAGAATCCATCAATTTATATCACTAATTCATATTATTCCCTCCAGTGTGCATTACGCTGCATTTGCCCGCACTGAATTTTTGTACTCTTTTTTTTCTATCCATTCACTTTGCTTTGTTAGGTCCCTCTGAAGCTCCAGCAGGTTTCTCTAACCTGAGCAATGCAAATGATTTTGTATCACTTGCAAATTTCACCACCATCAGGTCCTTAATAAAGCATCTGAAAATTATATAATTTGATATAAATTACAGAACTATAAACCACACATATTTAAGATACAATGTGTAAATATTAAACAATAATTCAAAGAGAATCACAAAGGCAATTAATACCTTTCCTATTACTCTCAAAAACCCCCATCAGTTCTCCTATTATTTTTACTCAACAGCTTAACATTTTTATCAGGAAAAGTCTTGGAGAACAGTAGTGCCTTGCAATGACATCATTTTCATATTAGAACCAGGTGAAAGAGGAAGTGAATTCCATACGGGAGGGTCGCTCATTGACAAGTCACTGCCTTCAGGCTGTCAGGGGTGAATCTTGAGTGCCTTGGACAATCTCTATTGTATGTGAACACATAGAGAAAGAGAGGAAATGTGTGATACCCAGGACCAAAATCATTTAAGGCTTATAGGTCTATGATTTATATGCCTTCTTTGGTCTCTCTCATTAACAAACTTTAGTCATCCTTTATAACTGGTGTGGCTTGCTCACAAATATTTATCATAGAATATCAGGGTTGGAAGGGACCTCAGGAGGTCATCTAGTCCAACCCCCTGCTCATAGCAATCCCCAACTAAATCATCCCAGCCAGGACTTTGTCAAACCTGACCTTAAAAACTTCTAAGGAAGGAGATTCCACCACCTCCCTAGGTAACGCATTCCAGTGCTTCACTACCCTCATAGTGAAAAAGTTTTTCTTAATATCCAACCTAAACCTCCCCACTGCAACTTGAGACCATTACTCCTCGTTCTGTCATCTGCTACCACTGAGAACAGTCTAGATCCATCCTCTTTGGAACTCCCTTTCAGGTAGTTGAAATCAGCTATCAAATCCCCCCCCCCCTTCTTTTTCGCAGACTAAACAATCCCAGTTTCCTCAACTTCTCATAAGTCATGTGTTCCAGTCCCCTAATCATTTTTGTTGCCCTCCGCTGGATGTTTTCCAATTTTTCCACATCCTTCTTGTAGTGTGGGGCCCAAAACTGGACACAGTACTCCAGATGAGGCCTCACCAATGTCGAATAGAGGGGAACAATCATGTCCCTCAATCTGCTGGCAATGCCCCTACTTATA
Organism: Dermochelys coriacea; assembly: GCF_009764565.3. Classification (NCBI taxonomy): domain Eukaryota; kingdom Metazoa; phylum Chordata; order Testudines; family Dermochelyidae; genus Dermochelys; species Dermochelys coriacea. The sequence continues at coordinate 273,920,846 of NC_050068.2, read as the reverse complement.
CATCTCAAAATGCCATTGGCCTTCTTGTCAACAAGGGCACACTGTTGACTCATATCCAGCTTCTCGTCCACTGTAACCCCTCGGACCTTTTCTGCGGAACTGCTGCCTGGCCATTCGGTCCCTAGTCTGTAGCAGTGCATGGGATTCTTCCGTCTTAAGTGCACGACTCTGCACTTGTACTTGTTTAACCTTATCAGATTTCTTTTGGCCCAATCCTCTAATTTGTCTAGGGCCCTCTGTATCCTATCCCTACCTTACAGCGTATCTATCTCTCCTCCCAGTTTAGTGTCATCTGCAAACTTGCTGAGGGTGCAATCCACACCATCCTCCAGATCATTAATGAAGATATTGAACAAAACCGGCCCGAGGACTGACCCTTGGGTCACTCCACTTGATACCGGTTGCCAACTAGACATGGAGCCATTGATCACTACCCATTGAGCCTGACAATCTAGCCAGCTTTTTATCCACCTTATAGTCCTTTTATCCATACTTTAACTTGCTGGCAAGAATACTGTGGGAGACTGTGTTAAAAGCTTTGCTAAAGTCAAGGAACAACACATCCACTGCTTTCCCCTCATCCACAGAGCCAGTTATCTTGACATAGAAGGCAATTAGATTAGTCAGGCATGACTTGCCCTTGGTGTAGCCATGCTGACTGTTCCTGATCACTTTCCTCTCCTCTAAGTGCTGCAGAATTGATTCCTTGAGGACCTGCTCCATGATTTTTCCAGGGACTGAGGTGAGGCTGACTGGCCTGTAGTTCGCAGGATCCTCCTCCTTCTCTTTTTTAAAGATGGGCACTTTACCTTTTTCCAGTTGTCCGGGACTTCCCCTGAGCGCCATGAGTTTTCAAAGATAATGGCCAAAGGCTCTGCAATAACATCTGCCAACTCCTTTAGCACTCTCGGATGCAGCACATCTGGCCCCATGGACTTGTGCTCGTCCAGCTTTTCTAAATAGTCCCAAACCACTTCTTTCTCCACAGAGGGCTGGTCACCTCCTCCCTATGCTGTGCTGCCCAGTGCAGTAGTCTGGGAGCTGACCTTGTTCGTGAAGACTGAGGCAAAAAAAGCATTGAGTATGTTAGCTTTTTCCACATCCCCTGTCACTAGGTTGCCTCCCTCATTCAGTAAGGGGCCCACACTTTCCTTGACATTTTCTTCTTGTTGCTAACATACCTGAAGAAACCCTTCTTGTTACTCTTAACATCTCTTGCTAGCTGCAACTCCAGATGTGATTTGGCCTTCCTGATTTCACTCCTGCATGCCCGAGCAATATTTTTATACTCTTCCCTGGTCATTTGTCTAATCTTCCAGTTCTTGTAAACTGCTTTTTTGTGTTTAAGATCAGCAAGGATTTCACTGTTAAGCCAAGCTGGTCGCCTGCCATATTTACTATTCTTTCTACACATCAGGATGGTTTGTCCCTGTAATCTCAATAAGGATTCTTTAAAATACAGCCTAATTTAACATGTTGCTTTTGTATTCCTCCTCAATTTTTCTCTCTATGAGGGGGGAAAAAATATAGGTTGCTTTCATTTAGCTGCATGGTTCAATAAACCCAAACTGGTGTGAGAATTTATTAGTTTTGGTTCTTGCATAAGAATCCAAAGAACTGGCTACTGAACTGTCCTCCAAAATAGGAAGAAAGGCCCATATTCTCTGCAGGATGCAGCAGAAATGGCAGCAAGGGTGAGAGGAAATGGGCATAAAACCACTTGTGCTTCCTTGATTTTTTTTTTTTCAAGTTAGGGCAGCCTTAGGAGCTGTTCTAAAATATGCCAGATGGTAAAGCTCCAAATCCCAGCTGTGTATTTCCCACCTGGAGATAGCCAGGGTGCTATCCTGGCCACACCCTCTCACCAGCCTAAAACATATCTTAATCTGGGGATTGACGGCAGAGGTGGTGTAGATTATGCCAGCTCTTTGACTGCTGGGGACTTCACAGTTCTGAGGGAATCCCTATTTGGAAAGATGTAGCCATTTTCCATTTCTAGTGCTGCACCAGAGTGGGTCACAGAACAGGACACAAACATGATAATTTTTAATCATGCAAGGCTGCTTTCAGTTAAATCAGGTGTTTTCCGTTTTTGCTGTTTTGCTGTGTGTTTCTTTTTTTAAATCCATCTCTACTCACAAGCCTTTTCCTTATGTGACATGGAACCATCCCAAAACCACTTTCATCCGTATTCATTCTTCTAAACATCATAATGGCTGTGTCAACTTCCTGTAATTGTTCCATTTAAGTAGGATTTCTTAGTCCCCTTTTAATAACTCTTCTAATTCTAAAAAGGCTTCTAATGGTGCTTTTGGTTTATATGTTAATACACTCTGATAACAGATACAGGTAGAAAGAATGTATAATGCATTTTGGACACAGACAGCCTTAAAGATCAAGAAAAATAAATTAGTAAAAGAAACTTTGAATATTATTGTAATTTGTCTGGTTTGCTCAGAATCTCTGAGGATTCTGTTCTGTTCAAGCAGATGATTTACAGTGACGTCTCAGGAAAAGGAAGAGGAAACATGAGAACACTGATGTGTAGCTGCAAATAAAACAATGATGTAAAGAAACTACCGGCATTGCCAAAGCTTTCACTAATAGCTAGCATTTATGAAGCACTAAATGCTAAGTAACCCTGAGGAATAGCTAGGTATCATCCCCATGTTATAAAGCAAGAATAATATACAGAAGACCAAATTCACTACTGACGTGAGTGGCTGTAGCGCCCTTCAGCCATGATGCTAACAGTGAGTTTAGCCCAGAGAGATTGTGATTTGATCAAGGCTATGCAGGGAGCCATTGGCAAGAAACAGAGCTAAAATTCTGCAGCATATAGCTTCCAGGCCTCTAGACTCTGCTGCCTTTTTGTAAGGATTTCACATCATATTTGCATAGTAGTATTTAGTTTTCATTAAGGAATCAGCCAAGAAAGGGACAGACCATATTCAACTGAAGCATTACCCAGGCGCAATATATGATGAATACTCAGAGACTCAACCAAATTGAGAAGTAACTGAGGTATCATAAGGGAATGGTGAGTTCCATTTAGATATTCCTTTAAAATGTTTCCACAGCTGGTTTACTTAGAGGGCAGGAGATGAGCAAAGACAACCAACACAATGTTCCCAATATGCCAATCAGGGAAAATTGTTTCCTAGGAATTGTCACACTGGCTCCGACCTGTCTATCTAGTCCTGCATCCTCTCTCTCACAGTAGGCAGAACCAGATGCTTCAGAGGGAGGTGCATAAAACCCCACAAAAGGTAGATTTGGGATTATAGGCCCCCTTTAAAAATCTCATCCTAATCCCACTTTAGACCCTGAAGCAGGAAGTTTTATAATTAAGGCTGCAATTTAGTCACAGATTCTGTGACTTCCAAAGACCTCCGTGACTTCAGCCAGCCCCACCTGGGAACTGCAGGGTCACCTCCCACAGCTCCAGCCGCCGCGGGTGGCAGGGCGGATCCCCAACGTTCCTCGCCACCACTGGCGACAGGGGGATCCTTGCAGCTCCTGCCACCATGGGCGGCAGGAGGGACCCCCACTGCTCCTTACCACCCCAGGCAGCACGGGGACACCTGCGGTTCTCAGCCTCCGGGTGGCAAGAGGGACCCCCCAGAGCTCCCCGCCTCCATGGAGGCAGGGGGAACCCCCGGAGTTCGAAGACCCCAGTGGAGGGGGACCCTGGAGCTCCCAGCCCACCCATAGCTGCCAGGTTCCTCATTTTATCATGGATATTTTTAGTAAAGGTCAGGGACAGGTCACGGCTTCCATGAATTTTTCATTATTGCCTGTGACCTGTCCATGAGTTTTACTAAAAATATCCATGACAAAATCTTAGCCTTATTTATAATTATGCATTATGTGAAAAGAATTCTGGGCAGTAGTAATGTTTTGTAATGTTTTCCAACATCAAGGATAAGCATGCTGTTTAGAGCACTACAAAGGGGTATAACTTAATACAAAGAAACAACACTGAGAGAAAATATAGGCTAAATATCATGAAGAGTTTCCCTGATATTGAGATGTAGTCAGCTGTGGAAATATCTTTATAGAAAGTGGTGGGCAGCCCCCGCACTTGGATATTCTAAAAGGAGACTGGACAAATCACTATATGCATTGTATTCTATTCAGGTACTCATACAATGCCCTTCAGTATGGTGTCTGAGAGCCTTCCACAATTAGGAAGTCAGACAAAGGACTAATGTCTTGTATGTATATGACAAGGTGTACCTGGTCTTTGTGTCACCCTACAGGAACCCACATGATCTTCCTACATCCCACCCCAGAAAGCAGTCATGTGGGAGGAAAGGAGCAGCAAAGAGCTATCCTCCTGATCCAGGCCTCACTAGAAAGGCCTGTCTGGAGAAGCCATTTTGGAAACTACAGAGACCTGATCCTCCAAGGGCTAGAAGGGTTAGCAACAGCCAATTGGAAAAGAGCTGCGGGGCAGTGTTTGACAGGGACCAGAGGAGCAGGAAAGGGTGTTCCTCTCTGGTTAAAGGAGCCTAACAACTATTCGGGGTCTATTTCTGGCTGCACTTGCATAGCTGGGTTTGCGGGGAGACAGACCTGAGAACTTTAGTCCTGAGCTAAAGATGAAGATAAAGGGGTTGGAGGAAGAGGCCCATGAAAGTAGCAACAAATTAGCAGTATATGGCTGCTGGCTAGCGTCCCTGCATTGGAACCCAGAGTAGTGGGTGGACTCAGTTTTCCCCACCAACACTGGCATGAACCCTGACAACGGGGGACAAACCTAAGCTAAGCCCCAAGAATGGCTTGCCTGGAACACAGAGCAAAGAGCAGGATTTAAAGGGGCCAGAGCTGGGGCTGAAGACATTGGTGAGGGAAGATAGACTGTTAGCTGAATTCTTTGCTACCCTGGAAGGGGTTTTCTCTGACTGTGTGACCTGGTTGGAGAGGTGAGCCACTGAAGACCCAACAAGTGAAGCTGACAATCTACATGGGTGCCAGGAATGGGAAAAGTAGTACAGGACCACACTCAACTGCAAGGTGAGACTCAGGAGGTGAATGCCCCCTTTACAATGTGGTTCCTCTCTAGTCTCCCCCTTTACCTCACAGGAAAACTGTATGTATTGCAAGTGTTTGGTATTTGTTTCAAATACATTTGCTGGTGTTCATGGGGAAGGCAAGTTTGAAGGAGTGTGACAGAACACTCCTTCCTATATTTTTATATGGAATAGGCTGAACGATCTAAGAAGTCTCTGGTTTCTGTGATGTGCTGTTTTTGATTAATATATTATGGGTTAGACTTGGGTGCAAATCTGAATCCATCCAAAATAGTCATGTTCCAGTTTGCAAAGCAGAGCTTGACCTTTGCAATGTACATTCTTTATACAATGCTGAAGGAGCAGTGTAAACATTTTTAATGTAAAATGAAAGTATCCTACTGAATACTGTGAAATTCAGTATTTAAATAAAAAAATTGAGGTGTCTCGTAGCTGACTGCTAGCAGTTTGCTCAGCTGCACTACCATAAAAGCCTAAGCACAGGCTACTCTCTCTCCATCACAGAGCTTGCAGGAGGGAGAAGTAAGCCATGTGGGTGCTATGGGGGCTGGAGGGGCTAGATTGCAGGAGTGGGTTCAAGTGGGGTTGGTCTTTAGTCCATGTGGAGGAGGTAAGGGGATTTGGGGAAAGTGCCATTGATTTGCATGGGTTGGATCAGTTTCCAGATCAGGGCCAGGCACTTTAAGAAACCGCCAGTATCCAAACCCTTATGAGCAGGCACTGGGGGCCAGGCGGGGTAAAGAGCCAGGAGCTACCCCAGAGTGGACAGTGCCGGAGTGGCAGACAGGTTGGGGCTGCATCCCACTCTGAGCGAGAGAGTGGGGAGGAGCAGGAGCTAGGTTGCGGGGTTGAAAATGATTGAATCAGGTGGCATGGTGAGCACCGGGAGATAGTACCATAATCTGCCTCGATAATAGATGCAGCCTAAAAAAACTCACCAAAGCTTAATGAGCTTGACTCATCTAAACTCTGTTTTGATTAGTTTTTTCCTACAATGGTTTTGTTGGCGTCTCCCAATTAAAAATGTACTACAAAACTTGGAACACATTTTACACTCACTGATTGCATAGAATGCCATCTAAGGTGAAGAGTAGTTGCTGTGTATTTGAGGAGAGAATTTGACTCCAAAGTGGGAAATTTAAAAAAAAAAATTGTCAGAGTAAAATCTGCTGAAGCTGTTGTAGGACAACCAATTAGAAAACTCTTACCATAGAAAAATACTTGCTCAAAATGAGCTCTATATCTCACACTCCATTCATATGAACTTGACACTGAATGCTACAGTAATGGAGCTGGAGCTTTATGTTTGGATGAGCCTCAGCTGACCAGACATGCTTTTAAAAGGCAATGGAGACAGTGTATCTGAGAGTACTTATTCTGTGAAACAGCACTGATATAGTACACTTTACTTAGGTTAAATCCTCCCAGAGGATGAGAATTTCAGGTGTGAAAATGTGTGCAATAATAAAGCAAATTAAATAAGATATGATACCCCCCCTTTATTGTGTTGTGTTGACATGCCTATGGCTGCAGGCAAATGATTGACTGAATGTAAAAGAAGCCATTCATACACTCGGTGCTAAAAGCAGCAATCAAAGTTGTACTATATTAAATATTTCTTAATACGCTCTGGAAAGTATCTGATAAGATCTCAGGTTTCTGGGAGAGAAGAAACTGTCTTATTTTGTCTCATTCTATTCCACATACATAAACTTGTATACTACCCTCATCAGCATCATGTCTGAGTACCTTCCCAGTAGTATATTAAGTGATGTAATCAACATCTATCATGTGTGGTTCATTCTCTCTCATCTTTGCCCATGAGGAGAACTATGTGAGCTGTAGAGTGTTTTGCTTTTCATGTACATGCTGCTCCGTGTTGGAGAAGGCAGGATGAAGTGTGCCTTGGTCTTGGAGCAGAAGGTGATGGTTTTTGTGGTGGTCTGTAGTTCCTAGGAGAATTTATTCCACAGTCTTGGAGCAGCCCTGAGAAAGCTTTTTCTCCCCCACAGACAAGCTTTATTCTTGTGGTAGGAAGTTCCATTGTGCCTGTGGAGTTGTTCAGCATGGTCCTTATCCCCAGCAGTGGATTAGGGATTTGTGGTGCCCTGGGCCAGATCAAGTGGGGGCCCCTCCTCACCCATTCTGCCTGCAATCTCCCCTAGACCCTTCCCCCTGCGCACCTGCCGGGGAGTGGGTTGGATGCAGGGGTTTGCCCCGCTCTGCCTGCCCGGCGTTCCTGCAGTGGAACAGGGTTGGGGTGCAGGGGGCTTCCCTTGTTCCCCAGCAGGAGTGCAGAGTGGGTCGGCATGCAGGGCCCCCCCAGTTGGCCGGGGCCCCTGGCCAAGGGCACCGTTGGCTTAGCGGCTAATATGCCACTGCTTATCCCAGAGATGTAGGGGATCTTCCAGATGTGCGGGTCTCAAATCATTGAACACCTCTGAAGGTAAGAACCAAGTCCTTAAATTTGACTCTATAGTCCATGGGAAGCCATTGCAGAGGTAGAGGACAGGATGCATTTGTTTCTGTGCATTATAAATACCCCTGCATTATACACTGACTTTATAAAGTATTTGCCAACAGCAAAGTGGCACGTCCACTATAATCAGACGTACAGTTTAGTCACCTATTTTACTGAATAGCTGTAGCTAATATAAAACGAACTAAGCAATAACTGCTGGAGATAAAACCACCGTGCTGCCAGACACACACTTATCTGATGTCAGAATGCAAGATTAACAGAAAAAAAGCCACATTAGAAGGTCCTAGTATCCTCCGGAGAGAAGAGACAGAGCAGCTCCAGAGGGCTGAGAGAGAGGGCTAGGTCTTCACAGGTTCATGGGTGCAGTAGCTATTCCTTTCCCTCCTCTCTGCCCATTTGAGGAGCCCCACGTTGGCTGGCACCCACCACAAAATTTCTCCATGGGAGTGTCCCTTTAAGAGAAAAAGGGGACAAGTGACTAGGTGGCTAAGTAATGGTCTAGCGCCAGCAGCACCTTTGCAGCTGCTGACTGCAGGGCCATCAGACGTACTCCTTATAATTGGTCAGTGGACTTTCTGCCCTTTTGCTCCCTGCTCTCCAGACAACATCAGAGTAGGGAAAAATCTCAGGGCTGCAGTGGCTTCCTGACCTTATATGGGCTCTTTTCCTTGTGAGAGGCAGGGGATCTGATATAAGGAGAATGATGGATCCCATGTATATTTAAAGGGGAGAAAATACCTAATAATACTAAGTAGAGGGACAACTGGGCATTGCCTGTGTGGAGGCTGAGGGATGGAAGACAAGCAATAAATTCATATAAAAACAGTGAAGCACATTGCCCTGCTTTACTGGCGCATAAAATAAGGGAAGGATTAATGGAGTGCCAGGTCATGGTTTGATTGGGAATTCTTGATTTGAAACCATCATGTTGTTCTCTTTAGTAGTCCATGTCACTGCATGATAGTAATTTCCTCCCTTCCCTCTTATTATTCATAAAACTCACTTGTTGCGTCTTGTCTTTTTAATTAGGCCTGGATTCAGCAAGCTATTTAATTATGTGAGTAATACCATTGAAGGCAATGCTACTACTCACATACTTAGAGTTAGACACATGCTAAAGTGTCTTGCAGAACTGAGTCCTTAGATTGCAAGCTCTTTAAGGCAGGACCTCTCTTACTGTGTATTTCTGCAGTGTCTGGGACAATGGGGCCCTGGTTTCTGTAGGGGCCTCTAACCACTATTTTAATATAAACAATAATTGTGGTGATAAGCTTTTGGGGCATAAGCCAAGAATATCTGCTATTTGTGTGTATATAGTGCCTAGCTCATTGGGCCTGATTCTAAATGGGACTAGTAGGGGATTCGGCTTAACTTCTGGCCCCTACTATATCTGTTGAACAGGTAGTGTGTGAGCTTCCCTAGTGCTGCTCTGCATCTATTGGCTGGGGGTGGGGAGGGCAGGGTGCTCAAGCATGGTCACTACACATATGTGTACACATCTGCTGGGAATGAGTCTTACACCCTAGGGCAGGGGTCAGCAACCTTCAGCCTGCAGCCCATTGGGGTAATCCGCTGGCAATGAGACATTTTGTTTATGTTGATCATCCACAGGCACTGCCACCCTCCCCCCCCCCGGCTCCCACAGCTCCCAGGGGCCGTGGTTCGCTCTTCCCAGCCAGTGGGAGCTGCAGGAAGCGGCGGCCAGCATGTTCCCGTGGCCTGTGCCACTTCCCACAGCCCACATTGGCCGGGAACAGCGAACCGCGGCCACCGGGAGCTGCAGGCGGCGGTGCCTGTGGATGGTCAACGTAAACAAAATGTCTCGTGGCTTGCCAGTGGATTACCCCGATGGGCTGCGGGCCGAAGGTTGCTGACCCCTGCCTGAGGTTGTGCTAGCAAGGCTCCAGCTAGCATGCTAAAAATAGCTGTGTAGACATTGCATTGATATTGGGCACAGGCTTTGAAGCCCGCTCCTTCCCTTATCTTGAGCCTGAGCTAGAGCATCCACGTTGCTATGTTTAGCATGCTAGCATGAACCCTGCTACCACAAATCTGTTGACCTGGGATGTGAGACTTGCTCCCAACAGGTGTGTAGAAACATACCCTGGAGCTTGGCAGGCAGCAATGGGCAGCTTCCCTCCCTTGTGCTCCCCAGCACTTGGCAGCAACACTGTGGTGCCGCTGCTATGGGTGGGATAGAGAAAAGAGAGGAGGCTCCCTTTGCCCTCTCCCACTTTGTGCCTTAACTTAGCCCTGATCTTATATGGATAGAAATCCCTTTAACTTTCATACCAACAGGTGAAGCTGAGTCATTTTGTTCATCTAGAGCAGAAATCTGATGGATCCCTTCTAACATACTAAAGCTGGGAACTGCAGCTGTTGGCATCTTGATTATTGAGATACTTGCCAGTAAATACACTGCCTAGACAAGGCTGTGTAATATAATTTCTCATTAAGTATATAGGTCAATCTTTTCTGTATGGGGTGGACTAAAATGAGGAGTCCTAGAGGAATCAAAGAGTGGAATAGATCCACAAATATTAGGGTCTTTAGCAAAGTATGAGTTCCCTGATGAATGGACTCTTCAGGCTGTTCTTGGCACAGACAGAATCCTTGCTTTCCTCCCTCCCAGGCAGACTCATGAATTTCTCCTCTTTATCTCATTCACTTCCAAGCCCTGGAGCGAGCCTGACCTTGGTGGTTCTGTTTTTGCTTTTTTCAGGTCAACATTCTCTTTTTGGGGAGTTGAGAGGAACAGTAATTGTGGCTGATTGCCACCCTTCCTTTTTCTGCTGTCACTGTATTATTGGAGCATGTGTATTGCATGACATTGTGTGCTCTGGTGATGCACTGGGAATGTGGCTCACAGCCACAAAATCAGCCCAGGCTTTCTTGTCCAGATACTACAAGGTCACCAGTCAGATCTTGACTCTCATGGAGCAGCTACTCCCCACACCAGGCACCTCCTTGCCTTGTTGCCATCTTCTGTCTCTGTTTCTTCCTTCTAATCTAAGTTTAAATGAGTCACAAACCATGACACACACTGAGGACTTCAAAATGACTCAACTTCCTGGAGATCTTCATGCTCTGAACATAATTGATAAGAATGTTTTGGCTTGGCTTAACAAGATTGCATATGCTAAATAAAATAATAATAATAATGAGTTCAAGATGATTTTTGATGCAACAATGCTGAAAAGTTGTGCATTCATGAAGTGTGCGCGCGCTTTACTGATTTGCCTGATGCAGCCTGACCCTCTTTCTTCTGACATTGCCCTTTTCTTCTTGCCCACATTCTGTGTTTCTGCCTAGTTTAATTTCACTTAACATCTTCCTAGCCCAGACTAAGCACCATTCTCCACCACCACATGATTCTGCTGTGCCAAATTCATTGTAATTAGCAGATTCCCTATGCTTTTATCTTGCTGTGTTTGTGTGTTTCTGATAGGTTAATTTAGCCTTAATTGTTTTACCTCAGACAAATCGCACTAAAACCTGCATCTCATCAAAATGTAATACAAAGTAGAGTTCAAAACCAAACAAGAGTCTGGCTCTGAATTCTACTGTCCCCAACTTAATTCCATGATCTGAATGCAAAATTGAAGAAGTTTGCCCAATTCATGAAAAATAGACAATCCTGTGTAAATACTGTAATTCTGCTATTTTATTTATTTATTTATTTGTAATGTATAGGATGACCAGTTTAAATGGAGGCACCTCTCCTAGGATGGGGGTAAAGAGTACATTCTGGAAGAATTTAGCATCTGGGGGTGGGGAGTAGATGAGTGATTACCCTGCTCATTTTCAAGTGGGGGGAGGGACAAAGTGGCATGTTAAAGAAATAAGAAGGATTTACACTTCCATACTTCCCCCACACACACTGCAGTGCAATGTGAGGAAAGCTAACATTGCTTATAACTTTTCCATTAAAGAACATTAACCTGGCACATTGCAAAGGCATAATATTCATTTTAAAAATAAGGATCTCTTGGAGGAGAATCTGTTTAGTGTTTAATTTAAAGTGGCAGGGGACTTATATGTGTACAGGGGAGGTAATCATCATAAAAGAGTTTGACCAGCCTCTCTCAAAGTACCTCAGTAACAAAATTATTTATTTTTGAAATCTGGGGTTGGATCTGCAATGTAGCTGCAGGGTTTAATGTTGGAAGACTGAAATGTTTAATGGTAGTAAATTGCATACTCAGAAAGAGCCGTACATCCTGGGACACTCTTTATCTGGGAGAAACAGATGCAAACTACATAATATAAAAGTAGATAACTGAAATGAAAAAGTTGAATTACAACCATGATTAGTAATTAGAGATGATAGGAGAAGGAGGAAAGGGAGAGCTGCTTTGAATGATACCACTTTTATTCGTGACTGTGACGCTCTGTACCTCGGGGAACACTCTACACCCCCATGTTCATCCTTGTAAAACGATTGTGTGGTATCCAATGCAAAGTTTGTCATGATGGGTGTCTTCAGAAGGCTCATAATGCACTGAGCATGGTTGTTATAGTGATGTTACAGTAATGTTATAAGTGAGCTGTAGCTTACGAAAGCTTATGCTCAAATAAATTTGTTAGTCTCTAAGGTGCCACAAGTACTCCTTTTCTTTTTGCGAATATAGACTAATATGGCTGCTACTCTGAAACCAGTAATGTTATAGTAAGGTTAAAGGTTATAATTTCATGTATATAGTTATGAGGTTGAAAATGTATCCTCATGGCTTAAAGCAAGCCCATACAAAAACTCTCCAAGAACAGAGAGGCAGTTCACACCTCATCAGGGCATGAATGGACAGACCCAGCCCAGCCTCACAGGAACAATGGACACTGTCTTATTCAGCAATAAAAAAATCTGTTAGACCATCCAGGGAGTCTACCCCCTTCCTTTGGGCAGTTTGGGACTGCGATGAGGTAATGCTCACCTGACTCTGAAGATGGGGAGCAAAGCAAGGAGGAAAGAAAGAACATGATAAAAGGGAGAGACATTTTGTCATGTTCTTTCTCTTTCACCTACATCCACAGACACCACCACCACCACCAATCAACTGAACCACTGATCCAAGGGGAGAGTCTGGCTGAAGAGCCAGCCTGTGGTGAGAAGCATCTAAGTTTGTAAGGACATTGAAAGTGTTAAGATCAGTTTAGAATGTGTTTTGCTTTTATTTCATTTGACCAAATCTGATTGTTATGCTTTGATTTATAATCACTTAAATCTGCCTTTATAGTTTATTCTACCTGAAGCAGTGTGTTTGGTTTGCAGTGTATCAGAGGCTGCTGTAGGGATAACAAGCCTCGTACATATCAATTTTTTTGTTAAATTGGCAAACTTATATAAGCTTGCAACGTCCAGCGGTCATAACCGGACACTGCAAGACGGAAGTTCCCAGGGCTGTGTCTGGGACCGGAGATATTGGCTAATGTCATTTGCTTGCAAGTAGCTGGAAGTAGCTTACATGCCAGAGGCTGTGCATGAACAGCACAGGAGTGGGGGTTCTCACAGCAGAGCAGGGTAAGGCTGGCTCCCCGAGTTAAGGATTGGGGTGACCTAGCAGATCACCGGTCCATATAACACCAGAGGGGAACATCACAGTGACTAAATTTGGGAAATTGAGCAGACCTCATTGGGTAGGAGAGTAGACCTTAAGAGAGCTTTTTGGCTTACTAAAGTCTTTTGTTAAATGGAAAATCTCCATTGGCAGGGAGTGATCTTGGTTTAGATAATGCGGAGAAGAGAGTGTGTTTCAGAGCCTTCTGATGTGTAATTTATACTTTATTTCAACTGTAGAACCCAATTGAATCATAGGATAGACTTGCTCTGATCATTGGCAGACTCTGCATCTACATCTATAAATGTCATGCAAGGTAAGTTTTAGTTGCTGAGTTTTTCATGAAATTGTATTAACAGCTTTCTATGTGAGCAAGAAATTTTAGAGAAATTAAGGCAACATACATACCCAGATGGAAGGACAAATCACCTCTCCTTGATCATATGTGCCACAGACACCCAGTGGAAAAAGAGTGCATGAGGTACATGACACTTACTGTTCTTCTCATGCACCTATTATTGACATTCCTGGCTGTATGACCTTCTTCAAAGCTGCTATGTATAGTCAAGTGCCAAAGGAAGAACACCTGGAAGTGAAACTGCTCAACAATTGTCAGAAAATCACAAGAATGAGATATAGGCACTGATCCTGCAGTGAGCTCTATGTGAGCAGTGTATGGGCCTGGCCTTCGTGAGCCATTATGTACATGAAGGTTATGCTTCATCTACTTCTGCTCTTGCTTTTGTTTCACTTCATCTCTTCTTTCTGCTTGTCTGATACGCTGGTGGTTTTCCTTCCCCACATCTCGATTACATATTTCTCTCTGCCACTTTTACTCCCACTGTTTAACTTTGCTGTTCTCTGAGTCATTGTCTCTCTAATAGCTGTGTTATAACAAATGTGATAACCAATGAAGAGCAAGATTGATTTATTAGAATTGCAGTTGTGTTCCATGTAGTATGTGCAGGGCTTCACACATAACTTCCAGTCACTAAGGGGATGGATCGGGTCTAATGTACATACTTTTGGTACTCTTTTTTTTTTCTTCTTCTTTTTTCCACAGTCATTCTTAATGCTAAAAGGTAAAACAGATGAATCTGGTCAAATGAAGAGATGCTGTAAAAGAAACATGATCTCTTTCTCTTGGTTGTAAAATGTCATTTAATTTTTGTTTAAAAACAATGTGGATTGTAATCATCCAATTTGAGCACAGGCTCACTGGAGTCTCTTCTGGCAGTTTGACAATCCTCTGCCAAATTTACTATTCCCCGCAGATAGAGCCTAGTTGCCACAAGGCTGCTGTTGGCCTTGATGAAAACAAGTTCATCTTCTATTCTGAGTTTCAAACTTGACCTTGGTGGGCTTACTAAATTAACCACTGTACTAAACACACAATATGTAGCACAAAGGCCAAATATCTAAAAAATGTCCCAGCTTTTCTCTTTCTTTTTCCCCTAAGCCATTAATTTCCTCTTTGGCACAGTTATTGTAAAATACTCTGTGGTGTGGCTAAAATCCATGATCAACAAGCTTTCAGCAAAGTACACACAAACAAACAGAAAATCCAGTGTTCCTCATCAAAAATACTTATATAAGCATAGAACATCCTTCCCGACCAATCTTGGGTTCAAACATGGGGAAGGGGGAGGAAATGCTCACTGGTGGCACCAAAACAGGCCATTAGTCTCAGTAAATTGTGCAGATCTGTGTTTTGTTTTTGTTTGTTTTGTTTTTTAATTGAAGGAACAAAAGAGTTAACACTGACATTTAAATCACCAGCAGTGGGCATCTGAGTTAACATCTCACTGAAATGAATGGGGCAGTTCACACTCCTCAGGGCAATATACCAAGTGCTCTGTAGACCCACTAGACATTGCTGCAGGGGTTACACTCAGTGTGCTTTCTCCCAGCCCTCTGCCCCTGGGTTTTCTTCACAATCATAAGTTAGACTTTTTTTTAGGAAAGCTGAGATATTGCAGAACAAGACAGCACTGTCAGAGATTCTGGCATGCCATACCACCATCTACCACCTTAATCCAAGCCCAGGGCTGGACTGGTGTGTGTCTGGGATCTTTCATTTCCCATCCTCAAGGACCTGTGCAAGGAAGTAGTGAAGAAACTATTGTGTAGGAGTCTTCATTCCCAATCTGTTACCCCTTGGAATGAGGTGAGGAAGGCAGTGGGGCAGCCAGGGAAAAGGAGAGGGTAGGAATCACTAGCAGGAGTAATGACAGGTTTCAGAGTAGAAGTCGTGTTAGTCTGTATTTGCAAAAAGAAAAGGAGTACTTGTGGCCCTTGGAGACTAACAAATTTATTTGAGCATAAGCATCTGATTAAGTGAGCTGTAGCTCACGAAAGCTTATGCTCAAATAAATTTGTTAGTCGCTAAGGTGCCACAAGTACTCCTTTTCTTTTAGCAGGAGTAAGAGTACTAAGTTGGCTGTGAGTTAGTGGAAGGATAAAGGCTGAAGTAGTAGTGAAGAAGAGAGGGCAAAGGGTTTACAGACAGGAAGAGGATAGGGCTCATGGGTGAATGACCCAGCATGGCCCTTCTGGGTGAGGAAGTAATGGACAGTGGCTATTCATATGAAGGCAGCCATGGGGATAGATGAGGAAATAGGGGAGAATGAGTAGGGATTAGTACATGAGGCAGAAGAAGGCAATAGAGAGAGAAACAGAGGGCACAGTTTATCTGTGGAGATCAGAGTGACAGCAGCGGTGAAAGGGAGATGGGGGTTTCCAGGGAAGGTATGAGGGAAACAGCAGGGCATGGGAGAGGAAAGGAGCTAGAAACTGCAAAGGAGGCCAGGCCATGACCCTGCTCTCCTTCTGCATTAGCCAGGATTGCTGAGCCAGGATATGTGGAGCAAAGGCTGTTGCAGCTCCTCCTTTGCGATATGCTCAGCCCCCACTCCCAGAAATATTCTGTGTGACAATGTGAATCAGACCAATTTGGCCTCCAGGGCCTTACTAATAGGGTGGAGCACCTCTACCTCCTCTCAGCATGGGCTCTGGCTGTTCACTGGCTTAACTCCAGTGATCTCAGAGGAGCTGTTCCTCACTTACACTGTGTAAATTAGACCAGAATCAGGCCTTTGGTCTCTAAGGAGCACTGGTACTGAGAAAATCATGCCACAGCTGCCATCAGCAGAGGCGCTCAAGCTGAACTCCCTTTGATTTAAATCTGACTCCAGTGTTCTCTGTCAGGGGCCCTCAACTTTGGAACAAGCTCCCTCAGGTCTGAATTAAATCTCTCTCTTTTTTTTCCTTTTCCTTTTTTTTAAGAGCACTGTAAGGTGAATCCATTTGCATGGGCTGCTATAGATCATGGGTTATAAAGAGTGTGTGTGTGTGAACTGAGCAAGGTTGCATTTGTGGGGAGAGAAGAGTTCTGCTGGTTTTTAATTTTGTTTTTTTCCCCTCCTGTGTAGCCTATGGATGAGGCACCTGGAGTGGCCCTTTTTATGTGTGTACCAATCTGAATGAAAAATTCCATAATTTGGTATAGTATTTCATTGTGCTAAATGGACATTGAGCCAGCATAGATATGCCTTATGACAAACTGTTGTAGCTAAGGCGGAAGTCAACAGGACTGGATGAGTAACTGAGGGCAGAATTTGCCATAATGTCTATAGCAGCCAGTTACTTGCATTACTGCTGCATGTCACAAGCCTAACCTATGGATGAATCAGAGTAGGGTACACTTGCTGTTTTGTCTCCACAGGCAAAAAGAATGACTCTACAAAAAGCCTAAAATCCCCAGGAGGTTCAGTCAAGTATTATTACTGGAGCAGATCAGAGCCTTGGCTTGCATGAGTTTAAGCTTCCCCTTTAAACAATGCCTTCTGTCTCAGGACAAAGTGTTTCATAATTTGCTATGGGAACGCTAGAAATAACAGTTCTCTGTGAAAAGAAAAGGAGTACTTGTGGCACCTTAGAGACTAACAAATTTATTTGAGCATAAGCTCATAAAAGTGGCTTTCACCTGTTAACCCTCCTGAAAGTCTCTTCCTCACCTCACCACACCAGCTGACAACATGGGCTGGATTCTTGAAAGAGATAATGGGTAAACAGTACTTGGTTGAATTCTAATCAATAAAAAGCCCTTTTTACTATCTGTGTTTCAGAAGACTATCAGTAAGGAGATAAGTGTTCTATTTATATTTTAGTCTAGGCATTTTTATTGTGCATTTCACTTTGGTGAGCCCCTCATTGCATTAAAGATCCATCCAATTACCTCAAAAAGATGGAGCTCACACCCTTTTCCCTTTAAACTGTCTCCTTACAGAGGTAGGGACTAGTGGCTGATTCCATCTGCATCAAGTATCTCTGCATGTGTGTCTTTGTTTAACCACCAAATGCATCCGATGAAGTGAGCTGTAGCTCACGAAAGCTTATGCTCTAATAAATTTGTTAGTCTCTAAGGTGCCACAAGTACTCCTTTTCTTTTTGCGAATACAGACTAACACGGCTGCTACTATGAAACCCCGATACTGTCACGGCTAACCTGGTGGCAGAACTTTGTGACTTTGTCCTGACCCATAACTATTTCACATTTGGAGACAATGTATACCTTCAAATCAGCAGCACTGCGATGGGTACCCGCATGGCCCCACAGTATGCCAACATTTTTATGGCTGACTTAGAACAACGCTTCCTCAGCTCTCGTCCCCTAATGCCCCTACTCTACTTGCGCTACATTGATGACATCTTCATCATCTGGACCCATGGAAAAGAAGCTCTTGAGGAATTCCACCATGATTTCAACAATTTCCATCCCACCATCAACCTCAGCCTGGACCAGTCCACACAAGAGATCCACTTCCTGGACACTACGGTGCTAATAAGCGATGGTCACATAAACACCACCCTATATCGGAAACCTACTGACCGCTATTCCTACCTACATGCCTCTAGCTTTCATCCAGATCATACCACTCGATCCATTGTCTACAGCCAAGCGCTACGATATAACCGCATTTGCTCCAACCCCTCAGACAGAGACAAACACCTACAAGATCTCTATCATGCATTCCTACAACTACAATACCCACCTGCTGAAGTGAAGAAACAGATTGACAGAGCCAGAAGAGTACCCAGAAGTCATCTACTACAGGACAGGCCCAACAAAGAAAACAACAGAACGCCACTAGCCATCACCTTCAGCCCCCAACTAAAACCTCTCCAACGCATCATCAAGGATCTACAACCTATCCTGAAGGACGAGCCATCGCTCTCTCAGATCTTGGGAGATAGACCAGTCCTTGCTTACAGACAGCCCCCCAATCTGAAGCAAATACTCACCAACAACCACACACCACACAACAGAACCACTAACCCAGGAACCTATCCTTGCAACAAAGCCCGTTGCCAACTCTGTCCACATATCTATTCAGGGGATACCATCATAGGGCCTAATCACATCAGCCACACTATCAGAGGCTCGTTCACCTGCGCATCTACCAATGTGATATATGCCATCATGTGCCAGCAATGCCCCTCTGCCATGTACATTGGCCAAACTGGACAGTCTCTACGTAAAAGAATGAATGGACACAAATCAGACGTCAAGAATTATAACATTCAAAAACCAGTTGGAGAACACTTCAATCTCTCTGGTCACTCGATCACAGACCTAAGAGTGGCTATACTTCAACAAAAAAGCTTCAAAAACAGACTCCAACGAGAGACTGCTGAATTGGAATTAATTTGCAAACTGGATACAATTAACTTAGGCTTGAATAGAGACTGGGAATGGATGAGTCATTACACAAAGTAAAACTATTTCCCCATGGTATTTCTCCCCCCCACCCCACCCCCCACTGTTCCTCTGATATTCTTGTTAACTGCTGGAATTAGCCTACCTGCTTGTCACCATGGAAGGTTTTCCTCCTTTCCCCCCCCTGCTGTGGGTGATGGCTTATCTTAAGTGATCACTCTCCTTACAGTGTGTATGATAAACCCATTGTTTCATGTTCTCTGTGTGTGTGTATATAAATCTCTCCTCTGTTTTTTCCACCAAATGCATCGGATGAAGTGAGCTGTAGCTCACGAAAGCTTATGCTCTAATAAATTTGTTAGTCTCTAAGGTGCCACAAGTACTCCTTTTCTTTTTATGAAACCTTTGTTTAACCAGTACTTTATGGTGTCATTTAGCATCTGTCTGCTCAAGAGGCAGTTCTGCAAGGCACTGAGCACCCATGTAGGGCCATCCTTAGGATTTATAGGGCCCTATGCAGTATTATTAAACTGCTGCCCCTATACCTGATGGCAGCCCAGGCTCACATGTGTATTTTAGATAAGGGTGGTCTTTTGAAGGGTTTATTTAAAAAAACTATATGTGGGAATATCCAAGCATTAAAGCTAAAGATGAAAACTCATATTGTGCATCTAAAACTCTATGCAAGGATTTTTTAGAGATGTGATTTTATAATCTTCAGAAAAACACTAATGAAATATTTTTTAAAACAAATTTTAAACTAAGGTCCTGTAGATTACCATGTTCTGAGTAAATATTACAGTAATGTACAACTGTTTTTGTCAGTAAATTCAGAAAATTGACAGTATATACCTGGGGATTGGCAAATGCCTGTTAAATGGCTTCATTACCACTTGAATGGTTCTTAACAGTTTCAATGTTGTGCTAATAGGTCTGGCAGGCTGGAAGGTGTTTTCACTTTTACATAATAGATCCCCCCTGGAGGAAGACTGACCAGGCTGCTGCAGCCACCTGTGCTGGGAGCCTGCAGGAAGGGTCCAAACAGGGATAGGAGGAAGCAGGAGGGTGGACACTAAGACTAAGGGGTGCCTCAAACTTTCTGGTGCCTTATGCCTAAGGATGGCCCTGCAGCTGTGTTTATCATTGAAATCACATGGGAGCTGCAGGCACTCAGCCCTTTGGAGGACGTACCCAATATCAGGCCCTAAGTGGCTGGTCCTACATAAGAATGGCCCTACTGGGTCAGACCAAAGGTCCATCTAGCCCAGTATCCCGTCTTCCAACAGTGGCCAGTGCCAGGTGCCCCAGATGGAATGAACAGAACAGGTAATCATCAAGTGATCCATCCCCTGTCGCTCATTCCCAGCTTCTGGCAACAGAGGCTTTGGACACCATTCCTGCCCATCCTGGCTAATAGCCATTGATGGACCTATCCTCCATGAATTTATCTAGTTATTTTTTGAATCCTGTTATGGTCTTGGCCTTCACAACATCCTCTGGCAAGGAGTTCCACAGGTTGACTGTGTGTTGTGTGAAGAAAGGCTTCCTTTTGTTTGTTTAAAACCTGCTGCCTATTAATTTCATTTGGTGACCCCTAGTTCTTGTGTTATGAGAAGTAATAAACAACACTTCCTTATCTACTTTCTCTACACCGGTCATGGTTTTATAGACCTCAATCATATCTCTCCTTAGCAGTCTCTTTTCCAAGCTGAAAAGTCCCAGTCTTATTAATCTCTCCTCATTCAGAAGCCGTTCCATACCCCTAATAATTTTTGGTGCCCTTTTCCGAACCTTTTCCAATTCCAATATAACTTTTTTGAGATGAGGCAACCACATCTGCACACAGTATTCAAGATATGGGCATACCATGGATTTATATAGAGGAGGCATGATATCTTGTGGTGTCACTAATATTTGTAATCTTTGTTCATGCAAATAGTCCACTGATGTTACTCTGCTGGTGAGAATTAGGGTTGTAGCATGGGTCCCATAGCACTTTCTCTCATCCACACTTTGTATATTATATAATACAAAGAGTATTATTGTAAGTGCTTTCGATCCAAGGATCTGTTTTTCAAATATTAATGAATTATTTCTTAGGGAAACTGAGTCAGTATTCAGAGTAGCAGCCGTGTTAGTCTGTATTCGCAAAAAGAAAAGGAGTACTTGTGGCACCTTAGAGACTAACAAATTTATTAGAGCATAAGCTTTCGTGAGCTACAGCTCACTTCATCGGATGCATTCGATGAAGTGAGCTGTAGCTCACGAAAGCTTATGCTCTAATAAATTTGTTAGTCTCTAAGGTGCCACAAGTACTCCTTTTCTTTTTGAGTCAGTATTAAGGGTGATCTCAGGTTCACACACATTACCCATGGCTGAGTTTTTAGAATGATCCACTCCTTTTCTTAGCTACTAGATTATCCAGTCTGATATAATACAGGTCAATGTTGCATTTTATGCACATAGAACAGTGTTGGGCAACCTGCAGCCCATCAGGGTAATCCACTGGCAGGCTGCGAGACAGTTTGTTTACACTGGCTGTCAGCAGGCATGACCGCCTGTAGCTTCCAGTGGCCGCAGTTCACTGTTCCTGGCTAATGGAGGCTGTGGGAAGTGGCGCGGGCCGCACGGATATGCTGGGGCCATGATCTGTCTCGTGGCCTGATTACCCTGATGGGCCGCAGGTTTCCCACCACTGACATAGAACCTCCACTGACATCAATGAATGTTCTGCCTGAAAAATATAAAGACTGCTGGTGGGAGAGGAAACTTTTTGCCCTCTGACTTACAATTTATTTACTGAACGTTGAGACGGGGTGCTGGAATAATTTATATAATGGGGGTGCTGAAAACCACTGAATTGTAAACCTGGTATCTGATGGAAACCACTTCAAGTCAGGGGATATGGCAGCACCTATGCATTGAGACTTTAATTACTGTGAGTAATGTGAAAATAAGGGTCCTCAGCTGATGTGAATTGCCTGATAATATACACCAGCTGAGGATCTGGCCCAGATAAATTTGAAGCACTGTCTCTTTACAGTAGCTCTGAAGTTCCTTTCTTAATAGTTAAAATTCACACAGATATTATCAGGAGATAATTAATAATTAGTATTTATTCATTAAAATAACAAAATACCTACTGCGTTATCCTTTTCATAGGTCTGATCTTCTGTCATTTCTTTTCAGATAAACATCTAGAGACTTTCATTATAAATAGATAATGACTGATCACAAGGGAATCTTCCCTATGTACATTTCTATGTGTGAGAAAAATATTTTACCTTAAAGATTTAATCAATTAACGGAATCATTAACTGCAGCTTTCATACAAGCTGAAAAGAGTCTGACTAGTTCTGCTTCTAGTTTAATCATTGAAGTTTGGATTGATCTGCCAAAACATAACTTGTGAAATGCTCTCACACGCCCATCTGAGTTCAATAAGAACAAGAAGGAACATCTTAGATAACTGAGTGTCCATTTGGTTTGAAAATGCTTTTTGTTTCTATTCCACCACCCCCAAAATCTGAGGCCGAAGAAAAGGAAGGGTAAATGTGTGCGTTATAAACAAACAAATCCCCAAAAGATTATTTTAAACAATTGCTAATATTTCAAAGCATGGGATTTTCTTTAGGAACAATGCACAAAGGAAAAAAGGAAATTGAACTAACTTTTGAACTTCCATACTATTTTATGTCTGGTTACTTATTTATTTACCTTGCATCATAAGATGTTGTAATGTAATAATACACACTGGCATTGTGACAAGTTCGGACCCAGTTCGTCAATGCCTTACTAACCAATGCACAGTGGAAATCTCAGTACAAATGAAACAGCACCAACATTTAACTAGTAATTTTACTTTGCATGTAAACACCTTTCATACAAGGAGCTCAAGCACTTTACAAACCTTAATTAAGCAAGTTTCACAACACCCTTGTGTAACCTACCTCTTTCACTCATTTTATAAACTCAAGCACAGTAAGATTTAGCCCCATTTTTTCAAACAGGTTCACTGATTTTCAGGTGTCACCTATTAGGTATCCAAACGCTGAAGCATCAAGAATCCCTGTGTTCTTTGTGAAAATGTTAGCCTAAGTGGTTTGCCAAGATTATGTGTAGCATATCCGTGGTGGAAATGGGAACAGAGCACAGCAGTCCTACTCTCTGGTAATGTGCTCTAGCCACAAGCCCAAGATATCTTTCCAAAATAACACTGGTGGTTGAGAAAGAGGGTAGGTTGAATATTTGGCAGAAAGTTGCAAAGGAATTGGGGGGAAATGACAAAAAATAGAAAAATTGTAGTGGAAAGATTAAGTACAGGCAGCCTGCAGACCTATCAATATAGGTGTAATGTCGACAGACTTTGGTCGTCAGCGGGCAGGAGACCTCTGGAGCTTAGTGCATGAGCCTCTACGGCATGAGCTAAAAGCCACTGGCTATTAGCTAAGGCTGTGGATCAGACTTATCTCTTATTTTTTCTCTTTCTAAGTGATTCACTGCCACTAGATTGGACAGAACACCACACCTAGAAGGTGTTTGGGTTATGTAGGCAGAAGCTAATTTTGACTAGTTTCAATCCTAATGCAGCTAAACAACTGGAGGGAAATGGTCACATGTGCCTAAGGTTTATACGAAAAATCACAGGTTTGTTGAAGAAACTGCAACTTTCAATGAACAAGACAACTTTTTCACAGTGCCACTCACTCATGTTTGACCTGGCTGGCAGTTGGGGCAGTGCTGAAGGTGGATTAGGATGACCTCAAGGACTTTGTTTGCCGCAGCTTCCCAGCCACACCAGAGGACAGGTTTGAGGAGGGCCTGGTGAGTGGGGCCGCATGGAAGCTGGGGCTGGCTCTAGAGCACAGGAGCTGGGGGGCTCCACCATGCCCTGGGGATTGGATGTATGCAGGCTGATGGCACAGAAAGTGAGTTCACAAAAAGCAGATCTTTTCCCATGACAAAAGCAAGCAGGAAACAGGCAACAGAATACTGGCATCGCATGTCATGACTTTATTTAGGGCACATCTACACTGACAAAATTACAGTGCTGGCAGTTACAGCGCCGCTCAGAGAGCGCAAAAGGAAAACTGCTGTTGTGTGTTCACACTGACAGCTGCCTGTGCAATAGTGTGTTCACACTTGCAGCGGTATTCAGAGCAGTGCACTCTGGGCAGCTATCCCACAGAGCACCTCTTTCTCTTTTGCATCTAAGACTTGTGGGAAGGTGGAGGGGGTCGCGGGCATCCCGAGTCCTGTCCCAATGACCTGTGATGCATTGCTTCGCATCTCAACAAGCCCTGTGTTTCTGTCTGCATTTGGCGCCATCTTTCAATGGTTTGTGTACTGCGCACCCTGCCTCTTTCAGGCTGCAGGAATGGATCCCGAACTCCTGACCAGTATGCTGCTCACTCTGACCAACACATCACAAGTGGCAATGGAGTTATTCCTTAAACTACAAAGGCAAGAGGAGTGCGACATTGATCTCACCACAGGTAGTAGCTACGACACGAGATTGCTTGTGGCATTCACGGAGGTGCTGACCACAATGGAACACCGCTTTGGGGCTCAGGAAACAAGCACTGAGTGATAGGATCACATTGTGATGCATGTCAGGGATGACGAGCAATGGCTGCAGAACTTTCAGATGAGGAAAGCCACATTCATGCAACTGTGTGAGCTCGCCCCTGCCCTGCGGTGCAAGGACATGAGAATGAGAGTTGTCCGGACACTGGAGAAGAGTGAGGCAATTGCACTGTGGAAGCTGGCTACTCCAGACTATTACCGATTGGTCGCTAACCAGTTCGGAGTGGGAAAGTCATAGAATCATAGAATATCAGGGTTGGAAGGGACCCCAGAAGGTCATCTAGTCCAACCCCCTGCTCAAAGCAGGACCAGTCGACCATTGGAGTTATGTTAATGGAAGTGTGCATGGTCCTTAATCACATCCTGCTCTGAAAG
This sequence comes from Dermochelys coriacea, assembly GCF_009764565.3. Taxonomy (NCBI): domain Eukaryota; kingdom Metazoa; phylum Chordata; order Testudines; family Dermochelyidae; genus Dermochelys; species Dermochelys coriacea. The sequence continues at coordinate 273,896,093 of NC_050068.2, read as the reverse complement.
AACGTGACTCTGGGCAACATGCATGACATTGTGGATGGCTTTGCACAAATGGGCTTCCCTAACTGTGGAGGGGCGATAGATGGCATGCACATTCCAATTCTGGCACCAGACCACCTAGCCACTGAGTATATTAATTGCAACAGGTATTTCTCAATGGTTCTCCAGGTGCTTGTGGATCACTGTGGACGTTTCATGGACATTAACGCAGGCTGGTCCGGAAAGGTGCATGACGCATGCATCTTTTGGAACACTGGTCTGTTCAAGAAGCTGCAAGCAGGGACTTTCTTCCCGGACCAGAAGATCACCGTAGTGGAAGTCGAAATGACCATTGTGATCCTTGGAGACCATGCCTACCCCTTAATGCAGTGGTCCCCAACCTTTCCCAGAAGACTGTAGCGGGCATCAAACACCCCGCCGCCGAAATGCCTCCGCAAAGAAGCGGCAGCGGGAAGAAGCGTCTCTGTTGAAATGCCGCCGAGAAACAGCAACGCTTCTCGGCAGCATTTCGGCGGTGGGGTGTCCTGCGGGCGCACAAAAAAGCCCCGGTGGGCACCGCGTTGGAGACCCCTGCCTTAATGTCACGGCTTATGAAGCCAAACAGGGAGCAACTTGACAGCAACAAGGAGCAGTTCAACAACAGGCTGAGCAAGTGCAGAATAACTGTTGAGTGTGCATTTGGCTGTTTAAAAGCCTGCTGGCGATGCCTATATGGGGAGCTGTACATGGCCGATGACAGTATGCCTATGCTTGTAGCCGTGTGCTGTACGCTCCATAATATTTGTGAAGGGAAGGGTGAAAGCTTCACTCAGGACTGGACCGCAGAGCTCAGTGCCTGGAGACAGCCTTGGTCTCTGGCTGTTCAAACTCTATCTGAGGGGCACAGCACAAGGTCATAAGAATCAGGGATGCTTGAGGCAACAATTTGAGGCTGAAAGCCACTAATATTTGTTACTATGCTCAGGATTGCAGTGCTTTGAATGCTAGGAGGTGACTGGTGCACATGGTGCAAGAAGGGGGCTTAACATAATTGTATGTTCCTTTGCAGTGCTCTTTTTGCTTTCTCTTAATAGAATAAAGATTGTTTTCAAACCAAGACAATTATTTTATTAAAAGACGAGGAGGAGTCAAACAAAAAAAAATCATCATCAGGGAGGGGGATAGGAGAAGGGAAGGTCTCAAGAGGAGAAGGGTCCCTGGATGGCTAAAGATTTGTGTATGTCCAGGCATCATACCCAACCTTCTTCTTTGGAGTACAATGCATTGGGTGCTGTACTTCAGCAGGGCCAAACTGCAGAGGGATGGGTGTTGAGTGCAGTGTGTAGTGGGAGTCCACAGGCCTGGACTGTGAGGAGGGAGGAGTGGAATGCTGCAGGTAGAGACTGGAACCAGGAGGTTGATAAGAGTGTGTAGGGGGCACATGAGAGAGAGTTTTTTGTGACAGCGGCTGCAGAGGAGAGCGGGCATGGAGCTGCTCGGTTTGAAGAGCTAGTATCGCCTGGAGTGTGTCCACTTGGCACCCCATAACCATTAAGAGCCACTCCGTGGCTTCATTCTGGCATGCTGCGTTCACCTTTCAGTTCCTCTTCTCTCTGTCCCGCCCCTCCTTCAATTCCTGTTTCTCGGCAGCGGAGTGCATCATAACCTCACGGAGAAAGTCTTCCTCAATTCTTCTTAGCTGCTTTCTAATTCTGCGCAGCCGCTCAGCTGATGATAAAAAAGGGGGAGGCTGGGCTCCCACGGTCATTGCTGTGAAGTGTAAATGCAACATGTACAGAAGCAGTGTTGTTTGCAACACACAGACAACACCGATTCAGTGCTTTAAAACACAGCCAGTACTCTCACACCTGGCTGACCCCAGGCAAGCACACATGAGCCACAAGACCCCCCAAATGGTGAGTAACTGCAGAGGCAGGGTAAATCAGTGTTCCTGGACCCTGCTATACATGGGACATGTGGCTTTTGGGGAGAGTCAGCACTGGGGAGGGGGCTGAGGGGGGGGCTGATAATCATTTCTGTCCCCACACTTTCCTCAGGATGTGATCATTATGGAAGGTATCTCGCTGATGAAGGTGAGCAGGGAATCAAGGGATGGTTTTCTCCAAGCCTACGGCTTCTACCCTGGCCCTATGAGGCTTGCCTGTGTGCAGCAATGCCCCCCCCCCAATGATGGCACGGGGCGCAGGAAAGTTACCATTAATGGGGCAAGAAACAAAGCAGCTCTGCCGAAGAACCTGCGGCAGCGGATTGCCCAGTATCTCCAAGAGAGTTTCCTGGAGATCTCTGAGGGAGATTCCCATGAGGGAGTCTATCAACAGCCTGTTCTGCCACTCAGACTGGGCATGCGGTGGGAGACAAGCTCACTTTCTGCAATCCAAGAACATCTATGGAAGGTCAACTTTTTCAAATACAAGTTTACCAGCTTTCAAATAAATAAATAAATTAAATAAAAGCGGTCCTTGCATAGAAATCTGTCATATTGGCTGTTTAACCTCTTTGCATAACCTTCTTTGGTAAGATGTTCTGCAGTTGGGGAACAACAAAATGCCCCTAGGCCCCTTTTCTCCCCTGTGGAAGATTAGTGTATTCAGTGCATTTGTCACATTTCATATACTGCACAGATATAAAACAAACCTGAGATATACTTAACAGCATAAAGGGTGCTTAAATATTACTAAAATGGCCAAGTCAGGATATTTTAAATATATGGTGGATCTATTTTAAAATGCATTTTAAAGTACAATAAAATATTTGGAGGACAGTCTTGCAGCACATAGAGCTGGTAGGAAAACTTTCAGTGATATGGGGAAAATGTTCACAACATTCCCCACACTTCCTCCTCAGACCCCTTAATTTTTGATCAGGTCTATTGTATGCTGTCATAATTCAGTCTAAAGGCAGGAGAGTTCTACGTGCATGGGGACTGCAAGATTCTGTCTCTTGAATATTATTGTAGCCAACTGAAACAACTGTGAGAGTGGTGTGACTCTCTCTCTCTCTCTCTCACCTTAATAGGTTAACAAGAATTAACCCCCATCCCAGAAAACATTCAAAGAAAAGCATGAAATACACTTTGTAAAGCAGAATCTGAATATCCTGCCAGTACAAATGCAGAATTGCCAGTTAGTTGCTTGGGAAGAAAAACATGCACTGTTTACATGTGTAACTGTCATAAGTAAATCCCAGACTGTGTGTGTTTGTACAGGAACAGATATTAAGAAGTCTGTGAGGCCAAATCCAGGAGAATTTATGGCATATGGCCTTTTAAGTTGTAGAATATGACTAGCACAGAGTGAGGCTTACATCTACAGGAAAGCTGGCATGCCACTGAAGCCACAAAAAAACACTGACCAGCTATACAGTGGGGAGAGCAAAAGCTGTTATGGGGAAAGAGAGCTGTTTATTTGAAATGTCATTGCCCTTTAAGCTAAAGCATTATCTTATCTCTTGTGCTGATCTAAAAGAGAAGAATTCTAAGAATTCAGTCAGTTCAGCCTATGCTTTTGACCTAATGACAGGTTTCAGAGTAGCAGTCATGTTAGTCTGTATTTGCAAAAATAAAAGGAGTACTTGTGGTACCTTAGAGACTAACAAATTTATTTGAGCATAAGCTTTCGTGAAGTGAGCTATAACTCACGAAAGCTTATGCTCAAATAAATTTGTTAGTCTCTAAGGTGCCACAAGTACTCCTTTTCTTTTTGACCTAATGAATCTCAAAGTAGATCAAGGGAAAAGCGTAACTACTTTGCTACAATAGCATCTGTGTAAGGAGGACTTCTATTTGCCATAACAAAGTATTGCTCATTTATACCTCTTCTTTCAGGGACGTATCTGACCCCAAAATGTATTGAAGCACTAATGAGATTTAGATGCCTAGGTTGAAATTCACTTCTGGGTAGACTGCATATTTTAAGGGCTTAATTGGGAGAAATAGATACTGATGCCACTCACCAAACATCTGGGTTTTATAAAAACAATCAGTTATTAAACAGCTAAAAACCAGCTCTTACATATGAACCAGAAGCCAGATGAACCAGAAACCATTTTAGAATGATTGTGTGTGTGTGTGTGTGTGTGTGTGTGTGTGTGTTAATTACTAAATCAGTTTGTTCTGTTTTGATATAACTTTAAAACCAATATTTAATCTCAGAAAAAATTCCTTGCGCCTAACCAACTCCTAAAAATATAGAGAAGGAAAAAGGCTGTATTACTTTAAAGGTCCAACCTAGCTTTCACCAAAAACCAATAAATAGATCCTCTCCACTGTAGCTATTCCTTGCGTCTTTTCAAAATTTGCATGTTGAATTCTTTGGGACGGGACTGTCTCTTAATACATGTTTTCATAATGGCTAGCGCAATGTGGCTTTTCGGCACTACTGCAATACGAATAAATAATAATATTAAATATCAAAACATTTAAAGGAAGAATTTGCTGATAAAAATCATCATTTCAAGATGCTGCTTTTTCTGCCATTGTGACTATAGTAACAACTGTAGTAGATCAAAGAGTGTTTCAAATGGCGGACCCAATACTGCTCTCTAATGATCAGGTAGTTGTGTGCTATTCCTAACAGGTAGCTAACCCTGTCTTGTAGCTCCACCTAATGTGTAGAAATAGGTTTTGCTGTGAGGAGATGAATATAGATAAACTTGGAAGGATTAGACTTTTAATAGTAAGTGTGAGTAGATGTCGACTTCACTGTATACACACAAACCAACAAAATGCTTCCATTAGTAATTGAATTTTACAGACAAAGTAAGAAAAATGTTGCTTTCGCACTGGACTTTGATTTTTAAGGATATTTACTTTGTATATTTTGACATGTGATGTTACCAATCTGTGTGTTAATGGTTATAAAGCTCTACTTTTTGAATCTCAACGTCTCCTTAAATTACTGCTGTCTAACATACTATTATCCAACATTCCTGCCACAATGAAAATTTAAATCAATAATAAAAAATACTTAAAGCGCATAACTTTGCAGAAGACTTAAAGAAATAGAAATTGAATTCTGAAAAGTATTCATATAGAGATGGCTGAAAAGCAGAGTAATATCATCCTATGAGGATATAACACTGTGCCATTTTAGTAAATCTGTAGCAGGAAGCCAGGCAAGAAGGAATATAAGTAAGTTCTACATAGAAGCTCCACAGTGCAGCAGAGAGAGCTACAGACAGCTTTTAGGGATAAGTTTTTCATATCCTAATAAATTTCCTTGTTCTGTGTTAGAAAAAAGTAGTTCTTTGCCATAGTTACATCCATGCCATCCTGAAGCCTCCTTGAACCCAAAGACTTTGTGGGGAATAAGTCATTATTAAGGCTACGTTTTAATCACAGGTATTTTTAGTAAAAGTCATGGATAAGTCACGGGCTTAAACAAAATAAACAAAAATTCAAGGTCTGTGACCTGTCCATGACTTGTATTATAAATACTCCTGAAAAATCTGAGGGGGGACACTGTTGGTGGTGGAGATGCCCCTGCGGGACTGCTGCCTGGGGCCGCCGAGCAGCAGCTGCTCTGGCTGCCTGGGGATTATTGCTGGGGCCACCGACAGTGACCGCTCTGGCTACCCGGGGACTGCTGCCAGTGTGGCTGACCCTGGGGACCACCTGAGCATTGGCTGGCTGCAGGGCCACCCCAGTGCCTGGTGTGGCTGTCCCCGGGGCCACCTGAGCAGCTGGCCCTTGACCTTGCTGGCCACTGCAGAAATCATGGAGGTCGCAGAGAGTGATGGAATCTATGACTTCTGCAACCTCTGTGACAAACATGGAGCCCTAGTCATTATTAAGTTATCATTATTTGTATTAAAGTAATGCCCCAGCCAAGTTTGGGGTACAGTTGTTAGACATTGCACAGGCATACAGTAAAAAATAGTTTGTGCTGCAAAGAGTTAATAGTCTTAGGGCTTGTTTACACATATAGCACTGTAGCACTTAGTGAAGTGCTACATCAATGGGAGAGCTTCTCCTGTTGGCACAGGTACTCCACCTCCCCATGAGGCAGTAGCTATGTCAACAGCAGGATTCCTCCCAGCAACGCAGAGCTGTTTGCACCGGGAATTAGCTCAGTATAATGGTGTCCCTTGGGAGTGGGGATGTATACTGACATAAATTTATAGTAGAGACCAGGGGGCTTAATTCAAGAAAGGACATAACAGATTAATTAAACAACCAAATGAGGTGGGGGACAGGAATACGAGCAAATAGAATGTGTAGGTATAATAACCATAGCAGTAGCAATAATCTCAGTTTACAATCTGTGCATGAATATACTTGTTATAATGTAATGAGATTATAAGTAGTCAGTGCCCAAAAGACCGGGTAAATGGTGTGAATATCTAGACCAACTACTAATTTTGGGCTTACCCCTACAGCATGTTCTCATTTTCACCTTACAGTGTCTAGATGGAATTCAAAGAAAAAAAAATTTTTAGAAAACAAAAGTGGCAGTAAGAGGCAGTAAGTAGAAATGTGCGTATATTTTGATCTCTAAAGAATGCTTTCAGTAGTTTTCATTGGTAGCTAATTACTTACATACACACACATCATCACTGTGATATATGCTAAAGTAAAAAAGACTGAGCTGGCTTTAAAGAATTGCTGAATTGTACATTTTCCAGATCTCTCAGCTGTTTTATCCCCCCTGACCAAAGGTTTGTGTTTATTACAGTGACAGGCAAATCAACTACATATAATAAATCACAGCACTATAGAATTAGCTGCAATTATTCTGCATTTTTGAGCCCTTTGGGGAGCTACAGGAATGCCCACAAACTCTGACCATTCTTACAGACCTTAATATAGTCAGTATTGTGAAAAACTGTTTTTTCATTCTTATTTATCAGGATTTTTAAACTCTTGAAGACTGTGTAGTGCTGCTGGCATAGGATTTGAAATGCAGCACTTCATCTGATAGATAGCAGAGTGCACAGTCAGTTTCTAATTATTATTTTTTTCCAAGTCATGGCACTTTGCACTACATGCTTGTTCTAGCAGTAGCTTTGGCATCTTTTGAGGATTGTTTAATATTCAATGAGTGCATATTATTAAAATCAGTGCATGTTCACTGCCCAACGAGGCATCACTGCATGGTTTTTTGTTTTTTTGTTTTTGTTTTTTGCAGTCCCTGGTTGAGAAATTGATCTAATGTTAGATAAGGGAGTTTAGAACCATTCAATTTTATTTCTTTCCTAGTGTCACAGTACAACTGGCATTCTGAACACAACCAAATTAATTTCCAGAAGCTGCAGAGAATTAAACCAATGATCAGAGGTCAGATGTTGTTTCTACCTACATTTCACCAAGCCCTGGTTATCTAGAGTGATGAACTCAACAGGATAGTTCAAGGAAATCTGCTGATGCTAATACATAAATACATCTAATCATTAAGCCTCAGAGCCCAACCATATGAGTAATTCACTTTCAGCAGACCCAATCATAACTTAAATTGATCAAGTTCTCGTTTCCCAAGATCAAGCCCTGCAATGTTCAGACACGTTTTGGGTATTCCAAGTTGGCAAGTGTACTGGTGAAATTCATTCAGGGTATCAAGAATAGACACTAGCTAAGAAATCCAAACACTGATTTTAAGTCCACTTGCTCTTGGAATAAAAGGTATCTAATGTACATGTCTAGGGCCATATGACCCTCATCACCATAAGTAACAAAACCATTTATTTTCCTTCTCCTCCCTTCCCATGGGGTAGAGACTTGGAGTGTGAGGGGAGAGAGATTTACTGCAGGAAAGCTAGCTTGATGCAATGAGTTTTGCATTTGGTTCTTAACCATTGAGTGTAGCGGTCAGTTGAGTAGTGTAGGTTTATTGATAAGACTTATGTCTCCTGGACCCATGAGTCTTCCATATTGCTCACCAGTTTCATGGCTCCAATGAAACGCTGATGTTGTGGGAGTTCATGGACATAGAGGGAGAGGTGATGTCTTAGCTAGCTCAAGTAATTTTCCCTGAAGGACTTTGAATATAATGATAGATTAGATTGTGTATTTATTGGCGAGCTAGTGCAGAGAGTGGAGCTAGGTGTTACTTAGACAGGCTCCTGTATTTTGCACTAGTTGGAGATTTTTTTTCAGAGTGGAGTTTCACTTTTAGCCATGAGTTTTTGCATAGCAGGTTATTTGGACATACAGTAGCACTGAGGAGTCCTACAGGACTATACACTGACTTAGCATTTGTGGGCAGATGCCCTCAATAGCAGAAAATGTGATGGAGGAGATAAGTACCTTGAAGTGCTTTACTCTTGTTTCTACCGGTGTCACCTCCATTTTGTTTGTGTTCAGCTTCAACCAGATGCTTTTCATCCCTGTGCTGATCTCAGCCAAGTGCTGTAAAAGCTGGGAGACCTTGTTTTTTTTCCATTGGAAGTAAAGGTGATTTAAAGCTGGCTCTTGTCTGCATGCTGCTGTATTTCAGCCTATTGTGATGGATCTGCAAAGCAGGTGACTGCAACTCCCAATAGACTCTTCCTCTGGCCAGGCAAGGGGAATGGTCCTGAGCTCAGCAATGTCCAGGTTCTGTTTGGGAGTGGGAGCCACATAGCAGCAGGGAGCTGGAGGGAAGCCCAGAAACTATATGCAGAGCCATGTGTGGAACAGGGTGTGACAGCTGGACACTACAGCTGGGTGCAGGTCTGTGTGGGACATATGAGGGAGCAGCAGTGGCTGGGCAGGGAGCCAGTGCGGAGGGGCCAATGAGAGAGAGACTGAGCCTGGAAACACGAAAGCACCCATCTGCTGCAAAAGAGACTGGACTGGAGAGGGCACCCCAGGCACTATGCCTGAAGAGCCCTGACTGTCGATTGGATGACCCCAGGGACCCAACCAAGAACCTCTATTGCTCACTTTGAACTGTAGCTGTTTAAGCCATGGTATCTAGGGTATCTGTAACCTTTCCCTTTCCTGACAGCCCTAGTAAAATACCCTTTCCCTTAGCCAAGTGTCTGTCTCAATGTTTATTGAGCTCCATCACGTGGACTAGGACCTATAAACCTAGCTGCTGAAGGACCTAGACTGCTTGCCTCCAAGCTGCAGTACACCTGGCATGCTACTGGCATCCTTCGAGTTTGGTATAGCAGGTGGCCACAATAATGTGTCTCCATCTTCCAGTGACTTCACACAGATGTTGAATAAGATAGGGGATAAGGTTTGGCCCTGGGATGCTCCACAGCTGAGGGCTCTGGAGGAGCGTGACAGAGCAGTTGTCCATCTAGGTGTAGTCAGAGAGGAAGGAACTGAGCCATTTCAGAGCATTTCTGTTCACTTTTGCATACCCTTTAGAATAAAGTGTCAAATGCTGCAGAGCGGTCCAAGATGAGCAAAGGTCTACTTCCCTAATCAATGGACTGGACAAGAAGAAGTCAGCCAACAGAACTAGTGCAGTATCTTCACCATGTGCCTGCCTGAACAAAGGTTACTGGCAGCTGACTTGGGAGACTTTTGCCATTCTTGATTAGTTTGTTTAGGATAGGGAAGTTAGACTGTGGGTAGTAGTTTACAAGGTCACTAGCATTGACAGATTGCTTTAATATTGGTTGGACTATTGTATATATTAGCGTGGGAGATAGAAGATGTCCCCCGCCCCCTTTTCCAATCTCTGTTAATAGGAGTCCCAGATTTTGCCTACCAGCCAGGAAGGGAAGGGGTCAGAGTCATAGATGCTGGCCTTGACTGCTCCTAGTGTTTGCATGATTGCCTCTTGTTTGAATGGGATGGAGGCTTAGAAGCACTGTCTTCTCGTGTGCTCAGCTTGTTGTTCCTGGTGTCCCTGGTCATCCCTAGCATGATAAATCGTCTCTGAATATAAAATGACAATTCATCACTAAATTCTGGCAGAGCGTAGAGACAGTTTTGGCTTATGAAACAATTTAGAATGGGATTTACAAAGGAGACAACAGATGTTGGATACCTATGGGTAGGATTCACAAATGTATTTAGGCACATAATTCCCATTGAAATCTATAATATGCTCCTTTGAAAATCTTAGCTTGAAAGTAAAGTAGTGGCCTTAATTGATATTTTCAGTAGCTCATACTTTTTCTAGATCTACGTGACTCTAGCTAAGACATTCCTAAAAATGATGCTACAGCAAATCTCAAGATTGGACCAAAATCTAATGTCATTCATACCAGCGTAAGTCCATTGAAATCAATGAGTGGCACTGTGAAGGGAATAGCAGAAAGTGACCCAGTGTGTTTTTTTTCTCTTGAGCAATATTTTTAAAAAAGCAGATTCAAGTTAAGTGACTATTTTTAAGTTTAACTGCAACCAACAGATGGCAGTCCAGAGTCAATTATAAGTAGTACAAACTCAAAAGGAATGTTTCAGGAACGTTGTAACCAGAAAAATTATATACAGTATTTGCATCCAGGATTTTTTCAGTGCAGCTGGCAAGAAGAAAAATCTAACACAGAAAAAAATTCACTACAGGTTCCATTTACCTTTACAAATAGCCTCTCTCCTTGGGTGACCACCTAGCCTATATTTTTAAGGAAATTCTACAAGCCCCAAGATCATCAGGTACAGCTGAGCTCCACTTATGGCTGTAAAGAACAACCCAGAAAGGGTTGAGGGAGAAAACTCCTAAAATCTCTTGAGTTGGATGAACCTGAAGATTTCTGTGTTTGGACGCAGGTTTGGGATTTAGCTAAAATATGATCAAATACATTATGGAATAATTGTAATCATGAGAATACATGTATTGGAAATAGCATATAACTGGCAAGAGAGGACTGACTGCACGCACAAACAACTTGCCCTCATTTTCTGCAATCCAAGGAGGGGCTGTCAGAGTTCTTCTCGGCTCGCCACTTCTCAACACAACCAGCCTCCCACTGCAACTCATACAACAGGAATGGGCTCCCAGAGAGTAAAACTTCTGGGTTGTATTTATGGGGCAATGGTATTAAGGACTTGAACCTTCAGTATTCAGACTTATTCTGATACAAACCTGTTCCAAGTCTGAGTCAAATTCTTTTGATGGCCCATCCACCCAGCCCTACTGAAGACCCTATTTCTCTGGGTGCCTACAATAAACATATCTGAAAGCTGAAAAGTCCCACTGAATGTTTATAACAATTTAGCTGAGGAGACACAATATATAACTGTATGCAAGAGACTAGCAATTTTGTCCCACACTAATACAGACGTTCATCAGTGTTGCTTGCCAGTCTGTAATTTTAGTGGTCATTTTCCACACTGTTATTGCTTTGAAAGCCTATATACAGCAGGATAAATAGCTGTTCTCACAGCCAAACTGGTTGCAACCCATTTTACTTTGTCTGTAAGAACACATTTCCTTACCATTTAACTACCTCAGATTGTTAGGCTGGGTAATGCAAGGCATGACTAATTACCAATATTGTGTGTAAAAGTCTCATAAACATCTATACTGCAAAACATTTTACCATTATGCTGTCAAAATATAATGCTTAGAGGATTGTGAAATGCCTCACTCATTTATCACACTACTACATGTAGCTACAGGTTGCAGGATTTTGCCAATTATGCCTCCCTGTGACTGACACTGAACATAAAGTCAGCACCATGGCCATACTGTATATGCAAGGTGACCCAACCTGGGTATTTTATTGACTTCAGGCCTGCTCCTACTTCTGTTGACTTTAATGGGAGCACATTAGTGCTTTCAGCTGGATGTACTTGAAGGGTATTGTAATAGTGACACATGATAAGGCAGACTGTAATACTTTCACATTAGATCAACTTTAAAGAAAAAGATGTTTCTTCCTAGACCAGATCAGCATTCTGTTCTAAAGAAGGCATAGTTTATGACTGCTGAGAGTTTCAGTCTGCTAGAGTTATATGCTATCAACATGTAAAGAGATTCACTGATCATGGACACTTCTAAAAGTAAAATTTGGAGACAAATTTGAGCTGAACACTGTCTCTTTAAAAAGTCCTATAGGCTGCATGCATGCCACCTGGAGTGTTTGTTTTTTTTTAAAATCTCACTAACTCTATAGCACTGGACTGGATCAGTACTTGGATGGGAGACTTCACAGGAAAATCTAGGGTGCTGCAGGAGAAAATTATTAACCCTGGTATCCAGGTCAAGGTTTAACTTGAGACATGACACAACACCAGGCCCTCATGAATCACAATGGCTGCAATTTCTCGGTAGAATTCAGGATGGTGGTTTAAAGTCCTAAATGCTTTAGGGTCAGGGAGACTGTCTTGGTCCTCTGGCATTTGCTTCCTCCCTTTGGCCTCACAGCCCAGAGCTGCTAATCTTCTGGACATACTGGAAAGCTTTGCTTTTCTCTTGGTTACTTGCAGGGTAGGTAGTTACGAGGAGGGGCTTTTGTTATCCTTATGGTCATTTTGCCATTGGATGTTTATAAGAGCTAAGTGAGCTGTACCTTCTGTGATTTTTGAGTTTTCTGACATTGTGGAACAGTGGCCCAAGCTTGGGATGGAAATAAATAAATAATGTAAGCAATTACATTGTGCCTACCGAACATGCCCTATAACTTTAACTGAAGAACATGTTCTTTTCACATAGCACTGCTGCCATGTTTCGTCCCAGAAGTGGCTCCATGTCACTGGTAATAAAGTGAGGTAATCGTTATGGACTGGATAGTGGCATTACCAGTCATGGCTGTTTTAGGGAGGGAAGATACAGAAGGACAACAACGGCAGCAGCTCCTCCAAGCACTCTGCCTACGGAGGCAGGAAGGATGATTCTTTGGGCATTATAGTTATGCATGCAAATATAGCAATTGCTATGTTCTTTTTAAGGCTGTGAAGTAGTGGGATAAACTCATGCCCATTCCAGTCACACTTCTTTTGAGGTGTGTAGCAATTCTGGTAGGGCTAGGAGTCCCTCACTTAGGGAAGGTAGGCACCAGAATTCTTGCTGCCTCTTTGCAGGTGCGCATGTATGGGAAGTAGAGAATAAGTTCTTACTATTCCCACTTTCCAACTATGGACATCTATTCAAAAGCAGCCAGAATCCACCACTAACTATATAGATTGTTTGTAGTTCTGTAAAGCACCATCAGGCTTGTGAAATTCAAATAGCAAATTAAGAATAAACAATAAATCTCCTATTCATGTGGTATTCCAGATGCATAGAACATGCCTTGTTGGGAGCCAAAAGTGCCTGCCTGGAATTCCATGTCTTTTCTTTGACTGCTCAGATATACTCTGACTAATGTACAAGTGTCAACAGGCATTAAGAAGAAATGGGTATGTACTACCAGTGCTTCAGTGCTGTCACACAGGGAAGACCTGCTAAAGAGATGGCATTCAGAGAATTATGCCATATATGTATCTCAACATATGGTTGCTTGGCATGTACACCCAGGACCACTGACCAACTTGTGAAAGGGCACTAGGCCATCTGAACAGGTGGTCATGAGCAGTAGCACACAAAGATGCTCCTCACGTGTGCTTGCTGAGGGTACGATTTCCTGCTAGACTATTGGGAGCTTATGCACAGTTAAGGGGATGTACAGTCATTAATCCAGCTCTGAGCTGTATTAACTTTAAAAATAGCTTTTGTGGCAGCATGAAGATGATTTGACCCATTTAAATTCAGGAGAGCCGTGTATAAGGATCAGAAATGTCTGGTAAAGCTACATGCCTGTGGATCTTAGAAGCCCCCACTGAATCCACCTAAGGAGCTTCTACACTCTGTGGAATAAGGTAGTAAAGCACAGGTTTTCAGAGCCTGTCTTACTTAAAGGCAGTCCCTGCAATTCCACAGTCCAGTGGGAAAAGATAAGAGTAAGATGTAGTTAGTGTAAATTAGTACAATTGATTCCTTAGCAAGAAAGAAGAGTAGCAGCCGTGTTAGTCTGTATTCGCAAAAAGAAAAGGAGTACTTGTGGCACCTTAGAGACTAACAAATTTATTAGAGCATAAGCTTTCGTGAGCTACAGCTCACTTCATCCGATGCATTTGGTGGAAAAAACAGAGGAGAGATTTATATACACACACACAGAGAACATGAAACAATGGGTTTATCATACACACTGTAAGGAGAGTGATCACTTAAGATAAGCCATCACCAACAGCAGGGGGGGGAAGGAGGAAAACCTTTCATGGTGACAAGCAGGTAGGCTAATTCCAGCAGTTAACAAGAATATCAGAGGAACAGTGGGGGGTGGGGTGGGAGGGAGAAATACCATGGGGAAATAGTTTTACTTTGTGTAATGACTCATCCATTCCCAGTCTCTATTCAAGCCTAAGTTAATTGTATCCAGTTTGCAAATTAATTCCAATTCAGCAGTCTCTCGTTGGAGTCTGTTTTTGAAGCTTTTTTGTTGAAGTATAGCCACTCTTAGGTCTGTGATTGAGTGACCAGAGAGATTGAAGTGTTCTCCAACTGGTTTTTGAATGTTATAATTCTTGACGTCTGATTTGTGTCCATTCATTCTTTTACGTAGAGACTGTCCAGTTTGGCCAATGTACATGGCAGAGGGGCATTGCTGGCACATGATGGCATATATCACATTGGTAGATGCGCAGGTGAACGAGCCTCTGATAGTGTGGCTGATGTGATTAGGTCCTATGATGGTATCCCCTGAATAGATATGTGGACAGAGTTGGCAACGGGCTTTGTTGCAAGTGAATTGGAATTAATTTGCAAACTGGATACAATTAACTTAGGCTTGAATAGAGACTGGGAATGGATGAGTCATTACACAAAGTAAAACTATTTCCCCATGGTATTTCTCCCTCCCACCCCACCCCCCACTGTTCCTCTGATATTCTTGTTAACTGCTGGAATTAGCCTACCTGCTTGTCACCATGAAAGGTTTTCCTCCTTCCCCCCCCTGCTGTTGGTGATGGCTTATCTTAAGTGATCACTCTCCTTACAGTGTGTATGATAAACCCATTGTTTCATGTTCTCTGTGTGTGTGTATATAAATCTCTCCTCTGTTTTTTCCACCAAATGCATCGGATGAAGTGAGCTGTAGCTCACGAAAGCTTATGCTCTAATAAATTTGTTAGTCTCTAAGGTGCCACAAGTACTCCTTTTCTCTTAGCAAGAATAAATCCTTTGAGGCTAACAGGGAACTCCTCAGCATCTGAGGTGTCACATTATGGAAGATTCAGGTAAGGAAGTTAATGTATTGCTGACTATGTAATAAACCTAAATCCAGATTCTCAGCCAGCATAAATTCAGGTAGTTTCTTTGAAGTCAGTGGAGCTGCACAGACTTACACCCTTCTTATTTGCATTACAGTAGCTCCTAAAGGCAGCTGAGGAGCTGGTCATTAAATTAACCACAAAGATTATGTGAGGCAGTGTAGGAGGGAATCTATGAAAGCAGTTTCAATACAAAAGACCCATTCAGTCCTTTTTGCTGTACTCACTAGGTTCCAGAGGACCCTTTGCAGAGGGAGTGCTGGTCCAATGATATGACAGCATCAAACAGTGAGTATTTCCAAAGGAACTTCAGTGGGTGCCATCCTGAAGAGTGGTGCCAGATACAGCAACATCCACTTTGTAGGCTGTGATACTACTAGCCAATTTGAACCTATGGTTCATAAGAACTACTGTCTTTACAGGTACTAGTATTCCAATCCTCAAGTGTGCAGCATACATATCTCTAGTACATTATACTGCACTTCACCTATGTTTTTAAAAAGCATCCTGACGTTTGAAAATCTGTCTACATAATAAGCATCCTTGAACCAATTACTTCTCAGTTTCAGTCAGAGGAATCCTTTTCTAAGGGTTGGTTTCAGAGTGGTAGCCGTGTTAGTCTGTATCAGCAAAACAACGAGGAGTCCTTGTGGCGCCTTAGACACTAACACATTTATTTGGGCATAAGCTTTCGTGGGCTAGAACCCAATTCATCAGATGCATGGAGTGGAAAATACAGGAGCAGGTATAAATACATGAAAAGATTGGGGTTTCCTTATCAAGTGTGAGGTCAGTCTAATGAGACAATTCAATTACCAGTAGGATACCAAGGGAGGAAAAATAACTTTTGTAATAACTTTTAATGAGAGTGGCCCATTTCAAACAGTTGACAAGAAAGTGTGAGTAACAGTGGGGGAAATTATGTTTAGGTTTTGTAATGACCCAACCACTCCCAGTCTTTATTCAGGCCTAATTTGTTGGTGTCCAGTTTGCAAATTAATTCCAGTTCTGCTGTTTCACACTGGAGTCTGTTTTTGAAGTTTTTTTGTTGAAGAATTGCTACTTTTAGGTCTGTTATTGAGTGACCAGGGAGATTGAAGTGTTCTCCTACTGGTTTTTGAATGTTATAATTCCTGATGTCAGATTTGTGTCCATTTATTCTTTTACATAGAGACTGTCTGGTTTGGCCAATGTACATGGCAGAGGGGCATTGCTGGCACTTGATGGCATATATCACAGTGGTAAATGTGCAGGTGAACAAGCCCCTGATGGTGTGGCTGATGGTGTGGCCTGAATAAAGACTGGGAGTGGTTGGGTCATTACAAAACCTAAACCTAATTTCCCCCATATTAATTTCCCCCTACTGTTACTCACACCTTCTTGTCAACGGTTTGAAATGGGCCACTCTCATTACCACTACAAAAGTTATTTTTCCTCCCTTGGTATCCTATTGGTAATTGAATTGTCTCATTAGACTGACCTCACACTTGGTAAGGCAACTCCCATCTTTTCATGTATTTATACCTGCTCCTGTATTTTCCACTCCATGCATCTGATGAATTGGGTTCTAGCCCACGAAAGCTTATGTTCAAATAAATGTGTTTGTTTCTAAGGTGCCACAAGGAATCCTAGTTTTTTCTAAGGGCTGTTTTTGTTGGAACTAATTTTGAAGTCAAACCACTAGAGGGCATATGCACTCTGTGAAGCAATTCCTTGTTAGTGAATATACAAGCTGTGAGATTCCTACAAGGTGCATTTCTGTGACTAGTCAATGAAAATGAAATAGCTTTGGCTTTACTCACACCCTCTTATGTTTGTTTTCTGTGCGCATTAGGCCCATTGATATTCACTCACATGAGTGCTCAGGGAAAGTGAATTTTAAGTTTGCATGTTCATGTATCTGCATGGAAAGTCCTGTATCTTATATAGGATAGGGCAGTGCTTAACACCATAACAGGAGGAGAGGAGTCACAAATTCCCACAACAGAGTTCTAGCACAGAGACAGTTACTGAAGCAGACAAAAATCTGATCATATCCCTTGCAGGTAGGACCATGTACACATGTACAATTACTTTGTGTCAGCAAAAAATCATATTTTTAAAGCCATCCAAGACCATTGTGATCATCTATTTTGATAACCTATATAACACAGGACATAGGACTTCCCTGAATTAATTCCTGCCCCAAATCCTATAGCTATGGCTGAACTAGAACATACCCTTCAGAAAAAAAGACATCCAGTCTTGATTTTAAAATTGCCAGTGAAAGGGAATCCACCACAGCCCTTGGTAAATTATTCCAATGGTTAATTATTCTCACTGTTAAAATTTGTGGCTTCACTGTAAGTCATGTATTCTAATACTTTATCATTCTCTTGGCCCTTCTCGGAACCCTCTCTAATTTTTCCATTTCCTTTTCGGAGCCTGGACACAGTATTCCAGTGGTGGTTTCAGCAGTGCCAAAGACTAACGTAATATAATCTCCTACTCCTTCTACTTAATATTCCGCTATTCGTACATCAGTGGATCGTATTTTTGCCCTTTTGGCCACAGCATTGCACTGGGAGCTCATGTTCAGTGGATGATCCACCATGACCCCAAGTCCTTCTCAGAGTCACTGCTTCCCAGGATAGAGTTCCCCCCATCCTGTAAGTATGGCCTATATTCTTTGTTCCTAGATGAATGACCTTACATTTGGCCACGTTGAAATGCATGTTTGATTGTGCCCAGCTTACCAAGTGATGCAGATTGTTCTGTATCAATGACCTATCGTCTTCATTATTTACCACTCCCCCAATCCTTTTGTCATCTGAAAACTTGATCAGTAAAGATTTTGTTTTCTTCTGGGTCATTCATGAAAAAATTAAGTAATGCAGGGCCACGACCCATTCCCTAAAGAATCCCACTGGAAACACATCTGCTTGATGATGATTCCCCATTTACAAGTACATTAAGACCTATTTATTAGCCAGTTTTAATCCATTTAATGTGATATGTTGATTTTGCCTCATTCTAGTTTCTTAATCAAAATATTGTGTAGTACTAAGTCAAATGCCTTACAGAAGTTAAGTATATTACTTAGATTACTTATATTACATCAACACTATTACTTTTGTTCAAACCACCAAATGACAATTTAAATCCAGTGCCCATGCTATAATTCATCTGTGATGAGATAGAGAAGGGGGAGACAGTTCTCTCATCAGAGCCCTGCAGAGACAGTTAAACAAGCCTGGAGTAGGTTATAAAAGCACCCTTTGAGGCTGGGATCACACATATAATTACTGGGTGAGAATGTGAAAAGAGAATCAAACCAAATGGTTTGTATCCATCCAGTTCATCTCTTTGTAGCATAACTTGTCCATGAATGAGGCTTTTGGGCAAGGTTTGGGTCACCCAGAAAGAGTTCAGAGTAGCAGCTGTGTTAGTCTGTATTCGCAAAAAGAAAAGGAGTACTTGTGGCACCTTAGAGACTAACAAATTTATCTGAGCATAAGCTTTCGTGAGCTACAGCTCACTTCATCGGATACATTCAGTGGAAAATACAGTGGGGAGATTTATATACACACACACAGAGAACATGAAACAATGGGTTTTATCATACACACTGTGAGGAGAGTGATCACTTAAGATGAGCCATCACCAGAATGCGGGGGGGGAGGAGGAAAACCTTTCATGGTGACAAGCAAGGTGGGCCATTTCCAGCAGTTAACAAGAATGTCTGAGGAACAGTGGGGGTGGGGGGTTGGGGAGAGAAATAACATGGGGAAATAGTTTTACTTTGTGTAATGACTCATCCATTCCCAGTCTCTGTTCAAGCCTAAGTTAATTATATCTAGTTTGCAAATTAATTCCAATTCAGCAGCCTCTCGTTGGAGTCTGTTTTTGAAGCTTTTTTGTTGAAAGATAGCCATTCTCTAGTCTGTAATCGAGTGACCAGAAAGATTGAAGTGTTCTCCGACTGGTTTTTGAATATTATAATTCTTGACGTCTGATTTGTGTCCATTTATTCTTTTATGTAGAGACCGTCCAGTTTGACCAATGTACATGGCAGAAGGGCATTGCTGGCACATGATGGCATATATCACATTGGTAGATGCGCAGGTGAACGAGCCTCTGATAGTGTGGCTGATGTGATTAGGCCCTATGATGGTGTCCCCTGAATAGATATGTGGACAGAGTTGGCAACTGGCTTTGTTGCAAGGATAGGTTCCTGGGTTAGTGGTTCTGTTGTGTGGTGTGTGGTTGCTGGTAAGTATTTGTTTCAGGTTGGGGGGCAGTATGTAAGCAAGGACTGGCCTGTCTCCCAAGATCTGTGAGAGTGATGGGTCGTCCTTCAGGACAGGTTGTAGATCCTTCATGATGCGTTGGAGAGGTTTTAGTTGGGGGCTGAAGGTGATGACTAGTGGCGTTCTGTTATTTTCTTTGTTGGGCCTGTCCTGTAGTAGGTGACTTCTGGGTACTCTTCTGGCTCTGTCAGTCTGTTTCTTCACTTCAGAAGGTGGGTATTGTAGTTGTAAGAATGCATGATAGAGATCTTGTAGTTGTTTGTCTCTGTCTGAGGGGTTGGAGCAAATGCGGTTATATCGTAGAGCTTGGCTGTAGACAATGGATCGTGTGGTGTGATCTGGATGAAAGCTAGAGGCATGTAGGTAGGAATAGCAGTCAGTAGTTTTCCAATATAGGGTGGTGTTTATGTGACTATCGCGTATTAGCACCGTAGTGTCCAGGAAGTGGATCTTTTGTGTGGACTGGTCCAGGCTGAGGTTGATGGTGGGATATCCTTCAACAAAAAAACTTCAAAAACAGACTCCAACGAGAGACTGCTGAATTGGAATTAATTTGCAAACTGGATACAATTAACTTAGGCTTGAATAGAGACTGGGAATGGATGAGTCATTACACAAAGTAAAACTATTTCCCCGTGTTATTTCTCCCCCCCCACCCTACCCCCCACTGTTCCTCCGATGTTCTTGTTAACTGCTGGAAATGGCCTACCTTGCTTGTCACCATGAAAGGTTTTCCTCCTTTCCCTCCCCTGCTGCTGGTGATGGCTCATCTTAAGTGATCACTCTCCTCGCAGTGTGTATGATAAAACCCATTGTTTCATGTTCTCTGTGTGTGTATATAATTCTCTCCACTGTATTTTCCACCACATGCATCCGATGAAGTGAGCTGTAGCTCACGAAAGCCTATGCTCAAATAAATTTGTTAGTCTCTAAGGTGCCACAAGTACTCCTTTTTTCTTTATGAGAGTATCCCGTTTTGAGAGCTCATTCTTAATCTTTCCCTGTTTGCTGTAGAGGATGTTGATCAGATGGTTCCGAAGTTTCTTTGAGAGTGTGTGGCACAAGCTGTCACCGTAGTCTGTGTGGTATGTAGATTGTAATGGATTTTTTACCTTCAGTCCTTTTGGTATGATGTCCATCTGTTTGCATTTGGAGAGGAAGATGATGTCTGTCTGTATCTGTACAAGTTTTTTCATGAAGTTGATAGATTTCCACTCTATACGGCTAAATTCAGTGCCTTGCATAATGACAGGTTTCAGAGTAGCAGCCGTGTTAGTCTGTATTCGCAAAAAGAAAAGGAGTACTTGTGGCACCTTAGAGACTAACAAATTTATTTGAGCATAAGCTATCATGAGCTACAGCTCACTTCATCGGATGCATTCGGTGGAAAATACAAAAAGCTTATGCTCAAATAAATTTGTTAGTCTCTAAGGTGCCACAAGTACTCCTTTTCTTTTTTCCAGAAAGAGTTGACACTTTTCTAAAATTCCCTAATTCTGCTATCCATCCCTAACTACTATCTCTCCCTTATGACCAGATGACTTCTTCAAGCCCATACTGGGTATGAGTTACTCATCCAGTCTGTAAACAGGAATAATGCCATGTAATTTATATAACTCATTACAACTATTGCAGTTATTCTCCAGTGTGGTACTCAGCACAGCATGAACCTACAGGTATTTGATGAGTAGGTGGCTCATATTGCTGATCACATCTGATTTTACAATGTTGAAGGCCTCCTACCCCAATATTAGATCTGATACACTGCATCTGCCTAGTATGTGAAGCTAAGAGTAAAGTTAATATAAATTCCAATGTGCCCATCACTTCATAGCACCAGAGTCCCTGCATGAACTGGACAAGGTTTCTTCTTGCTGTGGCACTGTAGGCTTAAAGCTGATAAGCTTTGTTATTTGTAGCATACACATAGATCAGTGTTTCCCAAACTTGGGATGCCGCTTGTTCAGGGAAAACCCCTGGCAGGCTGGGCCGGTTTGTTTACCTGCTGTGTCTGCAGGTTCAGCTGATCACGGCTCCCACTGGCCACGGTTCACTGTGCCCGGCCAATGGGGGCTGCGGGAAGCGGCGTGGGCTGAGGGACGTACTGTCCGCCGCTTCCAGCAGCCCCCATTGGCCGGGCAGAGTGAACCGCAGCCAGTGGAAGCCGCAATCAGCTGAACCTGCAGACACGGCAGGTAAACAAACCAGCCTGGCCCGCCAGGGGCTTTCCATGAACGGCGGCATCCCAAGTTTGGCAAACACTGACATAGATGAATTAGCTCAGGATTTCCTGGCTACCATGACTGCCATGGGATTTTAAGTGGTTAGAGGCACAACTGATACAGCCGTTTATGCTATGGGTCTAGTATTTTAAGTTGACATTGGAGAACTGGAACATTTGGCAGTTATACCAATGACATGGACAAATTGTTGACCTCTGAGGTTAACTCATGCCTGTCTTGTCAGGATGAAGAATTGTTTTGATGATATGTCCTTAGATTAAAGGGACCAGAGAGGTTTCAGAAGATTGTGGACGAACCTATTGTTGTTCCATTCTATTGATGCTTTGTTAGGATTTTAATTTTGTTTGTCTAGTGAGCTAGTCAGTCATTGATATAGTAGTCTTCCGCCTTCCTCTGACATTGCTTCATCCTCACATGTTATCTTGATTTACAAATGTACAATTGCAATGGAAGTGACAGAGTAGATGGGTAGAGCACCAGTGACAGAAGGCTAATACTGAAGCAGATTGTTTGTGGTATAGAGTTTTTAAGCTCCTATTGCCTACAGTGAGATCCTCCCTACTTCTGCCTTCAAGTCCTGGCTTCCGTTGAGCATTTAGGAGGAGTACAGGATAGCTGCTCTAATAATCTCAGCAGGATCTTTTTTGGGAGTGCCCAGCAAGGGCCACTGCCTCCCAGTCCCAAAACCAATGCTTAGATATCAAGATAATAGATATCTTGTAATTATCTTTTAAAAAAAATCACCCTGTCTCAGATGAAGTATGTGCTTACTTAGTCCCCGTCCCCAGAATTAGAGTTGGACCAAGGAAACCCTCCTGGCTTTCACTGTAATTGCTGTCTCTAGAGAATTCAGAGTTTGAGATGTCCTGTAAATCCCTAAGACAGTAAATAGTAGGACCACAGTTGGTAAGGGCAGTAGGCAGAGTGCTATACAAGAATATGAGTTTGGGAACCTAAACTGCTTGTGAACTTGGATTGTGGTTCAGAAACAAAATAGAATTCTGAATCCACCTTGATTTTTGGTTGGGTTCAGGAGTCAATGAATATTTAAATTGGCAGCCTTGACACACATCCTCAAAGGAAGCTTTAAGAAGGCGTTGGGGATGATGAAAATCCTTACAGAATCCTACTGGGGAAGAGTGATCTTCCCCAGTGATCTACTTATTTAAGCAGGAACACAAGACGGGCACTGACTGTTTGAGAGAGAGCTTTCCTCTGATGCTTTGAGCATAAAGTTATATGGCAGACAGTCAGCAATGACTTTCACTGTTAAGCACAATGATGACACGGAAGTTCACTAACTGGAGTATCACATGACTACCATAAAGTCAAACACATGCATAAAAATAAGTGACCAGTCAGACCCATGCATTTAAAGAAATGTGATAATGTCTCAAAGTATAAAGGTGAGCAGGGAAGCAAATCCAAACACCTAAAAATCATGCTCTGATGGGATTGGAAATCTGAACTCAGATGCCAAATTCAAAATGCAAAGGACTTTGCATGTGGGTTTTGATTCATGCCCATCTTTATACTTAACATACATTTTTACCATTTATATTTCAGTCTAGGAACCCTCCTTCTCTAAGAGATAAACTTTTGGAATATAAGGCCGACATGCAATATGATATAACATGCTCTGCTGCTATTCTTTGCTAGCAAGTGATATTCTGTATAACAGAAGCAGCTACAGCATATGGTCTGCACTACTAGCAGTACTACCCAATAAGTATGATCTGACAGCTATCCAAATTACTTGTGGAACTAAAGGAGGATTTGGTCTCTCAAACAAGCCCATTTCATTTAACAAGAATTGCTCCTGAAGTCACAGTTGCCGTAAACAGCCATATCTCCTATGCCACCTCGTATCACATCTAAAATCTGAGCAAGATAATGCATTGCAAATTGCTTTGATTTCCATATGAAGCTTTTGTGAAAGAAATAAAACTATTCCCTTATCCAGAAAGTTGATGTTCACTACTAATAGTAGTTATCTACTCCTGCCATCCTTCCTGCACTGCAATAAAAACATCAGTCACACTAAGTACTTGTAGCAATTATTTGTAATAGGTAAATTCATTCTAATAACTTGAGAAACTGTTTGGTTTCATTATTCCCATCATTTCATTGATCATATCATGAACTCCTAAGGAGAAACTGAAATATCAAATAGAAGACATGGCTAATAACTAAATAAGGAAAAAACCTAAATACTTTAGTTTAAATGATAGTGTAACTCTCCAAGGAGAGGGGAAGCCGTTTCCCAAAACTACATTAGCTGCTGCACCCACGCACAATTGGTGAAGCTCTGTGATGACAGGCCATGCATCCACACTAGACAGGAAGGTGTTAAAAAGTAGCTGTGGGTTCAGGCGGCCCTGTCCCTCCATATCTGTGAAGTATGCCAGATTTGGAGAGGAGCCTTAAAAGGAGATGCTGCTACGGCTGTTGGCCCCTGCAGTGACATTTTCAAAGATAGACGGGAAGGAAGTGAATACTCATGGGAAGGAGGAGCATCTGGCAGGACTTACTGGAAGGTGACAGTGAAGGATGGAGCAAACACCACACTGGGATCAGTATTTCCTACCTACTGTCAGGATCCTGAGCAAAGAGAGGCAGGAGTTTGGGAGCCAGGAACTGGAGTCAGAGTCAGGAGTCAAGCCAAGGGTCAGAGCCAGAGACAGTCAGGTATCAGGGTCAGTGCTGAAGTTCCAGACATTTATCTGGAGTGAATTCAAAGTCAGAGCCAAGGTCAATACCAGGACTTTGGAAGCAGTACAGTGATAGCAACTGGCTAGGAATATACATTGTTGCCTGGTCTCTTCCTTGTATGCTCCATCAGTTTATAGAGGATCAAGTAACCAATCAAGGAGCACTAAGACATCTGTCAGTCAGATCACTCAAGGTAGAACTTCCTGTTGTGTTCAACCTCTATGGATTGTTTTGGGTCTCAGGGAGCAGCCAGGTTACAGCTGTTGCTGGGTGTTAGGATGGGGCTGTTGGTTGTCTGGTAGCCTTGCAGACATGTGTTCAAGTCTCACTGACCCTTATACCTATTATCAGATTTCACAGGATAATTCCTATTTTGATAGGTTTGTCTTGTATCATCCAAGTCAAGACCTGAGAAAGCTGTGTGCATGTGCAAGTTATGCAATGACTTGTTGCCTGGAAGGGATATGGTAGCTGTTTACACCCTTCACATTTTGATAAACTTCAAGCAGGAAAAAGGAGCTATTTGGAGTGATACAAGGAGTTATAAAGAGAAGGAATTGGATGAAATTTTAAACAGATAAGTTAAATATCCCAAAAATTAATTTAATTTTATTAAATGATGGAAGTCTGTCAAGGGAAGCTGTAGATGCCTTGATGAAGAAAACATTTATAGCTACATTGAAGAACTAGGTAGTATATTGTCATGACAACCATGCACAGACAGAAGAATAGAAATAAAGGAGTGAATGGATCTTTTCCAGCTCTAACTTCTATGTTCTTATTCACCACACTAACACAGACATCATATCATATACCATTTTTTCCCAAATGTGAGCATTTGGTGGGGCTGGACTGTTTTAAAGCAATTTACCACATTATTTTCAAATTTTAGTAAAGGGCAAGTCCATTTTGGGTATCTGATTGAAACTTAGGGCTGCAGAGAAATATTTTTGTGTAGTTCAAGCCCTGTCTGGCCTGAGTTCATTTTAAAATGCTATTTTCCATTTTTAGTCTGTTTAATCCCTCTCCCACTAACCGTTGGAGGAAAGTTCTTGCATTGTTGGGGGGGAGGGTTCTCAAGCTATCTGTCCCAAGTAGGAAGGCACATTCATGTAATAAAAAATATTTCATGTGAATTTAATGCTTGTATGAAGAGTCCATTGACAGTCCTGGAAAGTACAGACATGATCCAGTGCCTATGGAAGTTGATTGATGGGAAGGGGGTGTCCTTTATTGAAATCATGGGCTTTAGTCATACCCTAAAAGCTTATGTCTCTTACATATGTGCTTAACTACACGGTGAACAGTCCTGCTGAAGTTAATGGAACTACTCGCAGTACATGAAGTAAAGCACATGTGTAAATCTTTATGGGATTGTGGATGTG